>NC_064853.1:11068662-11442828 GCF_024139225.1 Suncus etruscus
AAGGAAGGAAGGAAGGAAGGAAGGAAGGAAGGAAGGAAGGAAGGAAGGAAGGAAGGAAGGAAGAGGAAGGAAGGAAGGAAGGAAGGAAGGAAGGAAGGAAGGAAGGAAGGAAGGAAGAGAAGAAAGGAAGAAAGAAAGAAAGAAAGAAAGAAAGAAAGAAAGAAAGAAAGAAAGAAAGAAAGAAAGAAAGAAAGAAAGAGAAATAAAGAAGTAAGGAAAGAACGAAAGAAAGAAGGAAAGAAAGAAAGAAAGAAGGAAGGAAGGAAGGAAAGAAAGAAAGAAGGAAGGAAAGAAAGAAAGAAAGAAAGAAAGAAGAAAGAAAGAAAGAAAGAAAAAAGAAGAAAGAAAGAAGAGAAAGAAAGAGAAAGAAAGAAGGAAGGAAAGAAGGAAAGAAAGAAGGAAGGAAGGAAAGAAAGAAGAAAATTTTTTTTCTAAAACCAACATTTACTGAGGACTGTGAAATGAGTAAGGGGTGGAAGGATACCTGGAATTTTGTTTTCCTGGCTGCCTTGTTTTGCATTGCATCTTGTCATCACTGAGATCCATAGAGCTGGAGAGTCAGGGGGAAAAGTAGAGGGAGCAGGGGGAATCTGAGATGCACATCATCATTGTTTAGGTAATTGTTTGACCTTGAAAAAGTTACTTAGCTTGTTTCCACTTCAGCTTCCTGACTAGACCTGTCTAGGGGGAAGTTGTGAGGGTGAATTAGGTCATGTCCATAAAACACTTGAGGTCTTTGAGAGAAAAGCTTTTCCAAACCTATAAAAGGTATAATGAATGCCATCCTCACCATTATTATTGTTGATTATGGGGCTATTTCAGCACATATGCAAACTTCAGAGTTGGGAAGATTTGTCACAAGGACAAGACTGAAGACTCTGCTATTCCTCACTCTTTTGTGCTGGTTTAAATATTCCAGGAATGTTGTCTTGCTCAGCCTCTATGGAAAACAATATAGGACTCTCAAAATAATAAGAATAGAGTTCCAGTATGACTCAATGATCCCATTTCTTGGCATCTATAACATGAACACAAAAACATTAACCGGAAAAAATCATGCATACCTATGTTAATTGCATAAACATAGGTATGCATGAATAGCCATGCATATGAACAGCCTTGATAAGAACACAACCCAGATATCCAATGACAGGTGAAGGAGTTGTGATACATATACATTATGAAAAACTATGCAGCTCTAAGGGACATTGAAATCTTGACTTTTGTTACAACTGAATAGGACTAGAGGGGGTCATGCTGAGCATAAGGAGTTAAAGAGACAAGGATGAGCACCAGATAATCTCACTTTTCTGTGGTATGTAGAGCAACAAAACAACAGAGTATAGTATCAAATGATGACAAACCCTTGACTTTGGATTATAAGACTGAGGCTATAAGAAGTGAGTGGAGGGTGTTGGAGGTTGGAAGGTGAAAGGAAGAGGCAGCGGAGAGATAGCACAGCAGCGTTTGCCTTGCAAGCAGCCGATCCAGAACCAAAGGTGGTTGGTTCAAATCCCGGTGTCCCATATGGTCCCCCGTGCCTGCCAGGATCTATTTCTGAGCAGACAGCCAGGAGTAACCCCTGAGCATCACCAGGTGTGGCCCCAAAACCAAAATAAAAAAAAAAAAAAAGGAAGAGGCAGGTCATAAGAGACATTGGATGACATGGAAAGTCTTGGGCACATGGTCAGTGGTTAAGGTTCAGTAAATGTGTGTACTAAAATCATAAACATTAGCACTATATTTTTAAAATATGAAACGCTTCACAAATTTGCGTGTCATCCTTGCACAGGGGCCATGCTAATCTTCTCTGTATTGTTACACTTTTAGTATATGTGCTGCCAAAGCGAGCACCATTAATACTATTTTAACTGTATCACCTAAATTATAATAAACATTTTAAAAACCTGGAGCCAGATCAATAGTATAGAGGATGAGGGACTTGCCTTGAAAATGATCAATCTAGTTCTATACCCAGCATCATATATGATCCCCAAGCATCATCAGAAGTGATATCTGAACACAGAGCCCATAGTAAGAACTGAGCATTACCAGGTATGGTTTCCAAACCAAAAGCAAAAAAAAAAAAAAAAAAAAAAAAAAAAAAAAACCAAAGAAATCATTCCACTTTCACAAAATTACTTTTGCTCAAATATTTTATTTTTTCTTTCCCATATATGTGAAATGTGCATGGTGAGACAACCCTCATTGAGTCTTCACTCCTCCCTTTCACATGGTTAAGGATTCCTCGGGGGCTATCTTAGATGGGAAGAGGATGGTTCGCACCCATCTGTAGTTCTCACTGGACTGCCAGCTTCTGTGATAAAATAAGCAACAAATGTTGCTACAGCATCCCATGGATTCCAGATCCTGGGCTGAGTATATCTGCCGCCTCTCATAGAAATCCACAAACAGCTCAGCACACAGCCACTCTCTCACTTTCTTAAGTCCCTACGAGAAGGGAGGGTTTTGTACAACAGTGCATGAAAAAGAAACACGTGCCCTATAGCAGTTCCTTCCATTTTATTTTTATCCATAGTTACTGACAATATATATAAATATGTATGTATATATTTAAAAAAAAAACCTTGGAGGCCACACCTGGAGGTGCTCAGGGCAGTTCTGGCTCTGTGCTTAGAAACTGCTCTTGATAGGATAGGGTTCAGGGGACCATATGTGATGCTGAGAATGGAACCAGATTGGCCGCATGCAAGGCAAGCACCCAACTCAATGTACTATTTATTGCTGCAGTAATAAATAGTACTTTATTTATGTACTTTATACTTGTACTTTATATATATTTTTTGACTTTAGATTGTAAGACTGACGTTACAGGAAGTGAGGGGAGGGTGCTGGAGGTTGGAAGGTAGGAAGGAAGAGGCAGACCATAAGAAACATTAGATGGCATGGAAAGTCTTGAGCACTTCATCAGTGGTTAAGGTTTAGTAAATGTACATACTAAAACCATAAACATTAACACTATTTTAACTGTATTAACTAAATTACAATAAACCATAAACCATGGTCAATCTGATGTACTTTTTGCAAATCCATTTTTGGTCTCTTCTATTGAACCGCAAGGTTGGTCAAAGGGAGGGAAGGTGTTTCATTACTGTATATCCCGAACATCATTCCCAGAAATGGGGGCTCAAAAATCAGACATTTGTGGGGCAAGGTTGAGTGTTGTGTATGTAAACATTTTATGGGATTATTATGTTACTGACCCTACCCTGATCGGTGATTGTGCCCTACCCTAGGGTGTGACCTGGCATTCTGCTCCCACTCTAGGGTGGTACCTGATTCTGCTTCCACCATTGGGTGGTACCTGATTCTGTGGAAGGCGAGAGGCTTTTGGCAGGAACTGATCTGAGTCTTTGGACTTCAGTCTTGTCCACCGAATAAAGCTAGTATTTCCACAAGCCTGACTGTCTGCAAGCCTTTTACCCGCCGCTTCACCTCAGAACTGCCGGCTGACCAGGGTGGCAGGCGCGTGCTCCGAGCTGGAGGGAAAAGACCTCATCCTCCATCCCTCCATCTGTCAATCCCATCAAGGGCTGACTTGCAACAGTTGAGTTCTGTAGGACAGCTCCTGCCACATAATTGTATATAGGAGTGAGGTCAGAATGCCCTGTCACTGGGAGTGAATTGTATATTAATACTACAACTTTACATGAACCCCCCCAATACACATAATCCATCATCATAATAACAATAGTAACAAAGGGAAAAGAATGGAAAATATGTTTATGAGAAAAATAACGATTTAAGAAGTGAAGGTATAAAATCAATAACAGTTAATTTTAAATAATGTCTATGATACCAAAATAAAATGAAATAAAATGAATTAACTAAAAAAAAAGAAGTGAAGGTATTGGGCTGGAGAAATAACACAGATGATAAGGTACTTGCCCTACATGTAACCAACCTGAATTTGATCCTTAGCACCCAATATGGTCCAATAAGCACTGTCAGAAGTGATCCCTAAGTACAGAACCAGGAGTAAGCCATGAGCACTACTGGATGTGGGCCCCAAAACAAAGCAAAAAAGAAGTGAGGTCGGGCCCAGAGAGATAGCACAGTGGCATTTGCCTTGCAAGCAGCCGATCCAGGACCAAAGGTGGTTGGTTGGAATCCCGGTGTCCCATATGGTCCCCCGTGCCTGCCAGGAGTTATTTCTGAGCAGACAGCCAGGAGTAACCCCTGAGCACCGCCGGGTGTGGCCCAAAAACCAAAAAAATAAAAATAAAAAAAATAAAAAAATAAAAAAGAAGTGAGGTCTTTGTTATAAACAAACAATATAAAGTCAATTATTTCATGCCTACCAAGGAAGCAAGCTTGGGGTGCATGGGAATCTGGGACAATGATGGAGAGAATTTTACACTGGTTGTGGAATTGGTGTTGGAACATGACATGGCATGGCAAAAGAAAATGTATTATGAGCATTATGTAAAACAATGTGTTTAAACAAACTAATAGCCAAAGCTTTGTTTTGTTTTGTTTTTGGGTCACACCCAGCTATGCTCAGGGGTTATTCCTGGCTCTGTGCTCAGAAATCTCTCCTGGCAGGCTTGGGGACCATATGGGATGCTGGGATTTGAGCCACTGTTCATCCTGGGTTGACTGCATGCAAGGCAAATGCCTTACCATTGTGCTATCTCTCCAGCCCCAACAAGCCTTTAAAAGAAAAAAAGGAAAATGAGTAAAGGAGTGAAATAAGATTATACAATTCTACTGAAGTTGAAGTCTTTGAGCTTCAATAAATGACAATAAATTGCAATAAATGACACCATTGGGACTGGAAAGAAATTGATCTCTCTCTAATTTAATAACCAACATAGACCTCTTGCCCTATAGCACTCAGTCAAGATTATGAGGATGCTTCATTACTATGGCCTGTTCTTCCCCTTTACTGAAAGATTGAAATGAGATCAAGCCTATGGGATATGTCTGATTCACTATGGAAAATCCTTCTGTTTCAGTCCACTGTCCTCTTTCCTTTTTTTTTTTTTGTTTTTGTTTTTGTTTGTTTGTTTTTTGGGTCACACCTGCAGTGCTCAGGGGTTACTCCTGGCTCTATGCTCAGAAATCGCTCCTGGCAAGCTTGGGGGACCATATGGGATGCCAGGATTTGAACCACCATCCTTCTGCGTCTAAGGCAAACACCTTACCACTGTGCTGTCTCTCTGGCCCCCTCTTTCCTTTTTTTTTTTTTTTTTTTTTTGCCAGAGTCTTTCACGTATAAAAAAAATTGGATCACTCAATGTTCTCTTGAGGTTGAGGTCAGAAAATTCACAAGTTCAGGATCACCCTCCTCTATCCCTTCCTTATTTACCTTCTGTAACCTCTTCTGGGTCTACTGGAGCCACTGACTCCTCAAAAGAGTGAAATAGAAATAGTGTTGCTTATGCACATAATAGCTATCAAAATGCACTAAACACACATCCTGTCTTTATCTTCGCCACACACTGTTGGACAGGCAGTAGGTACTAAAATTCTTATTTTATAGATGAAAAAAACTAAGGTTTAAGGAGTTTTAATATCTACGCCAAGGCCTCTCAGCATGACTTAAAGCTCATGTTCTCTCTCTCTCTCTCTCTCTCTCTCTCTCTCTCTCTCTCTCTCTCTTTCTCTCCCCTTCTCTGTCTGTCCGTCTGTCTGTCTCTATCTCTGTCTGTTTCTCCATCTCTCCTTCCCTACATTGTGGTCATTGGTGCTTCTGTGGGATACTCACAGGACAAGGAAGCACCCAAAGTATAGACTACAGGCAAGGTGAGAAACTTCAGAATTCCAGTATTGTGCCAGCTCTTCTTGACAACTTATTGAAAGATTATTGTATGCAACTTAACTCTATACTTTTTTACTATTGTGCTGCAGTATTTTGGAAAACAAGTTATTTCTTTCATAAAATGTAAAAAATCTAAAGTATGGAGACAAAAAAAATCAAAGAGCACAAAATCTTTAATATTCTTTAGGGGAGGCAGGGACAATATTTAGGAGAAAAAGAGCAATGTTCCCCCAAAAGTATGATAAGATCTGGTGCTTTAAGTTTAAAAACAAACAAACAAACAAACAAACTAAAAAACAAAGAGGGGCCGGAGCGGTGGCACAGTGGTAAGACATTTGCTTTGCATGTATTAACCTAGGATGGACTGTGGTTCAATCCCCCAGCGTCCCATATGGAAATATGTTGATGCTATGGAATACACAACATAAACCAAAACGAGAAAAGGAAAGTTTGGTGGTATTAAAATAAGTTTAAAGCTCAGTTTTGTTGTAGATTGTTGGGCCATGGACTTGGGTGTAATATGTTCCAAAATTCTGTTGAATGACATTATGCAACCTTTCAAATTTACTCATCATTTGTATTTAAAGCATAGACAGTTGGAGCCAGAGCAATGGCGCAGCAGTAGGGAGTTTGCCTTTCACGCCAGGAAGGATTTCTGAGCGCATAGCCAGGAGTAACCCCTGAGTGCCATCGGGTGTAGCCCCAAAACAAAAACAAAAACAAAAAGCCAGGAGTTCACTGGTAAGCCCTGGACTTTAGCACAATGGAGTGTTTACCTTACATGTGGCCAACTCAGATTTGCTCCCCAGCATCTCATATGGTCCTCTGAGCCTGCTATGAGTAATTTCAGAACAGAGCCAGGAGTAACCTCTGAACATTGCCAGATTGGCCCCTTCATAAAAAGTCAAATGAAAAAGATGGGAACCAGAGAGATATAGTATAGTGAGTAATGCCCTTATATTGCACAGCAGACCAGACCATATCACATATGATCTCCCAAGCCCTCCTAAAAACGGTCCTTAAGCAAAGAATCAGGTATAAGTCCTGAATACATCAAGGTGTATTTCTTTCCCCATACAGAAAGGAGGTGGTTATGGATAGAGAGAAAGGGTTTTTGGACACCTTCTAAATTGAGGACAGAAGTAAAGCAGATTCTGCAAGAGTCAAACTCTGACCCAATAGAGTCCTTGTGGAATGAGACGTGGATTCCTAAGCTTTGGTATATTGTGAACATGTTTAACCTTCTTTTCTTTTTTGGTGGGGGATGCACAGAAGTTACTCTGGCCATGCTCAGAGATTACTCCAGGCTCTACCCTCAGGAATCACTCTTGGCAGTACTTGAGGGACTATATGGAGTGCCAGGGATTAAATACAGGTGGTTGAGTGCAATGTAAGTGGCTTAACCACTATGCTAGCTCTCCTCCCACTCCACCCCCAGCCTTCTTATTATTTCTCTTCAGAGGTATTGCACAATTATTTTTACACTGAGAAATAAAACAAATACATTCCAAAGAGGAGTTGCATTTAAAAGGAAGATACAGGGGCTGGAGAGAGATAGCATCGAGGTAGAGCATTTGCTTTGCATGCAGAAGGACGGTGGTTTGAATCTCAGGATCCCATATAACCCCCCAAGCCTGCCAGGAGCGATTTCTGAGCACAAAGCCAAGAATAACCCCTGAGCACCACCGGGTGTGACCCCAAAACCAAAATAAATAAAAATAAAATAATGAAAGATACAGAAATAGTTCCACTTCGCAGAGAATTTTTTATTACTGCTGAAATCCATGAGTCAAATTCCACATGATAAATTGCTATGTAAGGACATTAGATAAGAACTTTAATAGTTATGTCCCTGAAAATGGGGATTCCCTGTAAAGATAACCTCTGGATGAATAATTCTTTCTAGGAATATATAAAAAAAACACATGAAAAAGAAAAGTGGATGCAATGGACTGCTGATGTCACTGCGGTGTCCAGAAGTAAATGCAATCATTGTCTCAAGTTTAGTTATCAGTTGAAAGATAAGATCCATCTCTGAGCTAAGAATGTATCAAATTGTTGGTCATATTTTCTACTTCCTCATGGTGTGAAAAGACTTTTTCAGCCATGACAGTAATAAAAACCTAAGACATGAAATGGATGTTATTACAATGCTGCCTGTCTCAGAAACAACCCTGTAGGCATGTCTATCAAATCTTCTAACCTCTAAGCAGTAGCAGATGTTGCACGAGCTAAAAATTATAATTTCATAACCTGGAATTTTATCAATAAAATATTTTCTGCATTCATTTCTGTTTATGTCTTAGTGATCTGCCAGGCCACAAAATATTTTGTCAAGCAGGAGATGATAGTAAATAGTAGTTCTAGAGTTCAATAACTAGTCAGAGCAGCAGAGCCAAATGACTTCTCTGTACTGGGTTGAGTTGTGTCCTATCTTCTAACAATGTTTTTCAGAGTCTCTTTCTTTTTTTTTTTTTTTTTTTTTTTTGGTTTTTGGGCCACACCCGGTAATGCTCAGGGGTTACTCCTGGCTATGTGCTCAGAAGTTGCTCCTGGCTTGGGAGACCATATGGGACACCGGGGGATCGAACCGTGGTCCGTCCAAGGCTAGCGCAGGCAAGGCAGGCACCTTACCTTTAGCGCCACCGCCCGGCCCCTTCAGAGTCTCTTTTCATTTGAGAAAGACTCAGTACCAGAACTGGACATGTTTTACTCTTTTTTTTTTTTTTGGTTTATGGGTCACACCTGGCAGCGCTCAGGGGTTACTCCTGGCTCTATGATCAGAAATTGCTCCTGGCAGGCTCGGGAAACCATATGGGATGCTGGAATTAGAACCACCATCCTTCTGCATGCAAGGCAAGTGCCCTACCTCCACGCTATCTTTCCTCCCTGCTTTTTCTACACTTGAGAACTTTTTTGCTCCAGGGGAAGATTAAAACAAGTTACTCTAGGAGAGTGGCGGTACTCAGACCATGAGAAATGGATCTGATTGGGAAAGACAGGACAGATTAAGTCAAGAAAAACAACACTAAGAAAAACAAAGTTAGCCTCCAATGGCCAAGAAGAAATTGGATTTAGCATTTCCAGTTCATCTCTTCTATGAATTTCTCTCATGTCAATCTCTTGAGTCATTGCATCACACTTTCTACCCCTTTTCCTGCTCCCTGTATCTCCTCTCTCACCCCCCCCTTCATAGACAGATGATGTTCTGAGAGGGTTAACAAATGCCTAATAGACTTAGAATAATTGGCCTGGAAAGAAGAAATTCAAAACAAATATCCATGGAAGAGTTTTCAAGTAGAAGAGTGGAGCAGTGTGGTTAGAGCTTTGCTTTAACCTGGACCTTGATTTGATTTAAGATTTTAATGCAGATAGCACAGCGGTAGGGCATTTGCCTTGAAAGCGGCCAACCCAGGACCAAAGGTGGTTCGAATTCTGGCATCCCATATGTCCCCTGTGCCTGCCAGGATTGACTTCTGAGTACAGAACCAGAAGTAAACCTGAGCGACACTGGTGTGATCCAAAACCCAAAAAAGGAATCCATTTTAAATTAATAAATAGATTCCAACAACTATAATAGTGTTTGGTATTCAAAAATAATGTGACATCCTTAGGTATGAAACTATCTGTTTTAAAATAGTAAACTATCGGGGCCGGGAAGGTGGCGCTAGAGATAAGGTGTCTGCCTTGTAAGCGCTACCAAGGAACGGACCGCGGTTCGATCCCCCGGTGTCCCATATGGTCCCCCCAAGCCAGGGGCGATTTCTGAGCACATAGCCAGGAGTAACCCCTGAGCGTCAAACGGGTGTGGCCCAAAAACCAAAAAAAAAAAAAAAAATAGTAAACTATCACATATCCAAAGGAATTCTTTCATCTTGGTACTATATAAGGAAAAATAAGTTCCAAAATGTAGAGATAGCTCAATTAGTTGAATATAAGCTTTGTGTGTAGGAGATCCAGGTTTGGTCCCTGGCACCATATGGCCCCCAAATCCTCAAGCACAGAGCCAGGAGTAGTCCCTTTGATTTTTAGGAAAATAAATTAGAGAAGAAAGGAAGGAAGAAAGAAAGGAAGGAAGGAAGGAAGGAAGGAAGGAAGGAAGGAAGGAAGGAAGAAGGAAGGAAGGAATGGAAGGAAGGAAGGAAGGAAGGAAGGAAGGAAGGAAGGAAGGAAGGAAGGAAGGAAGGAAGGAAAGGAAGGAAAGGGAAGGAAGGAAGGAAGGAAGGAAGGAAGGAAGGAAGGAAGGAAGGAAGGAAAGGAAGGAAGGAAGGAAGGAAGGAGGAAAAGAAAGGAAGGAAGGAAGGAAGGAAGGAAGGAAGGAAAAGAAAGAAAGAAAGAAAGAAAGAAAGAAAGAAAGAAAGAAAGAAAGAAAGAAAGAAAGAAAGAAAGAAAGAAAGAAAGAAAGAAAGAAAGAAAGAAAGAAAGAAAGAAAGAAAGAAAGAAAGAAAGAAAGAAAGAAAGAAAGAGAAAGAAAGAAAGAAAGAAAGAAAGAAAGAAAGAAAGAAAGGAAGAAGAAAGAAAGAAAGAAAGAAAGAAAGGAAGGAAGAAGAAAGAAAGAAAGAAAGAAAGAAAGATAGAAAGAAAGAAAGAAAGAAAGAAAGAAAGAAAGAAATGAAAGAAAGAAAGAAAGAAAGAAAGAAAGAAAGAAAGAAAGAAAGAAAGAAAGAAAGAAAGAAAGAAAGAAGAAAGAAGGAAGGAAAGAAGAAAGTAGAAAGAAGGAAGGAAAGAAAGAGAAAGAAGAAAGAAAGAAGAAAAGAAAAAGAAAAAAGTGGTAGAAAAGTGAAAGAAACATTCTAGTTTTTTTTGTTTGTTTGTTTTTGTTTTTTTTTTTTTTTGGGCCACACCCGGCGATGCTCAGGGGTTACTCCTGGCTGTCTGCTCAGAAATAGCTCCTGGCAGGCACGGGGGACCATATGGGACACCGGGATTCGAACCAACCACCTTTGGTCCTGGATCGGCTGCTTGCAAGGCAAACGCTGTGCTATATCTCTGGCCCCAAAAGAAACATTCTAACATGAAATTAGAAAACATTAGAGGGCCCGGAGAGATAGCACAGCGGCGTTTGCCTTGCAAGCAGCCGATCCAGGACCAAAGGTGGTTGGTTCGAATCCCGGTGTCCCATATGGTCCCCCGTGCCTGCCAGGAGCTATTTCTAAGCAGACAGCCAGGAGTAACCCCTGAGCAATGCCGGGTGTGGCCCAAAAAAAAAAAACAAAAAAAAAAAAAAAAAAAGAAAACATTAGAAAACATTCTAACATGAATAATTTACAATTTAAGTATTATTAAAAATATGTATAGATGTATATATTCCTTTTAAAATGAAGGCATATCTTTCAACTGGTACAGTGGTAACAGAAATTTTTTGCTAAGTTCTGAAGGCTGAAAGTTGGCAATGTTTGGTTTGATTTGTTTCTGCAAGACTTAATCTGAATTCATTTAGTGGTGAAACCTGAATTGAGCATACAAATTATGTGGCTATTTATAGTGTTAATTTCCCACTTGTTATGAATATTCATGCATTTTATTGCAGAATAATTTTTGATGACGATCCTAGGTTTGCTGTACACCTCACTGGAGTATTATAAAATTGTTTTATGTGCATGTATTGCTTAAGTTTGACATTTTCTGTTTTCTGAAAACTTTTGATTGCCAGGGTTTTGGGTAAGAGATAGAGAGGATCACCCTTTGCAAATGAGGCATTAATAGCTGCATAGTATGCAAATTATATTGTGTAATTTGCATATGATATAAGATAAAATATCTTATAGTCATTAAGTCCAAAATCTACTTTCTTTCTTTCACTTTCTCTGGTTTTGGCCACATCTGGCAACGTTCAGGGCTTACTCCTGGCTCACTGCTCACTCCTGTAGATGCTCAGGGGAACTTATGCAATGCCAGAGATAGAACTGAGGTAAGGGGCTGGAGCTGTAGTGCAGCGGTAGAGTGCTTGCCTTGCACATACTAACCTAGGATGGACTATGGTTCAATCCCCTGGTGTCCTATATGGTCCTCCAATCCAGGAGCAATTTCTGTGTGTCACCGGGTGTGATGCAAAACCCCCAAAATAATAAAATAAAAGAAGAACTGAGGTCAACCATATGTCAAGCAAGTGCCTTACCCACTGTACTGTATCTCTGAACCTCTACATATACCATTTTTGAGGGGAGGTTGTGGCTGACATTAAAGCTAATGTCCACAGAAAAAGTACTTCTAAACACACTCATTTCTTTTTTTTTAATATAATTTTTATTTTGATCATAGTGGCTTACATATTGTTGACAATAATATTTTAGGTACATATAAACACACTCATTTCTGAAGCTAAGGCCACATCCTTAAGTCTTCACTCAAATTTCAGACAGGGAGTTCTTAGCCTGAGTAATTTAACTTTGTTTCTTTTTCCACTATATATATATATATTTTTTTTTTTTTTTTTGGTTTTTGGGTCACACCCGGAGGTGCTCAGGGGTTACTCCTGGCTGTCTGCTCATAAATAGCTCCTGGCAGGCACAGGGGACCATATGGGACACCAGGATTCGAACCAACCACCTTAGGTCCTGGATCGGCTGCTTGCAAGGCAAACGCCGCTGTGCTATCTCTCCGGGCCCGCACTATATAATTTTTTACTATATATTTCCACTATATATTTAACAAATATATTTGATATATTTTAAATATATATAATAAAATACATATAAATATATAAAATACATACACTATACACATAAATAGAAGTAAGATGCTCTGTGCTCAGAGATCATTGGTGCCAGGGATGAAACTGTGGTCAGGTAAGTATCTTAACACTGTATTTTCTCTGTGACCCTAAGACCTTCTCTCTCTCTCCCTCTCTCGTTCTTCCTCTCATTCTCACCTCTCTTTCCCTCTCTCTCTCTCTCTCTCTCTCTCTCTCTCTCTCTCTCTCTCTCTCACACACACACACACACACACACACACACACACACACACATGCACATACATGGTATGCAAATATGTTTTTTATTCACACTCTTTGGTGTTCAGGTCTTACTTCTGTCTCTGTGCTTAGAATAATCCCTGGCCAGATTCAGGCTGGTGGTTCTTGGGGCCATCGGGCCAACCATTAGTGGTGCTGGGGGTGGGTATGACATTTTGAGGTGCTACAATAGGATTACAAAATTTGTTTTCATACTTAAGTGATTTTAAATAGGTTTGTGATCAGTTGATAAACACAGTGTATGAGTGCTATGCAGAAAAAAGTATTCAATCTCTAACTCAAAGCCCATTTCCCTTTGGCTTGTTTCCTGCCTCTAAGTGACATTGTCTCCTGTGGAGGAATCACCTCCCTGGGATATTCTGGGAGCTAAATGTAGTAGCCAAGTGCCCTGGTTGGAAGTGACTGTGTACTGCTGGAGAGGTTCTTGCCTATCCCAGGCAAGAATATTTGCTGCAGGGGAGACATGTGGAAAGAAGTTCTATCACTTTCCCACAGGACAAGGTATCCAAAATATCTCCTACAAAGCTGGCAGCTGATGCCACTGTTGGCTGGGAACTCAACTGGAGCAGTCACCTGGGGCTCCCTTGCAGGACTTCTCAATGCTCCCTGAGCTTGAGACATAGATAGAGATGTGGTGGTGAGATAGGTGATGGAGGGTAGCGATCCATGAAGCCCAGACAGAAACTGAAATGCTTTTCTAATTCCTATCTTGCAAGACCCGAAACATCACTTGCAACACATTATATTGGCCAAGCAAGTCATTAAGACCAACCAGCCCCAACTCAAGAGTAAGGACTGTGGTAGCCTCCACCTCTTGATGGGCAATTGCAAGATCAAATTGCAGAGGAGCACGTGGGAGGGGACGTTGTTGTGTTCAGCTTGAAAAAGTACATTCAGCTACAAGTATGTGGATCATGTCATTGCTTTGCTTGGACACAGCCTTCTCTCGGGCTTCCTTGTGAACTCTGCCCTGCCCTGTGGTAGGCGTTTTTTACTATGTGTAGACAGATAAGACAGCTTTGGTCTAGCCTGTCTTTAATTTTCGAATACGATAAAAATAGATATGCCTCCGATTCTCTTTCAGACCAAGTGCATATCTTTGAGAAGGGTGCTTTAAGGAGAATTCTACCTTGAAGTTGAGTAAGGGTTTGCTGGAAGTAATTACCATGTGAGGAGAAAGCCATCTGCTCCCTATTACACCGAGTACAATACTCAGTACAAATATTGAGTTTGTCTAGGTTACTTTGCTGCATCCAGAGGTCTTGAGCTTCAAGTCTTTAGAGTAGAGATGAAAGAAAAAAAGGATTGGTATTGAAGAATCCTGGGGGAAACTCCTTCTTCCACCATGAGCTAGGCAGGAATCCCTCTTGAGAATATTTGTTTCTTTATTTATAAAGTAGGACTAATGATACTCTCAGGGGGGCTGATGTGATGAATAAATAGAAGCATGTATTAGATGCTCAAATAGATACTGCTATTAATAAATATATCCCTTGTCCTTGATTTAGGTTATACCCTTTAAGGTTTCCTTCACTCTGGAAATTTATAATTGAGTTATCAGACTCACTCAGATCCTTTGGGGTGACTTACCAGTGAAGACATGATGAAAAAAAAAAAAAAAAACCCAATAATCACACAGTCCTGAAGTCTCAGTACAGGAGTTGTGGTATGAGTTATTGGTTTTTCATCTGTGGCAGTGAAGGCCTGGCTAGGAGATTGTCATGGTAATTATCCATCACTCAATAGGGCACCTTCATAACTCTGGAGCTTTGGATTGAATCCTCACTGCAACCCTGATGAGATGGATACAGCTTTATTCCTCATGTTTATGAGGAATAGTCATTTGGTGAAAAGAGGTGATTTCTGAAAAATCACCAAAGTGGTAAATAGTGGGCAGGACCCGAGGCCTTTGTTCCAAGTCTTCACTTTCCAGAGAAATGAAAGCATTTCACATTCATTCCATGTCTGAACCCTTAGCACATGACTTGAGAATTCAGACTCTGAGAGGTGGCTGATTTGAGCTACCTTCATTTTCTGTTTTATGTTGTTGTTGTTGTTTTGGTTTTGGGGTCACACCCGGCATCGCTCAGGGGTTACTCCTGGTTCTACACACAGAAATCACTCCTGGCGGGCTTGGGGGACCATATGGGATGCCGGGATTTGAACCACTGTCCTGCATGCAAGGCAAATGCCTTACCTCCATGCTATCTCTCCGGCCTCACCTTCATATTCTGTTAGTGCTAGCTATGAGAGAGTTTTCTAGTCAGTCTGTGTTGGGCTATTGGCATAAATGTCCTGGAGGAATTTTCTTCAGGGCAAACCTTGATGCACAAGGCTGGGAGCTTTCAGCAAGGCCTCTGTTTAAGAATTTTCCTGGCAGGCTGCCACTGGAACTGGCATCTCTCTCTCTCTTTCTCTCTCTCTCTCTCTCTCTCTCTCTCTCTCTCTCTCTCTCTCCCCTCTCTCTTTTTCTCTCTCCTCTCTCTCTCATTATTAACCACTTCTTCTCTAAACAAATAAAAAGTAGCCAGACTGAAACTAGCAATTCTCTCTCTTTCTTTCTCACTCTCTCAACCATTTCTTCTCAAAACAAACAAAAAGGAGCCCAAGAAATAGCATGGTGGTAGGGCTCTTATCTTGCACACAACTATCGGAGTTCAATCCTCAGCATCCCACACAGCCACTGAATATGCCAGGAGTGATTCTTGAGTGCAGAGCCAGGAGTAAACTCTGAGCACTGCTGAGTGTGCCCCCAAACAACAACAACAACAAAAAGACTCAGAATTTTTTATTAGTGGCAACACTTTTTGGGGGAAACACAGTAAACACAGTTACTGGTGCTCAGGGCCCCCCTTCTAAGGAAGATGTGAGGGGAACCAGTGGTACTGTGATCCACCCAGGACTCCAACATGAGAGTATGTGTTCTAGCCCCCAGAACTATTTTCCTGGCCTGCAACACATTTTTAAAAATGATGAGGGAGGGCCCGGAAAGATAGCACAGTGGCGTTTGCCTTGCAAGCAGCCGATCCAGGACCAAAGGTGGTTGGTTCGAATCCCGGTGTCCCATATGGTCCCCCGTGCCTGCCAGGAGCTATTTCTGAGCAGATAGCCAGGAGTAACCCCTGAGCACTGCCGGGTGTGGCCCAAAATAAAAAAAAAAAAAAATGATGAGGGAGTTTGTAGCTGGAGGAGAAAGAGGAAGGTGAACAGGGCTTTTCAAATAAATAGACTCCTTTTTTATTCAGAAAGTTTCTAGGTTCTCATTTAATTTATGTGTTTTGGTTTGGGGGCCACATTTGATGATGTTCAGGGGTTACTCCTGGTTCTTCAGTCAAGAATCACTCATGGCAGTACTCAGGGGACCATATGGGAACCAGGGAATGACCTAGGGTCAAAAGCCCTGCCCACTGTACTCTTGTTCCAACTCCAAAATCATTTTAGGCTGCTTAAATTCCCCCCAAGAGTTATATTCTCTAGGTCTAAGTATGTGGTCAGTCACACTGTGGGTGATACAGCATTTCAGCAGTTCTCAGAGATCCTGGGACCACTCCTAGTCATACTCAGCCTGACCATAAATTTGAGACTTTTGTGCACCATACTGATGGTGCAATGCTGGGTCCCCATCAAAATAAATGGTAATATTAAGGTTTAGCAATGGCGAGGGTACTCAGGGCTATACACTTCTGTTTTCTAAATATAATTTTTCTATCAATAATATTTTCCCCATTTAGTTATCATTGACTTAAAATACTATAGGATCAAAAGTATCAGGTGCATGTTCTCTCTACAAGTTTAATTGTCATCGCTCCAATCACCAAAGTTTCAGTAAAATCCTACCACCAAAAAGAACCTTCTTCTCATTCCTTCTACCTCCTCCTCCCCATCTTAGTCATTCATCTGTTTAAGAATTGGTTGTTTTGTGTGTTGTTTTTTTGAGTTCATTTGATTCAGTCATTTATACTCTTCATGTGAGTGAAGCTATAAATAGTTATCCTGACTTATCTTGCTTAGCATGATCACCTTAAGATCCCGCCATCTTCTCCAAAGGATTTTCTTTCATCTTTTTCTTTTCTTTTCTTTTCTTTTTTTTTTTTTTTTGGTTTTTGGGCCACACCCTGTGACGCTCAGGGGTTACTCCTGGCTATGAGCTCAGAAGTTGCTCCTGGCTTCTTGGGGGACCATATGGGGCGACGGGGGATCGAACCGCGGTCCGTCCTAGGCTAGCGCAGGCAAGGCAGGCACCTTACCTCCAGCGCCACCGCCCGGCCCCTCTTTCATCTTTTTCAATGACAGAATGACTTTTCTTTGGGCAGATACACCACAGCCTCTCCAGCCACTCTTTTGTGGACGAGGATTTACATTGAGTCCATGACTTGGCCATTGGAATAATGTTGCTTTGAATGTGTGGTGCAAACACCATTTCAAATGGGTGTCTTTCTATTCTTTAGATAAATGTGAACAGGGGCAATGGAGAATCCCTAAAGTGTTTATCTATATTGTATCCCCATATTTCATGTTAGGAAACAATTATTATGGACTTCCTCCTGACATTCAATGTCTATATTTGATGCCAAATGGCAAAATAGTGTTAAATTTGTCTTGTTCTTTTCTCTCTGCTACTCTTGTAGGAAGGGTCCTGGCCACTAATCACAGACCAATGATAGGGGACTCCAAGTTAGAACTGACATTAGGACTGAAGTTGAAACTCCTACAGTGCTTCAACCAACCAACCAAACCATGTTTGTCCTGCTATAGTTGCTAGAAAGGATTATATTGGTAGTCATGGATAGACACTCACACACAAGCAATAGCATGCAATATGCATGGTGTCAGTGTGTTGATACTGGAACCTGACTCCTCTAATTGTGGCCATTGCCATGCACTGGTTCAAAATCACTCAGCTCCCTTTGAAAATTTCATGCCTCGGGTCCTCTATGTAAAATGGCTAAATGGTAACATTGACCTCACACAGTTAATTATGTTTGTTCATTTATTTATTTATAAATTATTTTATTGAAACCAGCGTTTCTTTTGTTTTGTTTTGTTTTTGTTTTTGGGCCACACCCAGCGATGCTCAGGGGTTACTCCTGGCTGTCTGCTCAGAAATAGCTCCTGGCAGGCACAGGGGACCATATTGGACACCGGGATTCAAACCAATCACCTTTGGTCCTGAATTGGCTGCTTGCAAGGCAAACACCGCTGTGCTATCTCTCCGGGCCCAAAACCAGTGTTTCTAAAGTTCTTCATAGTTTGGTTTCTGAAAAACCACGTTTCAGAGCCAGTCCCACCACCAGTGTTGCTCTCCCTCCACGAATGTTCCCAGAGTGTATTCCCAGAATGTACCCCAGGGCACCACATCTTCCCCACCCCCAGCCTGCCAGCATAACAACCCCATTATAAGTTTTGATTGTTAGTTTGGGTCTCATGATTTCATTGTTGTTGACTTTGATGTCTAAGTCTTGGAATGTTCAACCTATGTTTTCCTTAATGAACTTTATGGATTCAGGTCAAATCTCAAGGTCTTTAATCTACTTTGAATTGACTTTTGTGTAGCGTGTGAGATATGGATTAATCTTTATTTTCTTAGACATGACTATCCAATTGATTCAACATCATTCGTTAAAGAGACTATCTTTATTCCATTTCAAGTTCTTAGTTCCTTTTTCAAAGATTAATAGTCCATTTAGTTGAAGATTTGTCACTGAATATCCTATTCTGACCCATTGGTCTGAAAGTGCATGTTGGTTCTACTAGCATGCTGTTCTGATCACTATGTCTTTGTAGGAGAGCTTCAAGTTAGGTAATGAGATGTCTCCTAGTTTCTTGGTTTCCAATATGGGTTTGGCTAGCCTAGGCCTTTTATGATTCCACAGAAACTTTATAATTGCTTGATCTAAGTCCTTGAAGAATGTTGTCTGAATTTGGATAGGGATCACTTTGAATCTACATGGTAGTATAGGTAAGATGGTAAGATTCCAACCATGCGAATAAAATGTTTTTCCATTTCCTTAGGTTTTCTTCAATTTTTTTCTTAAGTGTTTTGAAGTTTTCATGGTATAGATCTCTCACCTCTTTTGTTAGGTTGATTCCTAGGTACTTGATGGTTTTGGACACTTATTTAAGTGGGATAGATCTCTTTCTCCTCTGAGTTATTTTTTATATAAAGGAATGCAACTGTCTTTATATTTTGACTTTGTAGCCTTTTGTGTATTGACTTTGCTCTATTGCTCTAGTGTGTTTAGGAGTTTTTTGGTGGACTCTTTTTTTGTTTGTTTTTGTTTTGTTTTTGGGTCTCACCCAGCAGTGTTCAGGGGTTACTCCTGGCTCTACACTCAGAAATCGCTCCTGGCAGGCTCAGAGGACCATATGGGGTGCCGGGATTTGAGCCACTGTCCTTCTGAAAGCAAGGCAAATGCCCTCCCTCCATGCTATCTCTCTGGCCCCATTGGTGGACTCTTTATGGTCTTCTATGTATATCACTACATGATCTGCAAATAGAGATAGTTCGACTTCCTCTTTTTCAATTTGTATTTCTTGGATTTCCTTCTCTTATCTGATTTTATTACTAGGATTTCTAAGAACAAGAGTGGAGACAGTTGACATCCTTGCCTAGTGCCTGACCTCAAAGGAAATGCTTTCAGTATTTTGCCATTAAGAATATTAGAGGGGGGCGGAAAGATAGCATGGAGGGTAAGGTGTCTGCCTTTCAGGCAGAAGGTCATCAGTTCAAATCCCGGCGTCCCATATGGTCCCCCGAGCCTGCCAGGAGCGATTTCTGAGCATAGAGCCAGGAGTAACCCCTGAGCGATGCCAGGTGTGACACACACACAAAAAAGAATAATATTAGAGGTGCTGGAAAGATAGCTGGAGGTAGGTCATTTGCCTTGCATGCAGAAGGATGGTGGTTCAAATCCCTGCATCCCAGACGGTCCCCTGAACCTGCCAGGACTGATTTCTGAGCTTAGAGCCAGGAGTAACCCCTGAATGCTGCCTGGTGTGACCAAAAAAAAAGTATAATATTGGATGTTAAAGAATGAGAGAAATAGAATGTCTGCCTCAAATACAGGCAGGGCTGAAGGGAGGGGGCATTGGTGATGGGAATGTTGCACTGGTGAAGGGGGTATTCTGTTTATGACTGAAACCCAACTACAAGCATGCTTGTAATCATGGTGCTTAATGAAACCCAACTACAAGCATGCTTGTAATCATGGTGCTTAATGAAATACTTAAAAAAAAAAAAGAATAATGTTAGGGGCCGGAGAGATAGCACAGTGGTAGGGCATTTGTCTTGCATGCAGCTACCCAGGACGGACCCTAGTTTGAATCCCAGCATCCTATATGTTCCCCCGTGCCCGCCAGGAGCATTTTCTGAGCACAGAGCCAGGAGTAACACATGAGTGCCACCGGTGTGGCCCAAAATAAAAATAAAAAAGGAATAATGTTGGCTATGGGCTTTCTTACTATCTTGAGGAAGTATAAATACCTGTACTTCCACACCTATTTTGCAGAGATTTTTTTTTCTTTTTTGGGGGGGGAAGGGGACACCCGGTGGTGCTCAGGGGTTACTCCTGGCTGTCTGCTCAGAAATAGCTCCTGGCAGGCACGGGGGACCATATGGGACACCGGGATTCGAACCAACCACCTTTGGTCCTGGATTGGCTGCTTGCAAGGCAAATACCGCTGTGCTATCTCTCCGGGCCCTTGCAGAGGTTTTTAATCATGAAAAGGTATTGGATCTTGTAGAGTGTTTTCTTTGTAATGATTGATAGGATCATATGATATTTACCTTTCCTTTTATTGACATGGTGTATGATGTTGATTTACTTGCATATATTGAGCCATCCTTGCATCTTTGGGATGAAATCCATTTGCTCATGATTTATACATTTTTTATATGCTGTTGGATTCGGTTTGCTAAGATTTAGTTAAGAATTGTTGCATCAGGGGCCGGGCGGTGGCGCTAGAGGTAAGGTGCCTGCCTTGCCAGCGCTAGCCTTGGATGGACCGCGGTTCGATCCCCCGGTGTCCCATATGGTCCCCCAAGCCAGGAGCAACTTCTGAGCGCATAGCCAGGAGTAACCCCTGAGCATCACTGGGTGTGGCCCAAAAACCAAAAAAAAAAAAAAAAAGAATTGTTGCATCAAGAGTCAGAGTGATAGCACATCAGGTAGGGCAACTACCTTGAGTGCAACTGGCCTGGATTCGATCCCCAGCATCCCAATGGTCCCCTGAACCTGCCAGAAGTGATTTCTGAGCGCAGAGCTAGGAGTAACTCCTGAGTGCCACTGGGTGTGGCCCCAAAACAAAACAAACAAATAAACGAACAAAACCCAGATTTTTTGGTAACAATGTTTATCAGTGAGATTGATCTATAGTTTTCTTTCTTGGTAATAACTTTGTCAGCTTTGGAAATGAGAATAATGTTAGCTTCATAGACAGTATTATGGATGATTTCTGTCTCCTCAATATTTTGGAAAAGTTTGAAGATCTATGGTAGTAATTCTTATCTCAATATTTGTTAAAATTTACCTATAAATTCATCAGGTACTGGACTATTATTCTTGGGAAGATTCTTTGTGTGCGTGTGTGTTTGTTTTTTTGGGGGGAGGGCTACACCAGTACCACTCAAGGGGTTACTTCTGGCAGGTTCAGGGGACCATATGGGATGCTGGGATTCAAACCCGGGCACATCCCAGGTTGGCAGCATGCAAGGCAAGAATCCTACTGCTATGCTATCACTCCAGCCCCTTTTGGTTAAAATTTTTAATTACTGTTTTAATTTCCTTTCTTGTCATTGTCCTGTTTAGGCTATCTACTTCCTCCTCATTCAGTTTTGGGAGATTATATGTTTCTAGAAATCTGTCCATTTCTTCTAGGTTCTGCAGCTTAATAGAGTAGTTGTTCATAATAAATCCATGATGTCTTGGGGGGAATTTGTAATTTATGTTGTAATTTCTGTAATTTCTCCCCTTTCATTTTTGTTTTGATTTATTTGAGCACTTTCTCTTTTTTTCTTTGTGAGACTTGCCAATAGATTGTCTTTCTTGTTTATTCTTTTTTTTTTTTTTTTTTTTGGATTTTGGGCCACACCCAGTAACGCTCAGGGGTTACTCCTGGCTTGGGGGACCATATGGGACACCGGGGGATCGAACCGCGGTCCGTCCAAGGATAGCGCAGGCAAGGCAGGCACCTTACCTTTAGCGCCACCGCCCGGCCCCGTTTATTCTTTAAAACAAAAAGCAACTCCTAGTTTGATTCTTTGTATTGTTTTCTTTGTTTCTATATTTATCATTGATTTCTGCTCTGTTTTTTATTATGATAATAATTTTTATTTTACCAAAGTGAATTACATATCTTTCACAGTAATATTTTAGGTACAAATTGATATTGAATCAGGGGAATTTCCACCACCAAAGTTGTCCTCCCTCCACCCCTGTTCCCAGCATGCATCCCATATCCCCACTCCCTTTACCCCCAAGGCTGCTAGTATAAATGGTCCCCTCTGTGTCTGGCTTGTTGTAGATTGGGTATCGATTCTGTTGTCATTGACTTTGGATTTGGTATTTAAGTCTTATCATTTTTTATTACTACTTAGTGATCACAAAATTGTTTGGTTTTGATACCCTCAATTATTTCCTCCTCAATTTGTGAGGTGGAACAAGATGTTCAAGTTATATGGTTCTGTTTGAGAAAAGAAAAAAATAAAATGGGGCAAAAATCAAACAAGCAAAAATGGGTGGAGTCCTTCTAGAGGCTATAAATATCAATTTGAGAGAAGAAAGGGAAAAAGGAAGAGAAACACAACAATACAAAAAGAAAAATCAAACAAAAAATCCAAAAAGTACCAAAGCAATAAAGAGAACCACCACACAATAACCACGGATGGTCCTGAAATAAAAACAAAACAAAACACAAAAAAATGAAAATAACAACAACAATAAAAAAACCAAAAAAAAATATTTCGTGTTGCTTCTTTTTTTTTTTTTCTGCATAGGCACAGTAAGTATTGAGGAGATTAGAAAGGGAATTCCCTTGGCCTAAGAGATACAGGGTTTCTCTGTCCTTGAAGTATACTGTCATGGGAGTAACTGCAGACTCCCTACATGTTTATTTACTCTCCCCTAGGTCCTTTTGTAGTGTATGGAAAACTTCTGCTCCATCATGGATGATAAAATCAGACCTCTGTATCTAGAGATCTTGGTATCTGCACAGATCGAAGAATGGAGCCTAGGATGGAGTCTCTCTTTATGGTTCTAGAAGTTCTGTTCCATCACTGTCGTTTTAATTAGTCTTCTGTAGTTGGTGGTCTTGGTTTTTGCACTGATCCTAGGACGAAGCCTAGAATAGAGTCTTTCATTATGTTTCCAGAGGACCTGCTCAATTACAGTTGTCTCAGTCAGACCTCTGAAATTAGAGATCTTGGTTGTTGTACAGATCCTAGACCAAAGCCTAGACTTGGGTCTTTTTTATTGGACCCAGGATAAATTCTGTCCAGTCATGGTTGTCACAGTCAGTCTTCTGTAGATAGTGATCTTCGCATTTGCACAGGTCAAAGGATGACAAGTCTTCTGACTTCATCTTATCGTTAGATGGTGAGGTAAGACAACCTGCTCTTAGATCAAGTCGTTGCCATTTCCTAATTGTCAGAATGTTCATATCAAAACTGGCGCATGTTGGTGTCAGAGCAGTATTAAGAATGTTCCGGAGTGAGTTTGGTTCCTGAAGCTGTTGCGGAGAACTGTGTCGCTTCTATGTCTGGGTTCCAGGGTTTGGGGTTGGAGGGTCGCTGTCTAATCACCTTTTGGGTCTACATGACATATGTTCAAGGTGGGAGGTGCCCCTATGTTGTAAAAAAGTATGAGTTCTTATCCCTAGTAGATAAGAGCTTGTTTCTATACTGGTGGCGCTAGAGGTAAGGTGTCTGCCTTGCTAGAGCTAGCCTAGGACGCACTGCGGTTCGATCCCTCGGCATCCCATATGGTCTCCCAAGCCAGGAGAGACTTCTGAGCGCATAGCCAGGAGTAACCCCTGAGCGTTACCGGGTGTGACCCAAAAACCAAAAAAAAAAATTTTTCCCGGCATCCCATATGGTCCCCCGAGCCTGCCAGGAGCAATTTCTGAGTGTAGATCCAGGAGTAACCCCTGAGCATTGCTGGGTGTGACCCCCCCAAAAAAAGTAAAAAAAGTTTCCCTTTTTTCATATGCCTTTGCAGGAAGAAATGGTGCTTGCTCTGGTTTTTATTATTTCTTTTCTTTGGGTCCTTTGTTGTTGGTTTTCAGATAATTAAGGTATGCCTTTAGATTGCTGATTTTATCTTTTTCTTCTTTCATTATATAGATCTGTATCACTATGAGTTTTCCCTTAATTACTGGTTTTGTTATGTCCCATAGATTTTAGTAATTTGTTTCTTGTCTCAAGGAATCTCTTTATTTCTTCCTTGATTTCCTTTTTGATCTAGCTATTGGGATTTGGGGCGGGTTTTTGTTTTTGTTTTGTTTTTGGGTCACTCCTGGTGGCATTCAGGGGTTAATTCTGGCTCTACACTCAGAAATAGCTCCTGGAAGGCTCAGGGGACCAGATGGAATGCCAAGTGTAGAACAGGGGTCTATTCCAGGTGGGCTAAGTGCAAGACAAACACACAATTGCTGTGCTATCACTCTGGCCCTGATTAGCTGTTTTTGAACAGCATATTGTTTAGCCTCCAGGTGTTAGATTTTCCCTAAATTCTCTTTTTACAATCAATATTAATCTCTATGACATTGTGTTCTAATAGGATGCTTAGTATGATTCTTATTGTGAATTTTTGTAAGTTAGACTATGTCCTAAAATATTATTTATCCTAGAGAATGTTCCTTGTGCACTTGAGAAGAATGTATTTTCAGCTTTTTGAAGATGAAAGGCCTTGTAAAAATCCATTCATTTCAGCTCATCTAGTTTCTTATTTAGAGCTTTTATATCCTTTCTAGTGTTCTGCCTCATCAATCTGTCTATCCATTGGTGAGAGTAGATTGCTGAAATCTCCCACTACTATCACATTTCTATCCATATGTTTCTCTAGGTTTGTTAACAAAAGGCTTAACATACTTTGCTTATACACATATACAAAATGTGTATAGGTTGATCTTGGTCTACTATTCCCCTGATCAATATGTAGTGTCCATCCTTCCATCCTTGTCTCTAAGTACTTTTTTGTTTGTTTGTTTTGTTTTGTTTTGTTTTGTTTTTGGGTCACACCCGGCAACACTCAGGGGTTACTCTTGGCTCTATCCTCAAAAATTGTTCCTGGCAGGCTCGGAGGACCATATGGGATGCCGGGATTTGAGATACCGTCCTTCTGCGTGCAAGGCAAACACCTTACCTCCATGCTATTTCTCTGGCCCCTCTAAGTACTTTCTTTTTTTTTTTTTTTTTTTTTTTTTTTTTTTTGAGTCTCAATGTTTATTTTCCTTTTGGGTTCCATTCTAAGTACTTTCTTGAGGCTGAATGCAGTTCATTTGATGTAAGTATGGCTGTCCCAAAATTTTTTTTTCCAGCAGCTTGTATAATTGTTTTCCATCCTTTTACTCAGTCTATCTATCGTAAGATTTTATGTGTGCTCCTTGCAAGCAGCAAATGTTTGGGTTTTGTTGTCTCTCCTTTCTTTTTTGATTTCTTTATCAATGCTAGCTTGTAATTTGTCTTCAAATTCATCTATACATTTCTCTACCTGTGTAATTCTGATACTATGGCTTGCTAACATATTCTAAATTTAGTTTCTTCAACTCAATTTGTATGGATTTTCTCTTCTGAAAGAATTCTTTGAGTTGGTTAAATTGTTCATCTATTGGGCCCGGAGAGATAGCACAGTGGCGTTTGCCTTGCAAGCAGCTGATCCAGGACCAAAGGTGGTTGGTTCGAATCCTGGTGTCCCATATGGTCCCCCGTGCCTGCTAGGAGCTATTTCTGAGCAGACAGCCAGGAGTAACCCCTGAGCAACGTCAGGTGTGGCCCAAAAACCAAAAAAAAAAAAAAAAAAAAAAAAATGTTCATCTATTGATTGCTTAATTCCTCTGGCTAGCACCTCTTTGTTTTCTGTTGTGAAGGCATTTAGTGTTGATTTTTAGGTCCTCAGGGCCAGCTGCCTTGCTTGCATTAGCCTACAAAGGACCTATTCCCCAGAGTCCCAGATGGTCTCCCAAGCCAGGAGTGATTTCTGAGTACATAGCCAGGAGTAAACCACCCCCCCCCCAGTGTCACTGGGTGTGGTGTGGCACAAACCCCAAAATTAAACAAACAAACAAATAAATGTTGATTTTAGGTTCTCATCTAGGAGGCCCAGGCATTTTTTTTTTTTGCTTGTTTGTTTGTTTCTGGGCCACACCCGGCGGTGCTCAGGGGCCACTCCTGGCTGTCTGCTCAGAAATAGCTCCTGGCAGGCACGGGGGACCATATGGGACACCGGGATTTGAACCAACTACCTTTGGTCCTGGATCGGCTGCTTGCAAGGCAAACACCGCTGTGCTATCTCTCCGGGCCCCAGGCTCAGGCATTTTGATGGGCTTGAAGAGTTGTCTAAGCTTCTTTCCATATTCCCAATTGCATTTGTCTTATGTAGTTTTCCTATTGTTCTTTGCCTTTTATGAGTTGGAATGATGGAATTTTGGGTTCCCTGTTACTTAAAAAAGTGATCTATTGAGTTGATTATACAAAAAGTGACTACAAAAAAATTTTTTTTTTGCCTCACAGATTATTTTTCTAAACATCCAAGTTTATCTGGGATGGGAGGGCAAATGGACCAGATGTCAGGATGGGCAGTGGGCTCTGAGTTTGGAGGTGGGGATCAGAGGTAGCCCTGAGAGCTTTGAGAGTACTGGTTCAAATCAGGGGCCAAAGGTCCCTCCTTTGGATGACGCACTTGGATTAGGAGGGCAGACAGACCAAATGTCAGGATGAGGGGTGGGAGTGGGGGGATGAGAAGGCTGAGCCTAGAGCTTTGGGGAGAGGATTGGTGGTGATCCCAGTTATTAAAAATTTTAAACTCATTGACTCCTCTGAAATGTTTAAATATATGCCTGGCACAGAGTAAATGTTCAGCAGCATGCAGTACCTTTGAGCAGATATTTAGGAACTATATGGATGCTAGGAGTGCAATAAAATGACTTGTAATCTAGAGAGGAATATAAAAGCCCCCTTCTTTTGATAGATATGCCTATGTATTAAGCACTAGGTTATCGAGTCCTAACAGCAAATCAAATACCTCCACTGCAAGTCGAATTATCTTGCTGGAAGTAGACTCAAGGCAAGACTTGGTGGATGAGATGGGATTTGCCATACGTATTACTCAAAGAAGATAGGAATGACACCCTATAAAAGACACAGAGCCTGGGGCCGGAGAGATAGCATGGAGGTAAGGTGTTTGCTTTTCATGCAGAAGGTCATCGGTTCGAATCCCGGCATCCCATATGGTCCCCCATGCCTGCCAGGAGCAATTTCTGAGCATGAAGCCAGGAGTAACCCCTGAGCACTGCTGGGTGTGACCCAAAAACCACACACACACACAAAAAGACACAGAGTTTGTGTGAGAAGACTTAAAAGTGAGGGTACATAAGACCATAGATTATTAAAGGCCATCAGTGATTAGCTGAGGGTTTTGAACTTTATCCTGTACTTGTGGGGAGCTAGCAAAGTTGTCTAGTCTAGAAGTGATATGATCAATTGTCTGGGCCAGGTGGGATTTGAAGCTGCCAATTACAACCCTCCTCTTCTGGCTGAGACAGTAAAGATCTGCCACTGGGTGCTGGTTGTCAGGGTTGCTTCTTCCTGGCTTCCCACTCAAGGATCAATTTTGGTTTATTTTTTTTTGTTTGTTTGTTTGTTTGTTTTTTGGGCCACACCCAGTGACACTCAGGGGTTACTCCTGGCTATGCGCTCAGAAGTCGCTCCTGGCTTGGGGAACCATATGGGACCCCGGGGGATCGAACCACAGTCCGTCCTAGGCTAGTGCAGGCAAGGTAGGCCCCTTACCTCTAGCGCCACCACGCCGGCCCCAAGGATCAATTTTGGAAGAGCTTTAGGGACTGTATTTGGCAATGGACATGGAGCCAGGGTTGTCTGTGTGCATGGCAAGCACTTTACCTGTTGTCCTATATCTCTAGTCCCAGGGAGAAATCCTTTGTCTACAGTCTGGTTTTGCTTCTAATCCACTTCTGGAAAGACAATAACAAGTAGAAAATTGGAAGGGGACTTTTAATATAAGATAGTAAAAAAGGGTCAGGGAGACAATGTAGGGAAAAGCATTTGCCTTGTGTGTCCCAGACTCTTCACACACACACACACACACACACATATTAAAAGGAAGCAAAGTTTGACCTCCCAGTGCATCACAGTAAAAGTCTTTGTAAATTAACAAATAAAGATTTTTGATTTGATAACAAAAATATTTCTGGTTTAGTTTTTTTAGAGGAAGTAACCCCGGAAGCACACACAAACTTAATTAACTTTGAATTTCCTACAGAATCTTCCAGCTGACCTTCCAGTTGGTTGCCCCAACCACTGTTCCATTCTTCTGTAGACACATGGATTTTTTTTTACATATTCAAAATTAAATTAAAAATAAGAAGTATACAAACACAAAAATTATTTTGAAATAATAGCATAAATAACAAGAGTAAAATCTATAAAAATATCTTTAACACTTTTAGAAGAAAATAGTAAATCTTTGTGTTTCTTTCTTTTTTTAAATTTTTTTTTTTTTTTTTTTTTTTTTGGTTTTTAGGTCACACCCGGCGTTGCTCAGGGGTTACTCCTGGCTGTCTGCTCAGAAATAGCTCCTGGCAGGCACGGGGGACCATATGGGACACCGGGATTTGAACCAACCACCTTTGGTCCTGGATCAGCTGCTTGCAAGGAAAAAGCTGCTGTGCTATCTCTCTGGTCCCAATCTTTGTGTTTCTGAGATAGCAAAGTCTTATTAGATAGAACAATGAAAACAAAAGTGACAAAAGAAAAATCAGATAGGGCCAGACAGATAGTACAGTGGAGTTTGCCTTGCATATGACTAACCTGGGACCTAATCTGGATTAGGCCCGCCAGGCCACAAGGAGTGATTCCTGAATGCAGAGTCAGGACTAAGCCCTCAGCACCATTAGGTGTGCCCCCCAAAACAAACAAAATAAAACAAAAAACAAATCAGATATATTGGCTTTTATTCACATCAAGTTAAAAACTTCTATGTTGCAAAGAGTACCACCAAGAAAGTGAAAATCACTCACAAAATGGGGCCAAATCTGTGCAAATCAAATATCTAAAAAGGCAACTATAAATAAACAAAAAGGTTTTCTTTTTTACACATATCTTGGGGGACCATGTGGTGTGGGGAACACTCTGCACCTCTCTCGTGTAAAGGATATGTTACAATCCTTTCAATGATCTCCTTGACCCTTGCAATTCAATAATAAAAAGATAAATATATAATTAGGAAATAAAGACTCTGAGTAAACTTTTAAATATATATTACAATGACTTATATGGGCTGCAGTGATAGTACAGCAGGCAGGGCATATGTTTTGCAATATGGCTCACCCAGGTTTGAATTCCAGTACCCTACATGGTCCCTCAAGCTTCACCAGAAGTGATCCCTGAGAATAGAGTCAGGAGTAACCTCTGAACACCATTGGATGTAACCTCCCCCCACAAAAGTGGCCAATAGACATATTTAAAGTATGTTTTCATTATTAACTATTAAGGAAATGCGAATTTAAACTACTGTAAGATGCCATGAGGATGGCTATAATCAATAGGCCACCAATATGGGGTTGGGGAAATGGCTCAATGGATTGGGATACATGACACGCATTCAGGAGCCCTGAGTTTCATCTCTGAACCCCCCTGTCCCCTGAGAACCATCAGGGATGATTCCTAAGAGGTAACAAAGCAAAAAGTAGCCTATGAGCACTGCTGGCTAAGTTCCAACTTCCCCACCACTAAGTAAAAATAATCACTATGGGATTGTGGGAAAATAGGACCCCCTCAATATTGCTGGTAGTATTATACAATGTGCAGCCTTCTAGAAAGCAAGCTCAATTTGTTAAACAGATTTCTATGATATAGAAATTATATACAAATAATCAAAAGAAATAAAGGCATGTCCATCCAAGAACTGTAAATTTTTTTTCTTTTTCTTTTCTTTTCTTTTTTTTTTTTTTTTTGAGCGGGGGCACACCCGTTTGATGCTCAGGGGTTACTCCTGGCTATGCGCTCAGAAGTTGCTCCTGGCTTGGGGGACCATATGGGACGCCGGGGGATCGAACCCGCAGTCCTTCCTTGGCTAGCGCTTGCAAAGCAGACACCTTACCTCTAGCGCCACCTCGTTGGCCCCATCTTTTTTATTTTTCTTTTAGGTTTTTTTCCTGGCTCTGTGTTAAGGAATTACTCCTGGTAAACTTGGGGGATGATATGGGGTGCTGGAGATCAAACCTGGATCAGTCACAAGCAAAACAAGTGTCCTACCTGCTGAACTATCCAGCCCCACTGTTAATATTCTTGACATCTTTTTTTTTTTTTTGGTATTTCAGGCCACACCTGTTAGATGCTCAGGGGTTACTTCTGGCTGCTCGCTCAGAAATTGCCCCTGGCTTGGGGGGACCATATGGGACGCCGGGGGATCGAACCGTGGTCCTTTCCTTGGCTAGCGCTTGCAAGGCAGACACCTTGCCTCTAGCGCCACCTCGCCGGCCCCGATATTCTTAATAGCATTATTCCTAATAGCCAAAAAGCAGGCATAATCAAATGTCCATCCAGTGGCAAATGGATAAAATATAGCTTCTGAAGATAATGAAATACTCAGTCATAAGAATAATTGAGAGAAAAAAAATAAAGCAGTAACACATGCTACAGCATGAATGAACCTAAAAAATATCATGCTAAGTAAAAGCAGTCACAAAGGCTATGAATTGCATGGTTTCACTTACATCGAATGCCCAGATTGAGAGAGAATATTCTGAATATTAATGGTCGCCTAGAACTAGGAGTGGAGGATACAGCAGTGGCTGTAAACAGGTATGCATTTCTTAGTGGAGTGATAAACTGTTCTAAAATTAGGTAGTGGAATGGTTGCATGGCTCTGTGACTAGACTAAAACACCTTACTTACTCTTTAAGTGAGTAGACTATATGGTAGGAAAATTGTATCCCAATAATGTCAGAGCAAATGGAAGGCAAGTTTCAAATCAAGAGAACCAACCTTCCAAAGAAGTTTGTAATGGCAAAATGGAGAGTAATATTTCTATTTTCAGCTTCGATCTTCTAATTTTAGCTAGTGCCAAGACTGCAATATTATACTGAGCATTCCACCTTCACATAGGTTAGTTCTTTTGTGTGTGTGTGTGTGTGTGTGTGTGTGTGTGTGTGTGTGTGTGTGTGTGTGTGTGTGGTTTTTGGGTCACACCCGGCAGTGCTCAGGGGTTTTTCCTGGCTCCGTGCTCAGAAATTGCTCCTGGCAGGCACGGGGGACCATATGGGATGCTGGGATTCGAACCGATGACCTTCTGCATGAAAGGTAAACACCTTACCTCCATGCTATATCTCTCCGGCCCCAGTTAGTTCTTTTCTTCACAAGAACCACATTCCTTGCTTTTGTCTTTAATGTTGTGTATTCAGAGTCCACTAAAAATTACAGCTGCTTGGGGCCGGGCGCTAGAGGTAAGGTGTCTGCCTTGCAAGTGCTAGGGTAGGACAGACCGCGTCCCCCGGTGTCCCATATGGTCCCCTCAAGCCAGGGGCGATTTCTAAGCGCATAGCCAGGAGTAACCCGAGTGTCAAATGGGTGTGGCCCAAAATAACAAAAAAAAAATTACAGCTGCTTATTTATGTTGATGTGGTTCCTATAAGTAATGTCTCCAAAGTGTCTTAATAGAGTAGGCCATTCTAAGAACATTGATCCTTGGTGTTCCCCTTTCCCAAACCAAAGCTAATAGCTCAGTGCTTAGATTGCTCCGGACTCTCTCAGGCAGTGTGAATTGGGGAGAACTTAATTTCAGTTCGTCTGTAAAAAAGAGGTCATTTTGTTCATGCCATTTACTTATGTGTGGTTCCAAGAATGAAAGAAATAGTGAATGCAAAAAATACTTAGCAAAGTTCTAAGGGCATAGTAAATGCTCCAATGTGGTAATTATTATATAGTAGGAATGATGGGTGATTGAAATTATTGAGAAATAGACAAAAAGTTCTAATAAAGCTGAGAATTGAGCATCAGCATCCTAAAAAGTAACTTAAAGTTGGAAGGAGATACAATATTGTTTTTCAGTTTCATTAATATTAGGCACCTGCATTAGATATGTATTCAAGATATTTGGGTGTGTGTCATCATTTGCTGCTAAAAATGTTCAGGAGAGCTTGCTGCTGATACAGCTACGAAGGTGTATAGGTGATTTTTAGGGAATACTGTTATTTTAGCCTTTACCAGAGAGCTGATATTTAGGCCTCACTTCTGATCAGAGGTGTATTAGAACATGTCTCTTTAAATCTCATGCTTTTCATTTGAATAAGGCAGCCAAGAAGTCTCCTTTCTTTTTCCCTGGAGGTTATTCGGTCAATATTATTTTTATTGAAATAGCAGAAACTTTGAAGTATTTTAAAGACTATTTTAACTTCCTAAGACAAAGGAAACGAGCAAAATGAGTGACTTATAAAGTAATAATTGATTGTGTAAGATGTAAGTGACCATTTTAAGTTTTATTTGTATACTTTGCAAATGGGCTTTAAATGGCCAAAAAGAGAGTTCAAAGGTTTGATTACATGTTTTGCAGAGTGGAGGCCAAGGAGGCCAAGATGTAAACCTGACACCACCTGGTCCCCTGAGCACTACCGGGAGAAGCCACAGAGGAGTGAACTATGACTTGCCCCTTAGCACTGCTGGTTCCAAAAAACAAATGACAACAATAAAATAATTAAAAATGTACTTTAAAACTTCTCTGGATTAATCGAAGTTCTAGAGAACTAGACATTGAAAGTATTTAAGAATTTCTCAGGGCCAGCGAGGTGGCGCTAGAGGTAAGGTGTATGTCTTGCAAGCGCTAGCCCTGGCGTCCCATATGGTCTCCCCAAGCCAGGGGCAATTTCTGAGCCCATGTTCAGGAGTAAGCCCTGAGCATCAAACGGGTGTGGCCTGGAAAAAAAAAAAAAAAAAAACACTTCTCTTCTTTCTCCCCAGATGTTTATATCTTATATTAATAGGGAAATAATCTGGGAAGTTTAACAAAATCCCGTAAATTCATAGTAACACAAGTCTTCTATGTAGTTTTTTAATTTAAAAAAATTAAAATTTTGTTTTTGGGCTACACCCAGCAGTGATCAGATATCACTCCTGTTGGGACTTGGGAAAATCATACCAGATGCTGGGAACCAAACCTGGGTTGGCCATGTACTAGGAAAAGGCCATTACCCACTGTACTACCACTCCAGAACATTTTCTTTTCTTTCTTTCTTTTTTTTTGGAGAACATTTTCTTTTTAAAACATTTTTTCTGGGCCCAGAGAGATAGCACAGCGGCGTTTGCCTTGCAAGCAGCCGATCCAGGACCAAAGGTGGTTGGTTCGAATCCCGGTGTCCCATATGGTCCCCCGTGCCTGCCAGGAGCGATTTCTGAGCAGACAGCCAGAAGTAACCCCTGAGCACCGTCAGGTGTGGCCCAAAAACAAAAAAAAAAAAAAAAAAAAAAAAAAAAAAAAAAAAAACACTCAAAACATTTTTTTCTTCTTTTGGGCCACACCTGGCAGCACTCAGGGTTTACTCGAGGCTCTTTGCTCAGGAATCACTCCTGGCAGGCTTAGGGACCATATGGGATGCAGAGGATCAAACCAGGGCCAGCTGCGTGCAAGGCAAACAAAAGCCCTACCTGCTGTGCTATTGCTCTGGCCCCCCAAAATATTCTTTATTTTAAAAGAAATTTAAGGGAGCCTTCTAAACAGTGCTGGGAGGACCATGAGGTGCCAGGCATCAAACCCTAGTTTCCTGCCTGCAAAGCATGGGCCCCAGACTTTCCTAGGCTTCTGATATAATAATGTTTGTTGTTCATAAAGTGTTGGTGGAAACAAGAGAATGACACAGAGGATATTTACGACTAAGGGAAGGCCCACTCCATCCGCAGAGGTAGGAGCAGGCTAAGTGACAGTATATTCTTTTCGACCTTAAACCTTTTTCAGTGTTGCTGAGAGGATTCTATGGGCGTACACGTGTCAAGGGCACCAAGTCAAACACCAAGTTTTCCTTAAGACTGTGACAGAGGCCAAAAAAAGAGACAAGAGCGCTCCAGCCGATTTCTCAACGGTGGAGCTCAGCACTGGGCTGGCAGAAAAAGGATTTCCTAGGGTTTGGCGCGCTCCGGTCGCACTTGAGCCCCGTCCAAAGGGGCGGGAAGAGGAGGGGAGGAGGGGGGGAGGCCCTGGCGTTTGGATATTGGGAGGAGCCCCAAGAGCAAGAGTGCAGGAGGTGAGGGGGGGGGGGGGGCTCCGGAGAAAGGGACAGGGAAGAAGGGGCAGGAACATTAAGCTGAGCTGGAGCAACCCAGAAAAAGCGGCGATCGTGAGGCTGGCGTGCAGCGGGCATGAGCCCCAGAACTGACTGCCAGAAGGCTGGCAAAGCCTCAGCAGTTCCGATTTCCAGTCTGCTCAGAAATCGGGAAAATTCTCTGCATGCAGCTTCAAGGTTGACCTTTGCTTTGCCGTCAAGCGTCCACACTATCTGTTTTAAGCTTATCATTCAGATGCTTTCTAAAAGGCCTACACCCCCCGACATGGGGGTGGGTGGGCGGTATTGATGTCAGCACTCAAGAGTGATCTTGGGGTCCTGACACTAGGCAGCAGGTGAGACCTGTCGCCTTGCTGACAGAGCTCTGAGATCTTGAGGCGTACGTAGTAGTGGCAGCTTCTCCTGGAACGTGGAGGAGAAGATGCATTTCCTTTTTGTTTTGTGCTCCTGTCCCTAAAATAAAATAATAATAATAATAATAATAATAATAATAATAATAATGGGGTTCCAGTGGGAATGCCAGGACATGTCATGCACCCTCTGCGTGGACGCACGGGAGGACCACCAAGGAATTGGAGAGTGACCCTTGCTTGATTCACTATCAAGTTCCCAGCCATCCTTCCAAGATGGGATTTGGGGGTTGCACTAAAAATCTCCTGTCCCTAAAATAAACAAAAAAAAATAATGGGGTTCCAGCGGGAATGCCAGGACATGTCATGCACCCTCTGCGTGGACGCACGGGAGGAGCACTAAGGAATGGGAGAGTGACCCTTCCTTGATTCGCTATCAAGTTTCCCAGCCGTCCTTCCAAGATGGAATTTGGGGGTGCACCAAAAAAATCTTGGGAAACCGAGGCACTGGACTCTTGAGCCAGCAAGGCCAAGCTAAACCTTTCTCAGGCTTGCCCACAGCGCCATGTGGGTGAGGTGAGCTCTCAGCGTGGCATCTCAGGTGCAGGCTCCATCCTGGAGTTGGGGGGATCTCAGTCAGGAGCGGTGAGAGAAAGTGGGGTTCCGCCTCCCAGAGGGGGAAAAAAAACACACGAGCTTCTTTCTGCATTGCACAATGTCTGGGGGGTGCAGGGGGGATGCTGTGCGTCCTCTCCTCAGCTCAAGTCCGGCCTTCAGCGTCGCGTGGGTTCGAGTCACCTTGACCCTCAAGGTGGAGGGAAAAGTTAGCGCAGGCCCGAAAGCGGGCTGAGGGAAAAGGCGAGACAAGCGAGAACTTTCTCCAGCCGTCACGTTTTCCTGTTTGCAGCAGCAGCAGCAGCAGCAGCAGCAGCTCGCGAGCAGGTGGCAGGACTCCGCCCATCACGGCGGCGGCGACGCTCGGCTTCCCCTTCCTCCCCTCAGGGCTCCCCACTCTGCACGCCGCGCGCTCCCACCTTCTACCTCCCCGCGGTCCCGCCTCTCTGGCGCGCGCGAAGAGCGGCGGCGCAGAGCCCGCCGGGAGTCGTAGTCCCGAGCGCCGCACGGCCGCCCTTCCCGAAGCCGTCTCGCGGACTACACTTCCCAGAGGGCCCCCGCGGCGCGGGCCGCTCCCGGAAGTGTGCCTGCCCGCCGGAAGAGAAGCCAGCCCCCCCCTCCTCGCTCGGCCCGGCCATCTTGTGGGAAGAGCTGAAGCAGGCGCTCTGTGGCTCCGGCGCGGCCCGCTGCAATCCGTGAAGGAACGCGCCGCCGAGCCTCCATCATGCCCGGGCACTTGCAGGAAGGCTTCGGCTGCGTGGTCACCAACCGATTCGACCAGCTATTTGACGACGAATCGGACCCCTTCGAGGTGCTGAAGGCCGCGGAGAATAAGAAAAAAGAAGCCGGCGGCGGGGGCGGCGGCGTGGGGGGCCCCGGGGCCAAGAGCGCCGCGCAGGCCGCCGCCGCCAACGCCGCCGCCGCGCAGGCCAACGCCGCCGCGGCCGGCAAGCAGCTGCGCAAGGAGTCGCAGAAGGACCGCAAGAACCCGCTGCCGCCCAGCGCCGGCGCCGGCGGCGTGGGGGACAAGAAGGAGGACGCGCAGCCGCCCGTGGCGCTCAAGAAGGAAGGTGAGGCCGGGCCGGCGCACGCACGCACGGCGCTCGGGGCGCCCTCGGATCGGCCCGGGGTCGGGGCGAGCCACCGGCGCCCCCGATTCCCGCCCTGCGCTCGCAGCGCCTTGCGTTGCATGGGGCGCGCCCGCCCGGCCTTCCCGCCGAGTCCGAGCCCGAGCCCGAGCCCGAGCCGGGCCTGGCGAGCTTTGGCTACATTTTACACTTGGGGTGTCTTTTGCTTTGCAGGGGGATCCCCCTACCTGCGATCTATCTATCTATCTAGGGGGACCCCCCCTTCCTGCGATCTATGATCTATCTCCTCCATAGTGCAAACGGGGTGCCCTGTTTGCATGCAGAGCCAGGCTTGGGCTGAGCTGAGCTGGAGCCTCTTGGGGTGCAATCGCTTTCCCGGCGATGTGGGGTGCTCTCCTCCGTCACACACACCCCCCCCCAAAAAAAAAAACCACCTAAAACTTGAACAACTTGGTAAGTTGCTTGCTGCCCGCGAGGCTGCAGAGCGAGGCTGGAGGAAAGTCCGAAAGGAAAGGAAAGGAAAAGGAAAACACGCGTGGGAAGGAAAGAAGACAAGGCGGGGTTCGGGTTTTTTTTCTTTTTGGGGGGGTGCGGCTGGGACCCCCCCCCCCCCCGGCCTCGTGGTGTGGCGGAGCGCGCCCAGGCTGTCATGTCACCCCAGCCAGGGCTGGTGCACGTGCTTCGATGCAAAGCTTCGGAGCTCGCGCGCGGGCTCGGAGAGGTTCTTGGCACCCCGCAGTCGACTCTGGCTGGGGTCCTTTTTGTTTTGGGAAGGGGGTGCTTGTGTGTTATTGGGGAAGCAGCCACGAGGAGTAAGGGGACGGGCCGCACCCGCCTCTCGAAAGTGGCTTCTGCAGGTGGCGAGTTGGCTGGGGACACCCCGGCCACGTGTTCCCTGCTCCCCTGCAAGCAGCAGGTTTTGGGGAACTGAAGTCGAATTCGGGGTGCTGCTTTTGTGTGTGTGTGTGTGTGTGTGTGTGTTTGGGGCTGAGCGTGCAGGATGTTGGGGTGAAGCATGCCGGCCGCGTGGTGGCTAAGACGCCCGAGTGGATTCCTGAGCGAACATTTTTGATATAGCAGCGTGTTTTGAGGGAGGAAAGCCAGCCCGAGGGGACCATGAGAAACTAGAAACATGTGCTCGGGGACCGAAGCTTTATGTGCCGGGCAACCTGAGCAGAAATCTTGGGGGGACCCGCGGGCAACGTTGTTGTTGCCTCGTGCGGAACTAGATTCGGCACCAAGTTTGCCAACTTGCACGCGTTCATAGTAGATGATTGGAGAATTGAGGGGGAAGCAGAAGACGTAAATACATGCCGGGTTAGGTGTATTTTACCCACTTTGAATGTTCAAAGCATGGAGCCTGGTTTGAAATCAGCCGGGTGGTTTTTGATCTTAAGTAATTATAAACCTCCTAAACCGGAACGCCTCTATCTGAAAATGGGAGATTTTTAAACAACAAAGCTAGAGAGAATTATATATGTAGGTAGACTGGGTTCTGCCATTAGTAGCCCTTCCGGGGTCTGGGAGAAACGTGTTTACTACCATAATTTGTTTTCCTGAGATCGCATTTCAGGGCCCTTTAAAACTGCAAGCGATGTTTAAATACAGAGAATGGACGAAATGAGTAAGATCCTACCTACTTACTACCTGTCAGAAGATATACCAGGCATGCTGACTGGGAGACCTGAAATGAAAACAGGACTCCCTCTTGTGGGGAGGCTGCCTGCAGGAGCCAAAGGGTGCTCTTGTGTGGCTCAATGTTGAATTGACAACACGCCTCTTCAGAGTATACAGCAGAGCATAGATAGATCAAATGCGTTTTTTACATTTTATTTAGAGGCCAGGACTCTAGAGACTTTAAAGTTTGTGAGAAGTGGAAGTCTCCAGTTTTCTTCATTAGGCGAGTTGATTGATGTTAGATCCTGTAAGCCCAATATTGAATATTGGGTGTGGACAGGAGCCATTGTTCATTTGGGTGCGTTTGGCTTGGATATCAGTATAAGGACTGGTTCTATAGCTCCACCCCCAATACACTATGCCGCTGATGAAATTTGTTTTAAATGCTTCAGTGTAAGAGTTTACATGCAGTCTGTTCAAGTTCATGTAGCACAGACCTTAGGTTTTCCTTGAAGTTTGTTTTTTACTTAAGTTACAGGCAACTGAACAATCAGTTATGCTGATGTTTTACTTAGTGAAAACCAAAGTAAATCAACTTAAAATCTTGTTATAAAGCAATTTCACAGCAGTTTTTTAAAGATTGTGTGGAAATTAGTCTACCTAAAAGTTTGCAGCCATCTTTAATCTTTTTGTCATTATTAAGATACCTGTTAATGTGATTAGTAACTCTAGTGGAACTTTAGATACGCTAATTAGCATGCAACAGTAAATAAGAAAGAACTCAGTGAAGTCTTCAGCCATCACTTAGTGCCACAAAATTTTATTCTGTACTGCTCAGGAAAGGGAGAGAGATTGTATTTGTGCTTTCAAAAATTACTTGGAAACATAATTAATGGCAAACTAAAACTAAAAGTTCTTGCCATAATACAGTACTGATTATTTCTAGTAGTTTCTAGTATTTTAGAGTCAGGTGTGATCTTTTACTTTGTGTGGTTAAATATAGTGGAGAAACACATAGGTGCTCTTTTCTGGTTAAATAGCTGTCTTAAATACTGAAAGTGGTAGTCCAAGGTACCAGTTGTTTTCCTTTTCGGTTTGTAATTGCATGAAATCATGCTAGGGATCTCACTGTTTTTCTTCTATTCCTTCCAAAATAACTTGGGATTTAGTTGCTTTTACTGTTTTGAAGGTCTTAATTTCTTAGGTGTATTCGCTTGATTTTTGAATGGCTATGGGTATTGATCATCTTTATCATTCTTTTTTTTTTTTTTTTTTTTTTTTTTGGTTTTTGGTTTTTGGGCCATACCCGGCGGTGCTCAGGGGTTACTCCTGGCTGTCTGTTCAGAAATAGCTCCTGGCAGGTACGGGGGACCATATGGGACACCGGGATTCGAACAACCACCTTTGGTCCTGGAGCATCTGCTTGCAAGGCAAACGCTGCTGTGCTCTCTCTCCGGGCCCATCTTTATCATTCTTATAGTTAAAATGTACACTTACTAATTTTTAAAAAATTGAGATAGGTGCCCAGAAAAGAGGGAATAAATCACTATTGCCCAGATGAATTTCAAGTTGGTTATGTTATGTACAATATTCAACTCAGTTATAGATAAATCTTAGAAATGCCCAGTGTTTGCCTGTTACAGTACAGAGACTAAAGTAGATTGAAAGAATAAAAACTATTTTCTGAACATCTAGGCCTAAAGATTTTATGTTGCAAGAATAATTTACTTATTTGGGTTGCTTATCTCTTCAGGAATAAGACGTGTTGGAAGAAGACCTGATCAACAACTTCAGGGTGAAGGGAAAATAAATGATAGGAGACCAGAAAGGCGAACACCTCGTGAACGAAGATTTGAAAAACCACTTGAAGAAAAGGGTGAAGGCGGAGAATTTTCAGTTGATAGGCAAGAGTTTTTCAAATATCTATACATTTTCAGTTTTCCAAAGCTACATTTGGCATAATTTTCAGATAGCATTGGGTTGGCAGTGCCATGTTTCTCAGAAATATATGAATATATGTTATTGTTAATGCTCCAAATGTTTTCCTGAGTTAACAACAGTTTTTATAATGAAACACTTTGATTTTGAATTGGTCGATATTTTTTTTATTTTGCTTTTTTGAGTAAATTGTTCATTTAGTTAAACATTAATTACATACAGGCCAGTCTTTATATTTAATTTTAGCATGTTGGCAATAGCAATTTTATTAGATAATATGTAGTGAATAACAGTGAAAAGGTATGTACTTTTTAAAAATACAAAGTACACTTCAGAGAATGCCAAAATAATTTTTTGGGTTGTGTGGGGTAGGGGGCTTCCAAATTCTGATTTGGGTTCGAAATAAACTGTTGATATTTCTAAAATATGTTCAGCTATTGAGTTAGAAGATTTAGATATTTAATTGTTGATATTTTGAGTCTGAGTTCCCCTTATCACTTTTTCTGAGACTTACAGGTATTTTCTATTGTAGACCGATTATTGACCGGCCTATCCGAGGCCGTGGTGGTCTTGGAAGAGGTCGAGGAGGCCGTGGACGTGGAATGGGACGAGGAGATGGATTTGATTCTCGTGGCAAACGTGAATTTGATAGGCATAGTGGAAGTGATAGATCGTAAGTCTTACTGATTTTTATTATGTGTTTATTTTTAATTCTACTGTTTGATACAACAAAATTTGAATTTCTAGAGCTAAAGAGTATTATGTTAACTCAGTTTTGTTAGTTCTTTCTCACATTACAGTGGCCTGAAGCATGAGGACAAACGTGGTGGTAGCGGATCTCACAACTGGGGAACTGTCAAAGATGAATTAACGTTGGTATTCTTATTTTTAATTAACTAATTTAAATAAGATTGATTTTTATACCTTACTAACTGTTCACTTAGTCTCATTAAATTTGTCCTGGTACAAGAATGGTGGATGCTCTTATAGAGCTTCAACCTAAGACAGTGCTTTTGGACATGTTTAGGTTATAATGTGTGATCAGTTTTTTCATGAGTATATCTATTTTTTTCATCAGTCCCTTAATAAGGATAATGTAACTCCCTTGAACTCTGTCCTGTCTTAGAGTGGTTTTGATTTTTCTGTTTGCTTTGCTTTGGGGCCACACTCAGTGGCGCTCAGGGGTTACTTCTGGCTATATGCTCAGAAATAGTTGCTGGCAGGCTTGGGGGACCATATGGGATGCCAGGAATTGAACCCAGGTCTGTCCTAGGTTGGCTGCATGCAAGACAAATGCCTTCCCACTGTGCTATCTCTCTGGCCCCATAGAGTATATTGATTTTTATCTTTGATATCAGTTCTAGCCATTGACCCTTTCCATCTCTATGAAAATGTGATAAGCCTGGGATGATGTGAACGCTTTATATCTTGCCTTTTATTTTTTATAAGAAAATTCTGAAGTATAGCTTATTTATTTATACTTTTGAGGTTATATTTTCTTTAGAGGATAGGGGAATATATTTAGTGGGAAATTACTTTTGAAGAATGGAAGTTTTGAAATATTCTTGTATAAAGAACTCTTCAGCTACATGTAAATGGACCTAGATGCCTTTCTTTTTTCTTCTTTCCTTAGAGAATCCCCCAAATACATTCAGAAACCAATATCTTATAATTGCAGTGACTTGGATCAATCAAATGTGACTGAGGAAACAACTGAAGGTGAAGAACACCCAGTGGCTGACACAGAAAATAAGTAAGTGGGTTGTGGTTAAGGTGATGTTCCAGCAGTGAGAGCAATTTGGGTTTTGTTGAAAATAAGAAAATAACCTATAGATTAAATGCTACTTGAAGGCTTTTTTTTAAAAGAAAGGTTTATTGGAAAGGAGATGGAAAAAGAAAAGGAGCTCTGGTTTGTGAGGGGTAGGGAACTTATTATAGGACTAAATTACTTTTTTTTTTTTAACTATTGATTGGTTATTTTGGGCCACACCTTGAGTGAGGCTCTCAGGGGTTTCTCCTGACTCTACTCAGTAATCGCCCCTAGGGGCCCTTATGGGAAGCTGGAAATTGAACTGGGTCCCCCACCGGTTGGCCACATGCAAGGCCCTTCCACTGTGCTAATCACTCCAGCCCCAAGACTAAATTCTTTTTTTTTTTTTTTTTTTTGGTTTTTGGGCCACACCCTGTGACGCTCAGGGGTTACTCCTGGCTATGCGCTCAGAAGTTGCTCCTGGCTTCTTGGGGGACTATATGGGACGCCGGGGGATCGAACCGCGGTCCGTCCTAGGCTAGCGCAGGCAAGGCAGGCACCTCACCTCCAGCGCCACCGCCCGGCCCCAAGACTAAATTCTTGATGGCTTTTTAAAATAAAGGAATTTTAGTTTCTCTCACGATCTATTTTGAAGAGAACTCGGCGTGTATATTGTGTTTTAACTTCCCCCTCTCCCCTAAGTCAAGCCCAGGACCTCACATTTTCAGGGTAATTGCTCTACTGATGAACTGCATCCCTGGCACCAAAATTGCCTGTTTTACCTTAGAGTAGACTAGAGATGTGATAATCTGTGTTGCTGGTGCCTTTCTTGGTAGAGTAGTTTTAACAAGTAACTCTGAAAACACAAGCCCAGGGACATGGAATTAGATATGAAGTAGAAACTTAAAGTTGAGGAACTTTACCAAAAATTAGATAAAATGTTGAAATGAGAACTTGGGGGTACTTACATATACATATACATATTTCTCAGTCCTAAAGACTTTGTAAACCCTACACAATTTATTCTGAGATATTTTTAAATAAGATGTGACTTAAAATTAGTTTATTTTCTTTTTTTGGGGGGTGTACACCTGGCAGCATTCAGGGGTTGCTCCTGGTAAGCTTGGAATCGTAAGAGATTCTGGGGGTTGAACCCTGATAGGCCATGTGGAAAACAAATGCCCTACCCACTGTGCTGTCACTTTGGCTCCTGTTTCATCTTTAAAGCTTCCCCATTAAATAGAATTTGAGTAACCTTATTGACTTGGCTTAAAATGTGTGTAGAGAGCAAAAACCAGTATATAAAGTTAGCTTCTGTAATCCTTTAATTTTCTGAAGTTTTAGGGAAAATGTTTTGATGTTTCCACTTATTGATGGTAAAATTTTAACAAGGTTGAAGTGATTAGTGTATCCAAGCAGAAATAAATACTAGTCATTTTGAGAATTGTGTAAAGTATTGTGTTTCAAATTACTTAAGTCATTGGCTGGATGGGTAATTGGTCTGGTCACTGCTAGAGACCCACCTGGGTGTACTGGGGCCACTAAGGTCTGGCAATGCTAGGGATTTAATTTTGGTGATTGCAAGTAAAAGGCATGTTCCCCTGGCTCTGTGTCAGTAACGTTCTTTTTCCTTCCAATTTTGGGCATCACACATGGAAGACATGTACTAACTGAACATAACCCTTGACCCTTAAGCGGGTGCCTAATTAAATTAAGAGTGGAATGCTATTTGAACCTTTTCTCTGAGAATTGTTTATGGGTTAGTTTTAATAAAGGATTAGTGGATTGGTTTAAATAAATTCTTGATAACTATTGAGGGTTATAGAAATACAGGATACTGTGATGTGTGAATTTATGGTATTAATTCATTTAAAGGGAGCCTTGTTTAAAAAATATGGGTAAGTTAAATGAATCTTGCATAATTTTAATTACTGCACAGTGCATAAGATCCCATTTTACATCATCTGCAGAAAGATGTGCAAAGACTAGAACTTGACAGGACCATCATGTGATACTGACTGGAAGAAAGACCTGTGTTCAGGATTCAGGGGAAAAAATTGTAATATGTAGTCTTAAAATCTTGTCTGGGTCATTAGAGCAATCTGTACTTTTCCTTCAGAGTAAGGTTCTGGTGTAATCTGAACATAGGATGATATTTTGTGTTTGAAAGTCTAGGAAGCACTGCTTATATGTAGTTTCCAGAAATCTATTTTGTCTTCTTCTACAGTACGTTGGAGGGTAGGTTTCATGTTTTCATGATAAAGGGATGATCTCATTCTTAGCTGTGCTATAACTTTTAGGAATAAGTCAATCCTTTTTTGATATCCTTAGTTTTATTACTACTTGAATATACATATTTGAGCTTGGTGGTCAAAATCTCATTGATTTAATGTAAACTTGCTGTTTAAGAAGTTTTAAATTTGTTATTAAAGAATAGAGTGAAAGGGTAAAGATACTTGAGCTCTGAGAGACGAAATCACCTGCTGCTAGCTTTGGAACGAAGCTGGGTTCCTAAAATAGCAAACAACTTGTTTTGTGACCATTAGAAATTAAGATTAGACTAAGGCCTGTATTTCCCTGTTTAAAAAGGGAGTATTGTTTGTAGCTATCCCCCAGGAATTAGAAATAACTAGTATTTAACCATCAAAACTAGTGGTCTTAGAGTGTTCCCATTATTATGAAACAAGACTATACAGGCTGGCTTTATAGTAACTTTAAAATTTGCTTTGCCTGCGTTGATTACTGAAATTTTATTTCATGGTGTGAAAGCAGGCATCATGAGATGCTTATCTGCATCTATAGTGCAAAATTGTGTTATTTAAAATAGACATGTTTTGCATACACACATTTGTTTACATTGGGTATTGGGGAAGTGCAGTGTCTGGCTGCTCAGCCTAGAGCTTGGTTTGGGAAGTACCATTGGTAGGGCCACACTGTCGGTACTGAGTGTGCAGTGCCAGGGCTTGAGCTTAATTTAAAATGTGTTGGGCAGTTACACTTTGTTAGCCCCAAACACATTGGAAAGGCCAGTTCAAGATTTTACTATCAATGGATAACATTTTTGATCCTTATTTGCTTAGTTATTCCTTCTTACACAAATAGAATTACCAAATAATAATTGAAGAATATAACACTATCTGTTATGTTACAAGATAGATTTGCCTGTCCCCTAAATAATCTTTCAAAGTTTATCTGTCACCCTAAAAAGAATTTTCTTGCCAGAAACCACATTGTTTTATCAGCCCTCTTCAAGTTTTAAAACAACATACTTTTCACAGGGAGAACGAAGTTGAAGAAGTAAAAGAAGAGGGTCCAAAAGAGATGACTTTGGATGAGTGGAAGGCAATTCAAAATAAGGACCGTGCAAAAGTAGAATTTAATATTCGAAAACCAAATGAAGGCGCTGATGGGCAGTGGAAGAAGGGATTTGTTCTTCATAAGTCAAAGAGTGAAGAGGTAAAATTGTGAATTTTGGTGTTTTGTGTAAAACGTGTCTTGAATTATATATATATATATATATTTTTTTTTTTTTTTTCTTAGTTTTGGGGCCATACCAGGCGACGCTTAGGAGTTACTCCTGACTCTGCTTAGAAATCGCACCTGGCTGGGGGGACCATACAGGATGTCCCGGATCAGCCGCGTGCAAGGCAAACGCCCTACTAGCATGCTACTGCTCGGGCCCTATATAATTTTTGAGATTTTGCATGAATTTATCTTCATTTTCTAGAGGTGCTTTTTACTTAAGATTGTTGGTAAACAAGTCACATAAAACAGTGCATTGACATAATGTAGTTGTAATTATTTTTTCTTAGAAAGCCAACTCTTTCATAAAGAGTTTGAAAAATTTGATGATTCTTTAAAGTTGTGGCAGTAATTTTCATAATCTTGTCTCACTAAAGATAAAAAGAATTTAAATTAATTGTTTTTATTTAACCTAAATTTTTTTTTTTTTTTTTTTTTTGGTTTTTGGGTCACACCCGGAGGTGCTCAGGGGTTACTCTTGGCTGTCTGCTCAGAAATAGCTCCTGGCAGCCACGGGGGACCATTTGGGACACCGGGATTCGAACCAACCACCTTAGGTCCTGGATCGGCTGCTTGCAAGGCAAATGCTGCTGTGCTATCTCTCCGGGCCCAATTTAACCTAAAATTTAAAGAAGTGCATGCCCTCTTTTATTTTAGCATTCACTTTTTGAAACAATCTATTCCACATCAGGACTCCAGTAAATTGTATTGTTGTCCATAACTAAAGAACGAAATATTGTAGATTAGATAATGCATTTGGAGCTTTACTTAGGAAATAAACTTACTGAGGAGGATAATTTGGTTTTGATTTACTAGCTTCTATTATAGCTGTGGGCACATTCTTAGAGGAATGTACCAATCTTGCCTCCTTTTAGGGCTTATGTAAATATGAGATTTCCATGATTTCCATCGGTGTTTTGTTTTGGAGGGGTGTCTCCCCAGTGGTGCCTGATGATATGGGTACAAACCCTGTGACTTCAGCATGGTGGTGAGGGAGGGTCTGGCTGTTCAGTACTAGGCCTCTTGAGTTATCCCCATTCCCTTGTCCACACTGTTGTATCTGTGTGAAACAGGCTTTCTGATGACAAACTTGAAAGTTTATTTTGTGGAAATTATGTTTTTGTGAAATAAGTTTCATTTATGAAAGAGAACTAACTTGGAGGCACATTTTTCTGCAGAACAAGTTGTATTCTTATATAGGTAAAATGCCAGTTATATTTTTAGATGGGACATTGTATTTTATGGACAGGCTGAAGACTATATTGAGCCCTTCAGTAATAACTATTAGAAGGTGTTTTGTTGGAACTTTTGAAAGATTGTAAGATTATAAACTGACTATAGTATTGAAAAGTATCAAACATAATGTTTGATTCCTTTCAATATACATGGTTTTGAGGGGGCTATACCCAGTCTCACTCGGGTTACTCCTGGCTATGCACTTAGAAATTGCTCCTGGCTTGGGGGACCATATGGGACACTGGGGGATCAAACCACAGTCCATCCTAGGTCAGCCATGTGTAAGACTAACGCCCTAACTGCTGTGCCACTATTTTGACCCCTAAATATGGCCTTATTTGATGTGTATATAGGTCTCAGAGTTTACTAGATATTTTAAAGTGCTCTTTCACTTTTTTTTTTGTTCTGGGGCCACACCTGGTGACACTCCAGGGTTATTTCTGGCTATGCATTCAGAAATTGCTCCTGGTTCAGGGGACAATATAGGGTGCAGAAGATCTAATCCAGATTCGTACTGGGTTAGCCGCTTGCAAGGCAAATGCTCTACCACTGCTACTGCTCCAGCCCCACTCTTTCACTTTTTTACAAAAGAAAGTTGTGGGGTCTGGAGCAGTGGCTCAAGCAGTAGGACGTTTGCGTGCACACGCTGACCTAGGACGGACCAACCACAGTTCCTCTTATATTAAATAAGCCTTCAGTATGATGTTCCAAATGCCATATTCCTTTGAAATAGCAAATACTTAAAAATCAGATAATTTGTGATTTTATATAGTTGATTTTGTCAGTGGTTTTGTGGACTTAGATTTTAGGCAGGTTTTTTTCTGTTTGTTTGGGTCACACCCAGCAGCGCTCAGAGGTTACTCCTCCTGGCTTTATGCTCAGAAATCACTCCTGGCAGGCTCAGGGGACCAAATGGGATGCCGGGATTCGAACCACCATCCTGCATGCAAGCCAAGCGCCTTACCTCCATAAATCTCTCCAGCCCCAGCTTTAGGCAATTATTTTTCTATTTTACCTTTTTATTTTTTTATGTAATTATTATTTTTATATAATTTTTATTTTGACCATATTGGCTTACATATCTTTCTTTTTTTTTTTTGGTTTTTGGGCCACACCCATTTGACGCTCAGGGGTTACTCCTGGCTATGTGCTCAGAAATCGCCCCTGGCTTGGGGGGACCATATGGGACGCCGGGGGATCGAACCCCGGTCCGTTCCTTGGTAGCGCTTACAAGGCAGACACCTTATCTCCAGCGCCACCTTCCCGGCCCCAGCTTACATATCTTTCATAGTAGTATTTTAGGTACATATTAACATTGAATCAGGGGAATTCCCATCACCAAATTTGCCCACCCTCACCCCCTGGGCTGCTAGGATAAGTGGTCCCCTCTGTGTCTAACTACTTAGTGATCATATATCTGCTTTGTCCTGGTACCCTCCCTTATTTCCCCCTCTGTTTGAGAGGCGGAACTAGATAGTTCAAGTTATGTGGTTTTGTTTGAAGAAAGAAAAATTAATAAAGTGGGGTGAAAATCAAATAAGCCGAAAATGGGTGTAGTCCTTCTAGAGGCTCTCAACCTCAGTTTGAGAGAGGATAGGAACAAAGGAATTTGAAATTGACAGACATGGTACCAAGGGATAATAGTTGGCATGTGATTAACAGTGAAAACATACATTTATTTGTATTTTAAAGAATAACTAATAGTTATGCTATAGTAAAATGTTTATTCAGAAAGGTAGATTATATGTATATTTAGAAAATAAAAATTATACTTGGAAGAAATGTGCTAGCCAATCTTAAAACCCATGCATCCTAAATAATATCAGAAAAAAAATCTGACATTAAGCAGTTAACAGAGTTTTCTAACTTCCTCCAAGTGGGTCATGTTGGCTAATACGTAAATAGAAAGAGGGCTGGGGATTCATAAACATGGTGGCTTCAATTTTAAGAAGCTCTTGCTATATTTATGGTATGATTTTATTTGTAGCCCTTTCAGGCTTTTCTAGACTTGAATCTATCGCACCCACACATGTGGGAGAACAAACGAAATAGTTGTTTATCAACAGTGCCCTTATGGGAAGTCAGTATACATGTCCTTCCCAAGTCATATTTGGAAGAGTATATATAGAACAGAAGTTCTTGTAATTCAGATTTGATACCAATATTAGAAAATTTATATGCTGTCTATCCAGAAGTCTTTAAGAGGTTCATATTAGAAACCTAGTTTCAGGGAAAACTTAGCCAACACTACTGCTAACAGTTTTGTTTGGGACCAGCCATTATTAGAAGTGCTTGCATATCTGGGCACTGCTACTATCATCTGCAATTCCAGATAAAAGGAATTCTTCTTCTAAGATCACAATAGATGATCCCAAAGCTTGTACCTGTGATGGTAATATTTATTCATACAGCAGATAAAGGTTTTGGGTTGTTTTAGGGGAGAGAGCTTGTTGTTTAGAAAATTGTTGGGTTGATTTTTTAATCATTCAAGTCCCTTGCTTAAATTTTTAGGCTCATGCTGAAGATTCGGTTATGGACCATCATTTCCGGAAGCCAGCAAATGATATAACGTCTCAGCTGGAGATTAATTTTGGAGACCTTGGCCGCCCAGGACGTGGTGGCAGGGGAGGACGAGGTGGCCGTGGGCGTGGTGGACGTCCAAATCGTGGCAGCAGAACTGACAAGGTAATTTTAAGATGATTTTTAAATGCTTTGTTCTGATTTGAAGCTTCTTAAAGATTAAAAGTAAGCACCTTTCAAAAACATGACATTTTTATTGACAATTTTTAAGTGATTTGAAATAGTAATGCCAGAGTTAAACTATTAGTACCTTTTGGGGTTGGGAGCAAACCCAGGTTGACTTTATTCAAGGCAAGCGCCCTACCAACTGCACAATCTCTTGAGTCTCTAATATACAATTTCTTGAGAGTCTATTACCACCTTTTAATTAGGAGCTAGATGCTTTCTATTTTTATTAGTACATTTTTTTTTTTTTTTTTTTTTTTTTTTTTTTTTTTTTGGTTTTTGGGCCACACCCGGTGACGCTCAGGGGTTACTCCTGGCTATGCGCTCAGAAGTCGCTCCTGGCTTGGGGGACCATATGGGACGCCGGGGGATCGAACCGCGGTCCGTCTCCTAGGCTAGCGCAGGTAAGGCAGGCACCTTACCTCGAGCGCCACCGCCCGGCCCCTATTAGTACATTTTTAAGCCCTGTTTTAGAAGAAGAAATTCATACAGGAAACCAAGTTAATTTGAGACTCTGCTTAGGTCTACCTAAAATGCCTTCTACTTCCTTTGCCTTTACTTACAACATACAGTTCTTTTGTTTGGGGCCTCACTCAGTCATCCTCAGAGTTTACTCCTGACTGCTCAGGCATTCTTAGCAGTCAGTCAGTAGATCCTATGTGGTGTTGAGGATTGAATCCAGGTTTGCTGTATGCAAGGCAAATCCCCTCTCTCCTTCCCCTTTTCACAATTTGTTGTTTTGAGTTTTATTTGTTTTGGGGTCATGCCCAGCAGTGCTCTGGGGTTTAATCCTGGCTCTGGGCTCCGGAATCACTCTGGGTGGGTGGGTGGATGCGATGCTGAAGATGGAACTTTTGTTGGCCGCATGCAACACAAGTTCCCTACATGCTGGACCAGTTGTTAAGGTTTCAGTTTAGCAGAGCCTTCATTGTAATCTCAAACACAAACTCAAATATTTTATTTTGACAGTCTTCATAATAAATTTGAACTTGGATTCCAGAATAAAGTAACAGTAGATTTGAGTTGGTTTGTTTCTTAGATTGCTTTGTTTAATACCTTCTTTAGCAATTGGGGGAAATATGAAGGACTATTGAAGGACAGCTATAAGAAACCATATGCATATCACCTGTGTATTTGTGTGATATAAGAAACTAACAATTCATCTTGTTACTGGGAATTTTCCTGGACCTTAATATAAATTCCAAACAAGACTCATTGCACATATTTGTGGTCTAGTTGCCATGATTTTTTCCTTGGGTGCTAAAAAACGGAAACTCGGGTCTTCAGATACAACATGGGCGGTTTTCTGCATTGAGCTACATTTTCATCCCATATCTGGCCTTAATATTAAATCTTGCAGTTATAAAATGAATACAGGTTGACATTTTCGGACTTTGAGTTATTAATTTTGATTTATTTCTTTTTCAGTCAAATGCTTCTGCTCCTGATGTAGATGACCCAGAGGCATTCCCAGCTCTGGCTTAACTGGATGCCATAAGACAACCCTGGTTCCTTTGTGGACCCTCCTGTTTGAGGTTTTTGCATGCTTAAGGATCCCAAACGACTAAGAAATTAAAAAAAAAAAAGACTGTCATTCATACCATTCACACCTAAAGACTGAATTTTATCTGTTTTGAAAATGAACTTCTCTTGCTACACAGAAGTAACAATATGGTAGTCAGTTTTGTATTTAGAAATGTATTGGTAGCAGGGATGTTTTCATAATTTTCAGAGATTATGCATTCTTCATGAATACTTTTGTATTGCTGCTTGCAAATATGCATTTCCAAACTTGAAATATAGGTGTGAACAGTGTGTATCAGTTTAAAGCTTTCCCTTCATTTGTGTTTTTTAATTCAGAATTTAGATGTTCTCCCAATTACAAACTGGTTTTAAATATTGGACATAGTATCCGTTTTAATACCTGCTTTGCATTTTCACACGTGGTCAGTGGGACATGTAAACATGGATTTGTCAGATTTTAAGCTGTGTGAAATACTAACAATATGTATTTTAACTTAGTTTTAATATTTTCATTTCTGGGGAAAATCTTTTTCACTTCTCATGATAGCTGTTATATATGCTATATCTTTATATACAGAAATGATTAGTACTTGAACAAATTCAAAGCACATTGGTTTATTAACCCTTGCTCTTGCATGGTTCATTAGATTCAAAGTATAATTGATTCACAATTTCAGCTAGATAGAACTGACTTGACCATTTTGAACAAACAGATACCTTACTGGTGAAAGTTATTTAAGCTACTTACTGTCAGATAACATCCTGTGAGGTGAGGTCGTTTCATTCTACTGGTGTTAGGTGTCCACTCCTCCAGTGTGGCAGGTGCAACACATTGATTTGGCTAATGTGTAAGCTGTCAAGTGTCTGGCACTTGGTAGGATTTGTGTGTGTAAAAAGTCCTAAATCAAAATTGTGCATCCGTATAATCAACTCTTTTACCCTTCCTTGTTCTAAAGAAACCAAAGGGCACTGGTTAACAAGGTGGTAGGGGTTATTTTAGTTTGTGAATTTGAAAAGCAGACAGCTTTACTTTATAAGGTTGAAAAAGCAGCACTACTCATGGAAAATATAAACCAAAAATCTTAACTGTTTCTGAATTTCCTACATTACTATGAATTTTGGTTTTAAGTTGGTAGGTGATGTTTCACAGATGGCAATCAGTTTCTTTTCCCACTTTGTTACAAAGTTAGGGACCAGAGTGGAAGTGCGGCATGTGCCTTGCACAAGGCCAACCCGGGTTCAATTCCCAGCTTACTACATGGTTGGTTTCCCCAAGCTTTCCAGGAGTGATTCCTTAGCACAGAGCCAGGAGTTTAACCCTGCACGCCACTGGGTATGGCCTGAAAACCAAAAAAAAAAAAAAAAGGATTTCTGTAATGTGAGCAGCACCATTACCAAAAACAGAGATGGAGGAAATGATTGATAAGTAGGTATTCTAGAATTTTTAAAAATCATTGGAAACATGGATAAAACAGGAATATTATTTAATATTAGAGATTTCTTTAATGCAATTTTTTACCTATGACGAAGTCCAACCTTAATGCTGAAGATCCTTAATCATAAGATGTTTATTTAGCTAGCTAGTACTATATATTTTAAAAAAGAATTGTATACTACAAAATATATTCATTTGGATCTAATAATCTAGTTACCTACTAGTTTGACATACAGAGGAGGAAATTGGCTTTTAATAATGGATTAGCTTTTGTGCTGGTGTTTTGGATCTTATGATGCTGAGTATGTTCTGCACTGGTGCTAATATCTGGTTTAATTTGATAATTTACATACCTGTGGACTACCCAGAGGCAAGTATTATTAATCTAGTCCCTATGGGTGGGCTGTTGATCCCTCTTGAAATTGCAACATGCACACCGCCTAAATCCGTGTTTAGATTTTCAAATATCTTAAACTTGCTCTGGACACATGTTTATACCTAAACGACAGAAAAAATTTCTAGCAACAAAAATCTGCTTCTAAAAATGCTTCACAAGTTCTCTCAGCCATTGCTAGTACTTTGTCACTAGAGAATACATAGCAATATATGGAATGTTGCAAACTTTCAAGATAGCCTAAGTCTTAAATATTTGGTCCATTGGTTGTGCCTGATGGATGTTAATTCGCCTCCTAGTTCACTTCTGTGTCGAGCTAAAACTGTGAACCTAACTTTCTCTTATTGGTGGGTAATAACTGAAAATAAAGACTTATTTTCATGATCACTTCTTAAAAGTCATAAGAACAAATACGATGCTATTTATCTTTGTTTTTCTGACTTGTGTGTGTCCCCCAGTATAATGCTCTTATATAATTCTCTCTTTAAGCTACATGGATTTTTTTTTCCTTGGAGGATTACTTGTAAAATTAAGCTCTGAACATGTTTAGTAGGAATTTTTTTTTTTTTTTTGGTCACATCTGGCAGCGCTCAGGGCTTCCTTCTGGCTCTATGCTCAGAAATCGCTCAGGGCAGGCTCGGCTCGGGGGACCACGCGGGATGCCGGGATTCGAACTATGGTCCTTCTGCATGCAAGGCAAACACCCTACCTCCATTCTATCTCTCTGACCCTAGGAGGAAGATTTTTATGAGTATTATTAGGTGGGGAGAAAAGAATTCCAAAGACCAACATGGTAATTGACTTTTGGGGAAGCAAATCACATTTTGAATGTTAAAGCTAATTATGGAAGGCTTCTCTTCACCTTTATTTTTATTCTGACAAACCAGGTTATAGTATTCTAAATTTGCTTAAAAGAATGCATACTCTTAGTTAATAAGTAACTGGATGTTTTACAAGGTAATGCCAGAGCTGATATTTTTACAAGGCTATTGCAGCCTGCATTGAATAAGTAGAATATCATTTTACAGTTAAAAGACTTGATGCCTGTACATTTTACTAGGTTTTAATTAGAAAATGTAAGCAGGACACATCTCCAGGGTCAAATTATTGGCAACTTTTTTAAGGGGGTTTGGAGGGGAGAGTACTAAATACATAGGGTTATTTTTCTGAGCTATGTTTGCACTGGAATGGGGGATAGCATCCTTAATATTAGGAAAATTGGTGCTAGCTAGATATTATAGGGTAAAGAACTCAAGTTCTTTTTTTTCTGTTTGTTTTTGTTTTTTTGGGGCCACACCCGGCGGTGCTCAGGGGTTCCTCCTGGCTGTCTGCTCAGAAATAGCTCCTGGCAGGCACGGGGGACCATATGGGACACTGGGATTCGAACCAACTATCTTTGGTCCTGGATGGGCTGCTTGCAAGGCAAACGCCGCTGTGCTATCTTTCCGGGCCCAGAACTCAAGTTCTTAAGCGGAAGGAATGAAGTACTTTAAATTTATGGAGAAACAAACTGCTAGCACCTGATTTTGATTTTAAGGTAAGATAGTTTTGTGGATGACTATGCCAGAAAGTAACTTGTAGTTTAACATCTAATAGATTGTGGTGCTCAAATTCATAAGATTCCACTTTCTAGAGAAAGTAGAAAGTATCTCCAAGAATGGAGATTCTAACTCAAATATTGTAACTGAGTTGAAATTGACATGAAATAATGACTACTCAGGTAGTCTAATCAGCAGATTAATTTGGAAAGCTCAGAATTTGATTTATAGTCCATTCTGCAGAATCTAAGGAATGAGGCAGGAAAGTGGGCTCTTGAGAGTAGTGAAATAGTATCGCTTCCACACTTACCAGCTTTCAGAAATTTTGGTTCTGGGGCCACTGTAGTGGTAGCACAGTGGTGGGGTGTTTGCTTTACCTGTGCCTGACCCAGAAAGAACAAACGTTTGATCCCCTGCGTCCCATATGGTCCCCCAAGTCAAGAGCCATTTCTGAGCGCAAAGCCAGGAGTAACTGCTGTGCATTGTACTTATTTTTAAAAACAGGGTCCGGAACAATCAGCATCGGGTAGGGCATTCAGTATTTATTAGCCTTCTTTGCAGATAACCTGGGATCAATCCCCAGCATTCCATATGGTCCCCTGAGCACTGGTGGTGTGATCCCAAAACAAACAAAGGCAAAATATATGGTTAGAGAAGTTACTTAAATAGATGTCCCAAACTGAGGAAATAGCTAAATCAAAGTAAAGGCTTAACCTAAAAGATGAGTGGTGGTACAATTTTACAAAGTGGTTAGGACATACAAATAATGTCATCAATGTTTTGGTACAGCAAAACGATGACTGGAAATCAACAGGTTAAATTATTAAATTGACCTGTTAACACTGATGTGATTTACATTTTTAAAGGGTTTAAACTACAAAAGATGTGTGTCCTACAAAGCCTAAAAATCTGGCATTTTATGGAGATGTTTGGTGTCCCATGTTTTACATTGTTCCCAGATGATCATGTAAGAAGTCTCTTAAATATAAGTTTCAAGTAACAATCATCCTACAATGTGGGAAGTAGTGAAACTAGGAATATTTTAAAATACAAATTTTACCTCTTTATCTTTAATCATAAGAAATGTAATAATCTCACCAGTTGATGTCATAGTACTTAACTGCTTCATATTTAGTGGTACTTGTTACGATAATTAATTTTCTGAGATAAGAATTCTGAATATTTTGTTAGAAGAAAATGTCTTGAGGGGGAAAGAGTAGCATCTGCCAAACTCAGGCTTGGGTTCTGGTGTGATTTTTCTCACATCTCAAGAAATGAGATTGGTATCCTACAAATCTAGTTTGTAATTTTGCTGCTTGTAAATAAAGGTAACCACTTGGAAAATGTGAAACTTACCAGAATGAAAAAAGGCATCTATGTTTCAGCAGTTCATAGAGGAAACCAAAAAATGAGCCAGTTAATGTGTTTTTGAGTAGGAAATAGCCTTGGAAGTTCAAATCCATAAAATTGGGTGGTGGTGTGTTTAAAGAGAGCAAGTAATTGTGCTTTTCTTTTTAAAGCATTTTTATTGCTTTAAGTACTCCACTTTTTCTTTAATAATAATAGAATTAGTGTTATTTCCCTTATGTGGTCTGCCTAATTGTGCCTTGTTTGATTTAGATTGGCTGAATAACTTAATATATTGAGGGTCCATTACTTGGTGTCATTTGTTTAAATTTTTACCTGGTTTTATGTAGAATTCTGAAAAGCCGAGAATAATCTAGAATGTTAGGACTAGTCTGGTTTTTAGAGAAACTGATTAAGATGAGCAGTAAAGAACTGCTTTCAAGAAAAGGAACTACAGGATAGTAAAATGTGTTGTCAGTTCCAGTTTGATCTTGCACTGTATGTGGTTGTATCACTACCACTGGGTCCTTAGTACCACTGGGTATGGCCCAACTAATACTCCCAAAAAAGGGGGCAAATTTCTGTTAAAGAGCAGAATAGTTTATTCTCTAAAACCAGAACTACCAGGTAATAGTGTGGTTTTGGCTAGGATTTTTGATATTTGTGTATCGGTCTGTACTGTAGTACTAGCACCTGTCTTTGAACTAAAGCCTTAAAAAATTCCATGTACTTTACTGACTTGAATACTTGGCCAAAAATGGGCCTTTGCTGTAAACTGTTTTTGAACATTCATTGCCTTTATAGTTCTCAAGTTTCGAACCACTACATGACATCTCATAGTAACTAGTTTGTCTTTTTCTACTTAGGGGGAAGGGTGTGTACTAAGGGTTGAACAAAGTGTCATCACAGAAGATGAAAAATGACATTGACCATAAAGAAGGACTAGAGTGTATATCTAGACTCAATTTAACATTTAGTTAATTTAAAGGTAACCTTTAGATGACAGTTTTGAGTAATACAGGTATGAAAAGAATGCAAGAAATAAAATTTTAGAAACTGAAGAGAATGCCATTTTAGTATATTTTCAGTTTTGTATTGATTTATAAAAATGAGGTACCAGTCAACTATATATAGCTGAGCACGTCTATATAACACTTCAAAAAAATGTACAAATGCTTTTCATCAGTATTAAAATGCACGTTCATTCCAGACATGCTCAAATTTGAGGGTACTGTAGAAATTACGATCCTACATGAATCTTTTTTTCCCATTGAATAATGGGATATTCTAAAGTTGGAGTTGGAATTATAAGTTGTGTTTATTATTAGACATAATGAATTAACCAGGTTACTTATAATGGGCATTTTGGACCTCTTCCCCCATTTTAAGTCAGTGGTCAGCTTACATCTGGTTATGCTCAAGACTTAACCCTCCTGACAACACTAGAGTTGATCCTGGTGGGTTAGGGACCATATAGTGGTACTGGGGGTCATGCTAGGTAGATGTAAGAAAGGCAATTATACTACTACCTCTCTGTTAAACTATTTGTGTTTTATTCATTGTTTTTGTTTTGGGACCACACCCAGCAGTGCTAAGGTTACTCCTGGCAGCTTCTGAACCATATAGGATGCTGGGGATTGAACCCGAGTTCGTCCCTGGCCAGTCATATGCAGAGCAAATGCCCTACCACTGAGCTGTCACTCCAGCCCCTTGTTTTTATTCTTTTTTTTTTTTTTTTTTTTTTTTTTGGTTTTTGGGCCACACCCTGTGACGCTCAGGGGTTACTCCTGGCTATGCGCTCAGAAGTTGCTCCTGGCTTCTTGGGGGACCATATGGGACGCCGGGGGATCGAACCGCGGTCCGTCCTAGGCTAGCGCAGGCAAGGCAGGCACCTTACCTCCAGCGCCACCGCCCGGCCCTTGTTTTTATTCTTGACCAGCTTCCAAGACAACTTGTAAATACCAGCTTTTAATTTGGCCCAATTTCATTCTGGTAGTGTTAGTAAATAACTTTTGATATTTGATTATGGGTGGTGAGCTTTTCATATTTATTGTGTTTCATGTATTTTGTTTTGGAGCCACATCTGATGGTGCTAAGGGTTAAATCCTTGCTGTGCTTGGATCATTCCTAGCGGTTCTGGAGGACTGTATGGGGTGCTGGAGATCAAGCCAAAGTTAGTCATCTGCAGTATTAGCACCCTGTTTGTACTATCTCTCCAGGCCCCCAAACTTTGGTGTTTAGACCCTGGGTAATGGAAGAGCTTGGTAGGTTTATTTTTTTTCTTTCTCTGACATACTGCAAATATTTTTTTTGTGAGATGGGTTTTTATAGTTTTGAGAATTTAGTATATAGGTTGTGACACAAAGATCTGATTTTTCATTATCAGGAATGTGGGAGAGTTTAAAGAAAAGTAATTGAGGATTGACTAGAATAGAATAGATACCAATAGTTTAACATCTCTAACTGGTAATAGAGCTTTGCTGAATTGCAGCTGTGGGCTATTAATAGAAATAGAAAATGGGACAGGAAAAAGAAAGTATGGAAAGAACAAAAAAACAGATTCCCAAACTTAGTTGGCCTACCAACCCCTTTTCAGAAAAACACCTCCTTAGAAATATACCTTGTTTTCAGAGCTTTGTTATCTGCTCAAAGACCACTCCTGGCAGTGCTGATAAGACCTGGACTGGCTATAATGAAGCAAATGCCTTACTTGCCCTCAAATCTACTTTAGGTGAGCAGACAGCCTGGAGTAACCCCTGAGCACTGCCGGGTGTGGCCCAAAAAAAACCAAAAGGAAAAAACAGAAAAGGTGCCCCTGTAATGGTACCTACTACTGTCCTTGGGTCTTTCCAGTGTAAAACCCCCCCCAGCCTGGGAATATATTAATCACTTTTTGAATCACAGAACTAGATAATAAATCCAACTTGCCTATAAAGGAAATAGAAGCTAATAGAGTGGCAGAGAGGTAAAGTGCTTGGGGGCCTGGGCTTGATCCCCTCTGCTATGTTCACCTGAACACTACCAGGAGTGACCTCAGGGCAGAGTCAGGTATAGCTCCAAAATTAAGAGAGAGAAAAAAATAGAATCTGATTTCTGAAAAAGGGATTTTTAAGATTGGGACCATAGGGATTGCTCCTGGTGGGCTTCGGGGGACCTAATGAAATGCCCTACCTGCTATACCCCTGGCTTCAAGATGCTATTTTTTAAAGAAAAATTTAAGGGGCCGGAGAGATAGATTGGAGGTAAGGCATTTGCCTTGCATGAACAAGGACCATGATTTAAATGCTGGCATCCCATATGTTCCCCCGAGCCTGCTGGGTGGGGTGGGGTGGGGAGGATTTCTGAGCCAGGAGTAGCCCCTGAGCGCTGCCGGTGTGACCCCCCCCCCCCCCAAAAAAAATTCAAGATATTTTTCCTTTGCAGTACAGGGAAGTGACCTGCCATTAAGAGTAAAATCTGGGACTGCAGAACGTAGGTCCCAGAGAATTTGTCCTGTCTAATGGGGCAGAGATTGCTTGGTTGGCTTTAAATTGTTAACATTACTAAGTAAAAGCCTAGCCATATAATACTGGTGAACTTGACTAGTCTGATTTATAACTTTGACTACATGGGAAGAGGAGCTTGTGGAGCTCCCCAAATGTCTACAAAGGGACATGTTTCCCTTTTCTATTATGGTGCTGGGGAACATTGTCACGGTTTCTGCTTTCATAGTAGACATCCAGGAGACCAGCATCCTCAACTTTAGTATTTTTAGGGAAAATTGCATTATCGCCACAGCCTCAGAAGGGAAAAAGAAGATCATCAAAATGGACTCATCAAAGGGGTACCAAAAATAGGAAAAGAAAAATATTGCAAGAATGAATTTAGTGCTTTTAGGAAAGTGGTGGGGGGGAGTTTGCCTTGTTAGAGGAGGTGGCTTTGTGTTCCATGGATGGGGTTGTATGTCCCAAGTGTAGACTAGTCTGTCTGGTGAAGCTGCAGAAATACCTTGGAATCATAGTGCCACTCTGCTAAATGGAGCAAAGCTTAATGGGTATGGGAGGAGCAAATAATGAGTGGGAATGGTGCCAGGAATCAAAGAACAAGCAAACAAGTGGTTGTTTCTGGAGCTCAGGAAAGGAAAATGAAAATCTCCCAGTTAGTCTTCTGATGGGACAGTTGTGTCCTCAGGGTCCCAGTCTTGACCTGAGCTTAAGGTTCTGGGAGAGGTAGTATCAGTATTTGACTAGCTGTTCTATGCCTTAAAAAGTGTCTATAATAAAAGGATAGAGACAAGGAATAAAAGTGGTGGAAGTACATAAACCACAACTTTTAAGAGGCGCAAAACACAGACTGCCTTGGGAATGGAATTCTTTTTTCCAAGCTTGACAAGCTGTTTGAGGAAGCAGCTGAGAGTGCCATGAAGGGAATCAAAGGACTGATTCTGAATATAACCTTGGTTTGAGTAGCAGCAGAGAAAAAACGTGGGGTTAAAAGATGTGACCCACTCTACTACTGGATCTCAGATAGTTCTGCTTGCCTAGTTTTCCTATGGTAGTCTTGTATCTTATGTTAGGGAAAGGGCATTTCTACCACTGCTGTGGGTTGCTCATCCTCTAGTCATGGCTCTGGCACTTGCTTTGCCTGGGGACATCACCTTTTCCTGGTGCTTGCACTCCTCAGCTACAGTCAGAAATCAGTCGTGCTTGGAGACTCTAGGATCACAGATTACTGATAGCTGCCAGGTACAAACTGCACCAAGAAAATTGTGGCGGAATGCTTACAAGCCAGCAGCATTAGTCACTAAGCAGAGTGGGTGAGATTGCCCCTAGGGGTGGAAGGAAGGAAGACACTGGAAGGATCAGAGGCTACAAAGCCTCAGGTACAATAAGGCCCTCTAAAGAAGTTAAGTATAGCAAGGGTTGAGAGTGGGGAAACTAATTACCTTTCTATAGAGGGTGTCCAAGTTTGGGACCCTCCCAGTAAAAGTTCTGTTCTCCAGTCCAGTAGTCACTAACATGATTATTGCAATAAACCTGTCGGTCAGACTGAACGGTCTGAAGAAGTCCATTACCTTTCTTGTCCACTGTACTGAATAATACAGATGCATGTATAGAACAGTTTGATCTCAAAACTACTGGATAGCATGAATCTAGACATCACTTGGAATGGAGTAGGTCATTTATATAAGTGATTTGTTTCCTCAATGATCTGGAGCCACTGCCATATTATTCAATTTTAGCTTCTTTTTAATCCCCTTTTCTCTGTTGCCAGCATTGCCAGGGAAGTTACAGGAAATCAAGAGTTTCTAGGCCCCATTAGGGTTACATTTTTTATTTGAGGGATGGTTAGAAAGACTTTGTCCTGGTTCTGTGCTCAGGGTTCCCCGAAAGTGCTCTAGGGAACTATGGATTGGACCAGGTAGGTGCATGCAAGGCAAGTACCTTCCCTCCTGTTCTATCACAAGACCTAGTAGATAGGATGTGATCATCCTGAACGGGGACTCGGCTTCTCAAGCTTCACTCTTTGGCACTCAGAGCACAAGTGAGTCACGGCGCATCTTCAGCTGGTCCAGAGTCAGCTTCTCACCATAGGAAAGGGGGAGCGGGTGAAGAGAAATTGAGGGGAAAATCGAGAGAGAGATGTGCTGAGGTCCCTGTTCTGGACTGTCAGTTGTGGGAGCTGCCTGTGCAGGGTGGTCTGCTATGTTGGAGGGTAAGTAGCCTTCCTGGGTGGGAAGGTAGCCCACAGGAAGGATTGTTAAGGGGCTGGGTGGGTCTCCTGGCTTTGAGTCTGGGCCCCTGCACCCCAACATCTTGTATAGCTCTACTAGTTCCCCCGCCTCTGTTGTGAGACCACCTGAGGGGGCTGAACTCGGGGCATCATACACTCGATCTTCGGGGGTACAGTGATTTTGGATTTCTTGTCTTTTTTCTGGCAAGTTGGGACATTGGGGATGTCTGTGGGTTGAGGTCGCTTGACTAAGGACTTCATTGATGACCAGAGGCTCAGGCTCTTCACAGGTGAGCCAGCCTGTCAGGAGGCAGGTGGCTTGCAGCAGTGTTGTTTCCTGGGGAGGCAAAGGAAGAGGCTCTTTAGATCCTGTTAAGTCATCATGCTCAGTGAGTTTGCAGCGCTTCCAAAGGGCCATGTGAGCTTAGATGAGACTTTGTGAGCTTTCGTGCGCTCTAGCTTGGGGAGCAAGGACTAGCAGTTTAAAGGAGCTCTGAATTCTTGAATTCCAGGCCAGGTTGTGAGTGGACTAGTTTACCTTCAACCAGAAGACTAATAACTAATGTGGAACTTCTTTCGGGTCACTTGTCTATCCACTGCTGCACCAGCATGCCCGTCTGTTGGGGTTTGGGACAAAGACACAACTCAGGCTCACTGACTAAATCCTGAGAGATGTAGAGTAAGGAAAGGGAGGAAAAAAGAATGAAAGTCCTTGTAAGGGATGCTCTGGAGTATGGACTTTGATTCAACTAGCTGCTGAAAGGTTTTAGGCAGAGTAATTTCCTCTTTTAAGAAAACCCCCTTTGAAGCAACTGTTGGAAATACATTTTTGTTCCCTCCACCCCCCAGCTAGTTCTGTTAACATTTTCGTTCACACTTCAACATCATCACTGGTTACCAGCTCTTCATCATCTCCACCTTTCCTTTGTAAACTTGCCTGGTACCTAGGCCAAGTCCTTTGCACTTACATTAATGTTTTAAATAGGCTCCATTGGAACTCTCCTTACATCCTGGAAGCTTTTCCTTAAGAACTTGAGAACTCCAAACCTTGTACAAATGCAGGAAATCTTACGCCCATGGCCTGGCTAGAGACTTATGCATTTTATCCCATGCTCTACTTCTGAAAGCAGTTTTCCAATCTTTCACCAAGGGCTTCCATTTCCACTGCTAGCCTGCTTGCTGCATCCTCTTCTATAAAGCTCAGAGGGATGGTAGTTCAGGGACTCATTGGGGCCATGGCACATGATGCTTTGCACTACTACAGACTACCTGTCCACAGACCACTTGTTAGCAAAAACTAATTCTCATGCGGAGTGGGGGAGGGGGAAGGTTTTTGACAGTAACAGCCTTGAAATGGTCACGTTCTGAGGACAAGATTAATAAGGTTGACCCTCCACTCTGATGTCTTCCTCTTTGCCTTGATCTTAGCAAGATGCAATCAGAGTCTTCTATATACAAGGCAGATGCCACACCTGCTGTACTATTTATTTCTCTGGCTCATTGTGGATAGAAAAACTCTGGAAAGTCAAAAGGAATCTGGATAATGGTCTAGGAACCGATGTTCTGTCCCAGGACAGACTTCCGTAAAGGGGCTCCTATAAACTACAAAGTGTGTGTGTTTTACCTATGAGATTCACCACCTAAATGGGCTAGGCACCTTGGTCTGGCTTGGATCCAGGCTGGTTGTTGTGCATCCTGCTTCCAAAGTGCAGATATGGTGCAAACATTGCTGTTTTGGATTGGAGTCAGACACTTACTTTCAGAGTTTAGCAGTTCTAGAAGCCATGGCTCAGTAGAGCAAGAACTGGAAGACTACTATTAGATCAGACACCTGGATACTATTGTGACACTATTTTAAGTGTTCATGTATTTAAGTGGGTTAACATCCCAGTGGCTCCCTGTAAGACAGGACCTTTTTCTCTAATTTTAAGACCTACAACACTTTGAGAGCAAAATGGAAGAGGGTTGTAAGGCCTGAAAACACAATGTCCAACACTTGTTTCTGATGTCTGTCTCAGTCTTAGAGCATGATTGGTGTTTTTCATAAAGCCCAGGCCTGAGTCACGTGACTATTTGCTTAGACCGACTCGAGGCTTACTGCAGGTCTTGTTTTAAGTGTGTTTTTAAATTTTCTAATTTGCTAGTAGTTTTCTACAAGAAATCTGCAAGGGACTGGAGGTGTGGCGAAGTGATAACAGCACTTGCTTGCAAGTGGAGGACCTTGGGTTCTATGCTCAGCACTGAATGCAGTGTACTAAGTCCTCTTAAGTACTGCTAGCAGTCACCTCAGCACAGACCTAGGAGTAGTTTCTGTACCTTGCTGAGGATAACACCACTTCCCCCAAAAGGCAACAGAAAAGTGGAAGTAGGGGCCGGAGAGATAGCACAGCAGCATTTGCCTTGCAAGCAGCCCAGCCGACCCAGGACCTAAGGTGGTTGGTTCGAATCCCGGCGTCCCATATGGTCCCCCGTGCCTGCCAAGGGCTATTTCTGAGCAGATAGCCAGGAGTAACCCCTGAGCACCGCCAGGTGTGGCCCAAAAACCTAAAACCAAAAAAAAAAAAAAAGTGGAAGTAGCTTTATAAAGTACTTTGCACCTTCTGAGAGGCTTATCCTTTGGGGAGGGGGTGTCACCAGCGATGTTCAGGAATTATTTCTGGCTCTGCACTCAGAAATTACTCCTAGCAGTACTTTGGAACCATATGAGATGCAGGGGATCAAGCTTGGGTTGGCCACATGCAAAGCAAATGACCTTTGCGCTGTACTATCACCCCAGCCCTTGAGACACAAATACTCTTGTCAGCTTCATACAGACCCTGGACAGGCTCCCAGAAATCTTGCATGGCTCATGACTTGGGTGCATTTCAAATCCTCTCCTTTACATATACATATATATCTGACCTATTCTAGGTCACATTTAAAAACTTTGCATTTTTAACTTTTGAGTATTTGGGAAGATTATTGGGGGGGGGGGCTCCCAAGCAGTGCTCAGTGGCTTGAGGGACACTCTTGGAAATACTTGGCCAACTTGAGTCAGTGGTTCACACACTACTGCCAAGGATGTGAGGCCCAGGCTCTGTGGCATCTGGACCAGCCAACAGAACTACATTAGTGATGCTATACCCGCAAGGTTCTTTCTGGTAGTCATGTGCCAGAGATGGAACCCAGAAAGACATTGCAAGACCGTGTGCAAGACATTTGTATACATCCCAATCGTACAATCTCCTTTTCCCCATCTTGGAAAAGTTATAGCATACAGGTGTATGTATCGCACTTTCTTTTTTTTTTTTGGTTTTTGGGTCACACCCAGCGGTACTCGGGTTACACCTGGCTCTTCTCAGAAATAGCTCCTGGCAGGCACGGGGACCATATGGGACACCGGGATTTGAACCAACCATCTTTGGTCCTGGATCGGCTGCTTGCAAGGCAAACGCCGCTGTGCTATCTCTCCGGCCCCTTTTTAAAAAAAAACTTGATTGAATGATTGATTGATCGTTGGGCCACACCCAGCGATGCTCAGTAGTTACTCCTGGTGCTGCCCCTGGCAGGCTGGGGGACCATATGGGTGCTGGAAATCGAACCAGGTCCCTCCCAGGTCGGCCAATGCAAGGCAAATGCCCTATTACTGTGCTATCTCATCTCTCTTTTTACAGGGTGGCTATGTACTAGGAGGCTATACAGCAATGCCCCCAATCAACCTGCCCATCTTGGGGCAGATTAATTACATTACTTCTGGTTCTTGGTTACTTAATCAACAGCAGTGAACAAACTCCAGCCATACAATTAGGGGCATGTGTGGCGATTTCTGTTCACTTTCTTTAGCCCTGTCTCCTTGTAAGCATTTCTTTTAGGTTTTTTACAATGCCGTGGGGTGGCTCTGCCCCCTCCCCTCACTTATTAGCCTAATGATGCCAGAGCTACCTGCAAGAGCGCCAGGTTTCTGTGAGTGATGTGGAACTGCTTCCCACAAAGCTATTTCAGGCTTTTGGGATACAGGACTATGGAATCTCAGCATTGGCTTAACTGACCCCACCGCTTGTAACTCAGTAAAGATGCCATGTAGAAAATCACCCCCTCCGCTTATGACCAGCCAAGTGAGAGCCGCATGTGCTAACATAGTTTTAGGTTATCTGTCTAGTTCTGGGGTACTTGAAACACTTCCCTCGCTTAAAGGCCTTTTATGAGTGGATCCTGCTTGTGTGTAAATCCAAGATGCCCTATTTATTAGCTGATAACAGTGGGTACACTTAGTCATCTTGTTTCCTTACCTGAAAACTGGGGCTAATAGTATGATCTCACAAAGTTATTAACAAAAGGAAAAAATGTTTTTATTCTGGGGCCACAACTGGTGGTGCTCAAGTTTTACTCCTGGTTCTGCACTCAGAAACTTCTGGTGGACTCAAAGGGACCAGGTGGGATGCTGAGGATTGAACTTGGGTTGGCTAAGTGCAAGGCAAACACCCTACCTGTTGTACGGGTCGGCTAAGTGCAAGGCAAACACCCTACCTGTTGTACTATGGCTCTGACTCCTGGAAAATAGCTTTTTTAAAGTGGTTGGCCTGGGCTAGAAAGATGAATACAGCAGATACTCTTGCATTGTGTGCAGTTAATCTAATTTTGATCCCCAGCACTGCATAAGGTCCTTGAGCACTGCCAGGAGTGATCTCTTGAGTACTGATCTCAAAAGTAAGGCCCTGAGCACTGCCAGATATTGCCTGAAAACAAAAACAAAAAAAAGTGCCTGGCATATAGAAAGTAATTTCTATATGTATTTAAAAACATTATATCATGTATAGAATATAAAAATACAATATAGACATAAAGTTAGCTACTGTTAGTACTGTTTTTGTTGGTTTTTTTTTTTGTTTGTTTTTTTGTCGTCGTTGTTGTAAATTAACCGGGACAGAAACCCTTAATAGAGAAAAGAACTTCACAAAGGAGCCTTCTGGGGAAGAAAGTGAATGACCTTTGACTTGGAGGTCTATGTACTTCCTAGGGCATCTTCCTTAGTCCTCACACACATGGGTACAGTTGTCTGTTTCTAGCTCACAGTGAAATTAGGTTCAGATCGTCAGGCAGTTTGCCCAGGGGTCACTCATCCATAGAAAGTCGGAGATGGAGCTTTACCCCAAAGGCACTGAACCAAAGTAACTGAGAGAAGCCCTTCCTGAGAAGAGCTTGGGTCCGAGAGGGTTCTGAGTATTAGAACGGATTGGTTAATTTAATGCAGTCACTGGCTGCATTGTCAGGTCTCAGGAAGGGAGGCCCTAAACAGCTGATGGAAGGGACTTTGGGGATCTTGACCTTGGCTGGCTGCAGTGCTCAGCTGTGCTCTATCGTTAGGGGCTGCCTGCTTGCTGACCCACCAAGCAATACAGTACCCCCTTTGCATGCCCTGCTAGGAGACTTAGACGCAGATGCAGTTTCCTTCATGGCTTGCCTCGCTCTCACCACCAGCCCAGTGGTACAACCTTTAAAGTCCTTCCTTGCTCAGTGTACTGACTTTCTGGCTTCTTGCCAAAACCAAAATAACTCAGGCTGCTCTCTGGCTCTCTCTGTCTCTGTCTTCTTTTTTATCTGCTTTCCCTTTTATTCCTCTCCCCTCCTCTTTCCCTACTTCTGCTCCCCTCTCTCCCCCTTCTCCCCCTCATTGTCCCTCTGTCCCCTTCTATCCCACCTTTCTCCCTATGCCCCCCACCCCACCCCAGAAAGGACTGGAAATATGGCACAGCTTGCAGTCTGCTTGGATTTGAAGGGTCAGTGCTCAGGCTAGAGCTTGGCAAGTGGTAAAAATCCTTTCCTTTCATTTCTTTTAAAGTAGGGAGGAGATGAGGCGGGAATAGAACAACGCAAAGACGAATGAAAAGCTGTGGGCCCTTTAATCTTTCGGTCATTTAATCATTTCTGCTTCAGACAGGACCTCTGCATGGAATGATGACTCAGAGGCTGAGAGCACAGCACGAGTGGCTGAGCTGCTCCACAAGATCTGAGAGCCCAGGTCTCCTTGTACTATAAGGGGAAACTTAGATGTGCTCACTGCCCTGCCAATACCTGAGCGCTAAGGTTTGTACTCACCTCCACTGTGGGATGTATCTTTGCCCAAGAGCTGTTTGCTGGGTCTGGAATTTCTCGGCTCCACCACTGAGGCCTGAGGGTGGTCAGGAGAACAAATGCCCTGTGGATACAGAAAGCCGTGACAGGTGGACCAGAAGCATGGGTTCTCCACACAGCCATCTCGGGGTGATGCAGGAGGGTACTTCTGTGTGCATGGTGGAAAGATGCCGACACTGACCGAGAAAGAGGAGACATCCCTGGGGCTGGACGCTTTGACTGTGAAATTTGCACAGGTGATATAGAGAATAAACAATGGAACATTGGCTCTGTGTAATGTCTCATCTGTCACTAGCCTGCCATAACTCCTTTAGCAAACGTCACTGATAGATGATCTGTCTGCAGGGCAGGACTGCACAGGAAGATGCAGCACTTTCCCTTAGGGACCGTACTACTGAGCTGACTCAAACAGGTATAAAAGCCTTCCTAACAACCAGTACATTGTTGGACATGAAAAGTAAAACAGGACACACTATTTTTGCAGATGATGCAAAAGGCGTCACTATATTCAAGTTTTTCTAGAGCAAAAGAAAGTCAAAGGAGCCAGAAAATACAACTTGTAAGATGCATTTCTTGCATGTGCTAATCAGGGTTTGATTCCTGTACCACATAAGGTCCCGTGAGCCCCACCAGGAATAAACACTGAGCACTGTCATGTGTGACCCCAAAAAAACAAGTATTGAAGGAAATGGGACAGAGTTGGAGTTAATCAAAGAAAAAGGGGTCTTTTTGTACACTGGCATTTAAAAAAATGTTTTTAATGAATTTAGATAATGGAAAATCTTAAAGAATGTTTATTGCAACTATGTGAAAATGTCAATATATGATGTGAATATTTTTTACTGTAAAATTCAGAACTATCGGGGCCGGAGCGATGGCGTAGCGGTAGTGCATTTGACTTGCACACAGGACAGACCATGGTTCGATCCCCAGCATGCCCCAAGCCAGGAGCAATTTCTGAGCACATAGCCAGGAGTAACTCCTGAGTGTCACCGGGTATGGCCCAAAAATAAAAATTTCGGAACTATCATGAACCTTTTTTTTTTTTTTTTAAAGACTTGGCTTTAATAACCTTGGATGTTTTCTTTTTTTTTTTTTTTTTTTTTTGGTTTTTGGGCCACACCCAGTAACGCTCAGGAGTTACTCCTGGCTATGCACTCAGAAGTTGCTCCTGGCTTGGGGGACCATATGGGACACCGGGGGATCGAACCGCGGTCCATCCAAGGCTAGCGCAGGCAAGGCAGGCACCTTACCTTTAGCGCCACCGCCCGGCCCCAGCTTGGATATTTTCTAAGAAGAATAAGCCTCCAGGATATACTTTGATACACTTAAAGCTAGATCTGGGCCCTACATCTAGATTTTTCTCCAAAACAATGTGAACAGAGGATCCTGAAACATAGAGACCAGGCAAAAATCATGTCAATAAAACAGGGTGGGTAGACCAAAAAGAAGAAATCTAGGCCTCTCGACATGGAGCAGAGCTACCAAGCCAAGCTGGAGGACTCCAACCTTAGGACTATTATAAGGGAAAGAAATAAACTCTTAAAGCCACCAGATATGGGAGCTTCCATTTATTTATTTATTTATTTATTTACTTACTTACTTAGTAACAGCAATTTCACCTTCACCCTGACACTTCTCTGAAGAATATACATGTGATCCGAGGTGACTAAATTTTTTTTTCTGTTCAGTTTTGTGTGTGTGTGTGTGTGTGTGTGTGTGGTTTTTGGGTCACACCCGGCAGTGCTCAGGGGTTACTCCTGGCTTCATGCTCAGAAATTGCTCCTGGCAGGCACGGGGGACCATATGGGATGCTGGGATTATGCATGAAGGGCAAACATCTTACCTCCATGCTATCTCTCCGGCCCTTCTGTTCAATTTTTCTCTTTTTTTTTTTTTTTTAAAAGTCTACCCAGAGGGGCTGGGTGGTGGCGCTAGAGGTAAGGTGCCTGCCTTGCCTGCTCTAGCCTTGGACGGACCACGGTTCGATACCCCGGCGTCCCATATGGTCCCCCAAGCCAGGAGCGACTTCTGAGCGCATAGCCAGGAGTAACCCCTGAGCGTCACCGGGTGTGGCCCAAAAACCAAAAAAAAAAAAAAAAGTCTACCCAGAGAGAACTTGGCTTTGAAATATACATCACATATGGGAGTTTCAACAAAGGCAAAGCTTTTCACAAGAGTTCAGTAGCCAGTGGACCGACTTTGAGCTGATTTTTGCTTGCTTCTCTTTACACATTGGCCGGGGAAAATTTGTATGGGAGAGCTCATTAAAAATGTTTGAAAATAAAAAAGTTTGAAAATTGGGGGCCGGGAAGGTGGCGCTAGAGGTAAGGTGTCTGCCTTGCAAGCGCTAGCGTAGGATGGACCGTGGTTCGATCCCCCGGCATCCCATATGGTCCCCCCAAGCCAGGGGCGATTTCTGAGCGCATAGCCAGGAGTAACTCCTGAGCGTCAAACGGGTGTGGGCCCCCCCCCCCAAAAAAAAGAAAATTGGGGCCAGAGAAATAGCACAGTGGTAAGGCTTTTGCTTTGCATGCAGCTGACCCAAGAGGGACCCAGTTCGATTCCCGGCATCCCATATGGTTCCCCAGCCTGCGAGATACTGCAATTTCTGATTGCAGAGTCAGGAGTAACCCCTGAGTGTGGCATTGTGTGGCTCAGAAACCAATCAATAAATAAATGAAGCTTTAAAAAATGTTTGAAAATTAGGAGCTGGAGAGATAACACAGTGGTAGGGCATTTGCCTTGCATGCGACAGACCCAGGACGGACCTGGTTTGATTCCTGGCATCCCGTATGGTCCCCAAGCTTGCCAGATGCGATTTCTGGAACGAAGAGCCAGGAGTAACCCCTGAGCATCTCCAGGTGTGGCCCAAAAAACAAATCAATATATTAAAAAAATGTTTGAAAATTGGGGTTGGAGAGATAGCATAGAGGTAAGGCATTTGCCTTGCATGCAGAAGGATGGTGGTTCGAATCCTGGCATCCCATATGGTCCCCTGAGCCTGCCAGGAGCAATATCTGAGTGTAGAGCCAGGAGTAATCCCTGAGTGCTGCCGGGTGTGACCCCCCCCCCCCCAAAAAAAACGTTTGAAAATTAATAATGCCAAAAAAAATTTAGAAAATGATGACTAAATAGGAAATAGTTCCATGATGGTGGTGGTGTTGGGGGGGGGAACACCTGAAAAGCAACTAATTCTATCTTAGCTGTAACCTCTTCAACTTTTTGGTATGTGTTAAACACCGTTTAGGGTAGGGTGTTAATTGTTACTTCAAAACCCACTATTCTCTCTTTGAGAACTTTATGGTGGTTTTTTGTTTATATATTTATTTATGTACATAATGAGTTCACCCAAAAGACCACCTTTCATTTTGGAGGAATTCTGCCTAAATGTCTTAGAGGGTCACTCCTAGAACCAACCTGAGGATATGGTATGGTTTGACTCTGATAGTGCCTGGGATCACCAGGGCCACCCCAGTAAGTAGGGCCTGGAGGGAGTAAGGAGTGCTCTTCAGTAGAACTTGGGGAGTCATACAATGCAGGGGGGCCATACGGATTGAGTTTGTGCAGGCCTATGTCCTAATCCCTGTGCCACTTACTTTCCCACCATTTTAAGCTTCCCATGCCTTGCCCCGTTCTATGAGTTATGTCCAGAAATGTCCCAAGTGTCTTTCCCATGTAAAGGTTCCTGGGAATTGGGGCCCCTTCCTTTCTTTACCCAAGTTATAGAAAACAAGTGATGACTACAGATCCTGCAGATCCAGAATGAATTTCAGGATAGAAGAAAGCAGTGCTAGGAAACACTGAAAAGTAAGAGGTGGCATCGTAGATTCCTTCACTTGAATGCTTCCTGCATCCAGGGAGGGAAAAGACTGAATAGTCTACAAGTGCTTCCCATGTTATCTTAACAGACATAGTGAATGCTAAGTGGCATATCTTACATGTCCACTTGCATACTCTCTTAAAGTACATATTGTCTGGCAACTTGAATTAAAAAGTAATCCTTTATTCATACCATTTTATTCCATCTACATCTTCAATGGTTGCATAATGCAACTGCAGAGCGAGATAAATTGATTGGGCATAGGATATTTTTTTTTTCAAATAATTTTCTTTTTCAGGAGCAATACTCAAGGGAAATAGTTGCCATTGAATATCTGCATATGCCTGTAATTTATATTTAAAATAAATGCACAGGTAGGAATAGCTTGGCCAAACACAGTTTTGGGTATTAGTGTTATCAAATCCTAGACCTCTCCCCGCTCTATATCTTCAGCAAAAACATACTTTAAGCAATACTGCTGTTGCGTAAAACTTTCTGATTTGCTTTTCACTTCCTCGATCTAGGAGCAGCAACAGTTAACATCAAAAAGGAAAGAGACATTTTTCAGATTGGCAGATGTAATCAACTCACTTTTGCCGGAAGCGCCGCACTGAGCAAATGCCCGCAATGAGGATGGCTATGCAGATGCCTGAGGCCACCAACAGGATCCATCTGACTTTACCTGAAGAAACATTCAGTCTTGTCAGTAACATTCAAACTCAAGAGCTTTCTGGATGCCAGGCTCTACATGGGGCCCCAATGCAGACCAAGCAACTCATTCTTTGTCTATTCAGTAAGGGAGAAAGGCCCCTCAGGAGGGTCAATTCTTAGGTTCTAAGGGGAGGCAGTGAGGGCTGATCTTTTCTCCAGAGTTGAAGGAAAAGGGGGGAACTGAATCAGGAGCCCCAAAACCTAGTCCTATCTCTGCCACTAAGCGATGTAAAGTCTGTGGATCTCAGATTCCTGGATCTGTCATAGTTGAGCAATAATGTCTATTTTTCAGGGTCCTCCTGTGAAGCTTCATGCTGATGTATTTCAAGCACATAGCAACACATATGATCGTACATGGGCCCTCAAGAAACAGCTGCTATTACTTTTATTAAGTGATATAAACCTCCTAGCCATAGAGAGCCTTAGAAACAATCCCACTCCTTTCTTTGAATAGAATGGCAGCATATTACTATGTCAGGCTGGGTACGGGGCTACTGTTGAATGGTCTATAGTATGCTCTAGAAGTTAGGAGTATGGCAGAAGAGGCAGATCTGTCCCATGAGGTGTGGCTAAGGGGTGCTCCAGCTAGTGTTAAGGATGAAGAAGTCTGGACAACTTAAGGGGTTTGAGAGAGGTGCAATGTCGAAGTTTGAAGTTGAAAGATGGATGGGAGTTCTCGTGAAGTGGTTAAGTTAGGGAAGCTCAGACAAAGGCAGGAAAAGAGCAGAGCCCTTTCGTGAGCTGGTCTGGGCTTATTTTGGAGGACAAATGCTAGGCTGTGGCTGAAGATGTAACGAGGGGGTGAAAAGAACCCAGCACACAGCCTGGTTCACAGCATTTGCACACTTGAGAACCTGCCATGGATTGATTGCCTCAAAGCACCGGAATGTCAGCTTTAAGGTTCTTGCAGATTCTTCTGAGAGGATGAAGTGGGAAAGGGAAGACATCTCTGGACCTGAAAGGCCTGCTGGGCTCTGTGGGAGTAACATATGCGGAGCTGAATGAATTCAGGCGAGGGTAAGGGACCTTCCAGCACCTTGCAGCAAGGGTGAGGGTTGTCTGCACGCCATCAATCTCTTTTCCTGGGCAGATTGAACAGACCTGGTGTACCCCAAGTGAAAAAGCAGTAGAAAGTGGACAGGCACCTAATTACTGAACTGCTGACTCATTCACATGCAGGCATGCTCCAGAAACAGAGAGTGTCTGTTAGCTCAATGGAGAAGCCTGGCCTAAAACACCAAAGTCGTGAACCATCAACTCCATGTTTCAGCGCCTTGCACAGAATCGACCTGGGTTTGATCTCCGGCATCCCATCTGATCCCCTGAGCACTGCTACCAGGAGTGATACTTGAGCTTAGAGCCAGCAGTAAACTCAGAGCACCACTGGATGTGGCCCCAAAAGTCAAAATATAAGGGGCCTGAGTGATAGCACAGTGGGTAGGGCATTTGCCTTGCATGCAGCCAGGTTTGATCTCCGGCGTCCCATATGGTTCCCTGAGTCTCCCAGGAGTGATTTCTGAGCTCAGAGCCAGGAGTAACCCCTGAGCGCTGCTGGATGTGGCCCAAAAACATTAAAAAAAAAAAATCAAAATATTAAAATCCCTCAAAGGTATAGAAACTGATGGTAAGCATGCATGTGATTTTGTCATCCTGTGTAATCCCCCAAAGTGGGATGGAATTGAACCTAACTGCACACCGAGGCTATGGGGGGAGGGAGGTGTACTGGGGGCCACAGCCGGTGACACTCAGGAGTTACTTCTGGCTCTGCACTCAGAAATCACATCTGGCTGGGGGGACCATATGGGATGCCGGGGATCTAACCCACGTCCGTCCATCCTGGGTTAGCTGCATGCAAAGCAAATGCTCTGTGCTACCATACCGGCTGCCATTTTTAGAGTGACTGTCAGGCAGGCAGTCTGTGGTCCACATTAGCACCTTGAAGCAATGCTGGTCAGTGGCAAATCACACAAATCTGCTCTTTTCTAAGCCGAAGATGGAAGGAATTGTGCCTGAGCATGAGTCCGGTAGCCTCGCCATCCTCACAGCTATTTCTTACCTTGCAGCCGGAATTCCCTTTTATTTCCTTGAGGACTTTCCCCAGCAGCTGTCAGGGCGGTCATCCACAGGATGTATGTCACTTGGGGCTGCAGGCTGTCTATGGGGTGTGAATTTGGGGAGTCCTGATAGGGAAATTCTAAAAGGAAGAAAGGCAAGCATTCATGGAACTTAACAGGCTTTGATTAAGTTTTGTTAATGCTTCGTTTACTTTGAGAGTGGAGCGTTGCAAAAGCCACAAGCTTACAAGGGCTGGGGGACCCGGCTGCTGCAGTGTAGCATGAGGTGTCCACCCAGGGGCACAAAATGTAGCCACCTAGACTGCTGGCCCAGGAAATAGAAAGAGGAGAAAGAGAGATACAAACTGAGTATCTTTTATTCCTGTCTGCAATTTGAAGTCTGCTGCTGCCCACTGTGTGTGTGTGTGTGTGTGTGTGTGTGTGTGTGTGTGTGTGTGTATGTGTGTGTGTGTATGTGTGTGTCTGTGGGTATGTGTGTGTGTCTGTGGGGGGGAATTTCTGAGAGAGAGAGGGAGAGAGAGGAGAGAGAGAGTGAGAGAGAGAGAGAGAGAGAGAGAGAGAGAGAGAGAGAGAGAGAGAGAGAGAGAGAGCAGGCAGCATCTCACTGATGATTTAACTCCGGCCCCCCATGGGCTAGCAGGCTCTGCTCCAGTCTTTTCCCCACCAATAACTGCCAAACTCTCCTTTTTTATGGGAGGCAGTTGTCTGTGACGGGGGGGGGGGGGGGGGATGTCTCAGTCCAACTGCCATTACAGGAGGTCCCAGTACAATTGCCATTGGGGGTGTCATCATTGAGTAATTTCCTTAAATACAACAATAAAGCATGTTGTTTTAAATAGTCTGAATTAATTTGAGCCTCAGACATTTTTTGGTTTGGTTTTCAACTCCACTCGGCAGTGCTCAGGCATTACTCCTGGCTCTATGCTCAGAAATTACTCCTGGTGGTGCTCTGGGTATCCTTTGGGGCATTAGGGATCAAACCCTGGTTGGGTGTGTGCAAGACAAATGCACTACCATTGTATTATCTCTCCAGCCCCCCTGAAAGTAATTTTCTTTTTTTTTTTTTGGATTTTTGAGCCACACCCAGTGATGCTCAGGGGTTACTCCTGGCTATGCTCCCAGAAATCGCTCTTGGCTTGGGGGGACCATATGGGACGATGGGGGATCAAATCTCAGTCCGTCCAGTGTCAGCTGCATGCAAGGCAAATGCCCTACCACTGCACCATCACTCCAGCTCCTGAAAGTAATAGTTTAATAGGCCTCATCCAGGTATAAAACACTGTGTCGGGGCCGGAGAGATAACACGGAGGTAAAGCATTTGCCTGTCATGCAGAAGGACAGTGGTTTGAATCCCGGCATCCCATATGGTCCCCTGAGCCTGCCAAGAGCGATTTCTGAGCGTAGAGCCAGGAGTAATCCCTGAGCACTGCCGGGTGTGACCCAAAAAAAAAAACAAAAATAAACAAGCAAACAAAAAATACACTATGCCAGTCTATTCAAAGAGTTCAAAAATTTTGGTGGTAGAATTACCTAATTAGAGTTGTTTTTGTTTTTGTTTTTTTACCACTCTGCTTTTGAGATTATTTAGCTGCAGTAACTTATTTTCAACTACAACTCAATGTTTATGGCATGTATCCAGGCATATTTGAGAATTCTTAAAGAAATCAACATCCGGGCCGGAGAAATAGCACAGCGGCGTTTGCCTTGCAAGCAGCCGATCCAGGACCAAAGGTGGTTGGTTCGAATCCCAGTGTCCCATATGGTCCCCTGTGCCTGCCAGGAGCTATTTCTGAGCAGACAGCCAGGAGTAACCTCTGAGCACCGCTGGGTGTGGCCCAAACCCCCCCACCCCCCCCCAAAAAAAAAGAAAAAGAAATCAACATCCAAATGTTTTCGATGGAATTTTAATGAGCACGAAGTTTAGCCATTCATGAAGTAGGCATTGAAGTAACATTTGTTCATTTTAATTTCCACTTTTGGGGAGTAGATTCTGAATTCTGGGTTAAATGGACCTAATATTGCTTTAGCGTGCTCAGGTTTTTTTGTTTCTCTTTTTGGATGCCACCTGGAGATTCTCAGGTATTATTCCTAACAATGATTGGTTGGGGTGAGGGCTGAACTTGGATGGGCTGCATGCAAGGCAAGTGCCTTACTACTGTACTATCTCTCAAATTATTGTCTTCAGACACTCAAGATTGAGGGGCTGGAGCAATAGCACAGCGGTAAGGCATTGGCCTTGGACGCAGATGACCTGGGACAGACCTGGGTTCAATCCCCAGGATCCCATATGGTCTCCCGAGCCTGCCAGTAGCGATTTCTAAGCACAGAGCCAGGAGTAATTCCTGAGTGCTGCCGAGTGTGGACTCAAAGAAAAACAACAACAACAACAACAACAAAACAGACACTCAAGATTGAAAGCAGAGGACCAAGGGCAAGGAGGGTGAGTTCGGTTGAAACTTGATTTGGGGAAAGAAAGGGAAGAAAGGGAGGAAGCTGGGTCTGGCGCATTCTTATGTAGGATACCTGGGAAAGGTGAAAAACCTTTTCAATTTTCTTTTTTTCTTTCTTCTTCTTCTTCTTCTTATTTTTTTTTATTTTTGGGTCACACCCGGTAGTGCTCAGGGGTTACTCCTGGCTCTACGCTCAGAAATGGCTCCTGGCAGGCTCCGAGGACCATATGGGATACCTAGATTCGAACTGCTGAACTGCTGTCCTGCATGCAAGGCAAACATCTTACCTCCATGCTATCTCTCCAGCCCTTTTCAATTTTCTGAATGCATGTTTCAAAACTTGTAAGGCAGGAAGACAAAGGAGGTAGGGAATTTACCAGGACTATACTCAACATATCCTGGGTACATATCTGGGCACAGTTGTCCTGAGTTTTCAGAATTTCGTTCATTAGGGTTGTCACTTTCTGATCTCACCCTACCTGTTTCCCCTCTGTCTGTCCTTTTTTTTTTTTTTTTTTTTTTTGGTTTTTGGGCCGGTGATGCTCAGGGGTTACTCCTGGCTGTCTGCTCAGAAATAGTTCCTGGCAGGCACGGGGGACCATATGGGACACCAGGATTTGAACCAACCATCTTAGGTCCGGGATCAGCTGCTTGCAAGGCAAACACCGCTGTGCTATCTCTCCGGGCCCTCCCCTCTGTCTTTATATGCCTTTATCACCATGTTAATAGATTCCAATGTGCTGAGAACTTTAAACCCTGGAGCAGGGATCTTAGGTTAGAAGCATTCTGGCTAGCTGGGCCCAATTTGTCAGTTCCTTTTGCTCTCAACACCCCTGAAAACTTGCATAGAAGATTTGGGGCTTTTGTCTGTTTGGGCTTTGGGTCACATCCAGATGTTGCTCAGGGGGTACTTCCGGCTTAGTACTTGGAGGTCACTTTTGGCAGTACTGGATGGGAAGGGTAGAGACCAGGAAAGGGACCACACAGAGATCAAACCTGGGCCTCCTTCATGCAAAAAGCACATGCTCCAGACTTTTGAATTATCTCCCCTGGTCTAGAGTTTATCGAGTCTGAGCAGTGCGCTGCTGTTGTTTTTCTCCTAGAAACACGCGTGTCCTAGCTAACAAGTAGGTAAACTCCAGTGTGCAATGGGTGAGTGCTGAAGGGACCCTCAGAATCTGAGGAGGGCACAAAACCAGAGCCAGAACTCAGGCTGGAGCAGTTTCCAGGCTACCTTGGCAGAACCATGGTGATCAAAGAGGAAACCAGAACTTGGCATTTTGTGTCTTAATGTCATTGACTAATTCTCAAGCCCCAGGCAGGTTCTCCATGGTGGACTTGATTGAGACAGTCACAAATATTTATTGAGCATCTGTGCTGGATAAAACACTAGCTTACAGAGGCACAAAATCTGCTTCCAGTAGTTCATGATCTAGCAGTGGTCCTCAAACTATGGCCCGCATATTGTATACACATATTGTATTTGTATCTGTTTTGTTTCTTCATTGCAAAATAAGATATATGCAGTGTGCATAAGAATTAGTTCATAAGTTTTGTTTTTACTATAGTCAGACCCTCCAATGGTCTGAGGGACAGTGAACTGGCCCCCTGTTTAAAAAGTTTGAGGACCCCTGATGTAGAGGATCTATCTATCAATAAACCTTTACTATGCCTGCTCATGCTGGTGACAAACAAGCAGGCCACAGCCTAGTCAGGGCAATTTTTTTCTTTTATGTCCTATGAAGATTAAATACTAATAGGATATTCCCACACCTGCTGAAATTGAACTAGAATCTTCTTTTTCCAATTCTTTTTTTTTTGGGGGGGGGGGGTCCACACCTGGTGATGCTCAGGGGTTACTCCTGGTTTTGTGCTCAGAAATCACTCCTGGTTCAGGGTACCATATGGGATGTCGGGGATTGAACCCAGGTTCGTCCTGAGTCAGCTGCATGCAAGGCAAACGCCCTATCGCTGTGCCAACACTCCAGCCCCTCTTTTTTCCCCAATTCTTCAGATCGTTAAAAAAATTCATCTAGGGGCCGGAGAGATAGCATGGAGGTAAGGCGCTTGCCTTGCATGCAGAAGGACGGTGGTTCAAATCCCGACATCCCATATGATCCCCTGAGCCTACCAGGAGCGATTTCTGAGCATAGAGCCAGGAGTAACTAACCCCTGAGCGCTGCCCAAAAACAAAACAAAACAAAACAAAACAAAACAAAACAAAACAGAAATACATCTAGGAAAGTCAGAGCGACAACACAATATATAGGGGTGTAGGGAGCTTGCCATGCACATGGCCGATCTGGGTTTGAGCCCCAGCACCACATTTAGTCCCCTAATGTTGGCAAAGAGTGATCCCTGATGAGCACGGAGCCAGGAGTAAGCCCTGAGCCTGACTGTTGTGGACCCAACACAAAACAAAACAAACTCATTTGTGAGAGGTAGGTTATGGCTAACTGCAAAATCCTTTGGGAGAAAGAGAGGCGAATCAAGACCAGGATTTTGGTGCCGAATCAGAAGGTTTGTTGGTCGATCCGGGTTTCGGCACCAAAAAAACAAACAAACAAAAAAAAAAACAAACAAACAAAAAAAAGAAGGTTTGTTGGGCTGAGTGGAAAGAAAAGTGAAAAGAGGGGGCTGGAGTGATAGCACAGTGGTAGGGCTTCTGCCTTGCACAAGGCCAATCCAGGACAGACCATGGTTCGAACCCCAGTGTCCCAAATGGTTTCCCAAGCCAGGAACAATTTCTGAGTGCAGAATCAGGAGTAACCCCTGAGCATCACCATTGCATCCCCTTCCCCCCCCACCCAAAAAAAAGAAAAGTAAAAAGAAAAACTGGGCAGGAGGTGGACAGTGAGAGGGTGATGGGTTATCACATTTGACTGGCACAACCAGGAGAAAGCAGAGATGAAGCCACACGGGAAATACTGGTTCTGCCGCCTAGCTGGGTCTGGGCCTGTCGTCCTGATCTCCCACAGAGATAAAGGCCTCTCAACCCTTGGCATCCTGGGTCAGCTCAGCGTAATTGGAGGACAAAGGCACCAGTTTGGAAGAGATGCCAGGACCCTGTCCACTGGTAAGGTTGCAGGTAGTTGATGTATTGTTTCTGGAAATTTCTTCCTACCTACCTGCATTGCTCTAATAAAGTAAAGGGTAGAACTTGCCCAATTTGTGATTCAGCAAATAATGGCTTGTTTGGTGTTTTTTTTTTTGTTTTTTGTTTTTTGGTTTTTTGGTTTTTGGGCCACACCCGGTAACGCTCAGGGGTTACTCCTGGCTATGTGCTCAGAAGTTGCTCCTGGCTTGGGGGACCATATGGGACACCGGGGGATGAACCGCGGTCCGTCCAAGGCTAGCGCAGGCAAGGCAGGCACCTTACCTTTAGCGCCACCGCCCGGCCCTTGTTTGGTATTTGGGGGGGGGGGATTAGGGGGTGGGTATTGCCACACCTGGCAGTGCTCAGGGCTGACTCCTGTCTCTGTGCTCAGGGATCACTCTTGACTGGCTTATATGCAGGACTATATGTAGTATCAGGGTTCAAACTAAGATCAGTTAAGTGCAAAGCAGGTGCTTGTACCCACTGTAGTGTTTCTCAGGCCCCCTTGTGGTTGGTTGAGTGGATTTAGGGAACCATACCCTGTGGTGCTCAGGGTTTAATCCTGGCTCTGTGCTTAGGAGTATTCTCGATGATGCGTGGGGCGAACCAGGGTGGTGCACGTAAGACCAACACTTTGCCCTTTGTTTATTTGTTCTGTTTTGTTTTGTTTTTGAGCCACACCCAGCGATGCTCAGGGGTTACTCCTTGCTCTGGGCTCAGAAATTGCTCTTGACAGCCTTGGGAGACCATATGGGATACTGCATTCGAACCCAGCTCCATCCCGGGTTGGCCACATGCAAGGCAAATGCTCTACCTCTGCCCTATCTCTCTGGCCTCACACTTTGCCCTTTGTACTATATCTCCAGCCCACACCCTCAAAAAGACCAACCCAGTTTTTAATTAAGCACCTACTATGTGCCTCGCTATATTGCATGTAGATTGAAGGAGACGATTCTGGCAAAACAGCAATGAGTCTACCCGAATTAGGTAGAAACAGTAGTCTATGTGTTAGGCAAAGGCACGAGCTGGCATGGGTATATGGTGTCACCACATATCCACAGAAGTGACAGGTGCAGATACTTTCACTCCCCACTATCCCTCCATCTTTAGGGCCAAGTCTTGGCCTTAGAGCCTCCACACTCTGTATGAACCTGATGCCTGGTGCGTAAGTCCCACAAACTGGGGCCAGCTCGTCTGGGCATGCCATGCCCTCTTTCCTCCTTTTATTTATTTATTTATTTATTTGTTTGTTTATTTATTTATTGCGCCACTCCTGGTGGTGCTCAGGGCTTACTCTTGTCTCTGTACTTAAGATTCATTCCTGGTGGGGCCGGAGAGATAGCATGGAGGCAAGGCATTTGCCTTTCATGCAGAAGGACGGTGGTTCGAATCCTGGCATCCCATATGGTCCCCTGTGCCTGCCAGGGGCGATTTCTGAGCATAGAGCCAGGAGTAACCCCTGAACACTGCCGGGTGTGACCCATAAACAAAACAAAACAAAAAAAAAGATTCATTCCTGGCAGTGCTCCAGGGATCATATGAGATTGAACCTGGGTGTTTTTGCCAGCAAGACAAACATCCTGGCCACTGATCTATGCCTTTGGCATTGTTTTTATTTTGTTTTTGTTTTTCCTGGAGGAGCTAAGAAGAAGGCCAGATATGTAGCTCAGTAACAGACTACATGCAAGGCCCTGGGTTCTATTACCAAAACTGCATAAACAGACAATCAAGAACCTGGAAGAGGGCCAGAAAGATAGCACAATGGTAGGGTGTTTGCCTTGCATGCAGTCAACCCAAGAGATGGTGGTTTGATCCCTGACATTCCATATGATACCCCAAGCCTGCCAGGGGCGATTCCTGAGTGCAGAGCCAGGAGTATCCCCTGAGCTATCCGGATGTGACCTCCAACACCCCCACCCCCCACCCCACCCCCAAAAAAAAAGAACCTGGAAAAACAGCTCACAGCCTGGGGACAGAGGACAGGGCTGCCTTTTTTTTTTCCCCCCTGGAATGATTTGAATGTACTCAGCATGTACTTAACTAGCTTTCCAAACTAACTTTCTGGGAATCAATACCAAGTCAGGAATGGGGAACTTCTTTTTCTGCCAAGGGCCATTTGGCTATTTATAACATCACTCACTGGAGGTACAATATGAACTGCGGCAAATAGAAGAATCCAGGTCTGTGCTGTGGTGGGCCTGAGCCAAGCCTTATAACTCATTGGCCTGTAATGTCCCACAGGCCAGTTTTCCAGCCCAGCTCTAACTCCTAGAAGACCAACTCTTAATTTCCTGCAGGGAAACCTCTGTAGCTGGCTCTCTAGGACCCGCATCTTGGGCTGGCTTTGCAACATGGTCCCTCCACCTAAGAATTCTCATGAAGGACTGAAAATGGTTCCTTTCCCTTTTTTTAAAACTTTATTTATTGATTTATTGATTGGTTTGGGGGCCACACCCAGTGGTGCTCAGGGGTTACTCCTAGCTCTGCACTCAAAAATTGTCCCTGGCAGGCTGGGGCCCACATAGGATGCTGGGAATCGAACCAGGACCCTCCCGGGTTGACTGCATGCAAGAAAAACACTCTACCACTGTACTATCTCTTTGGTCCCTAAAACTGGTGCCTTTCCACCCTAATACATGCTCTCGCCAGAAAGACAGCTGGAAGTTAAGCAGGGAAGAGACCAATCCTGAGTGAACCAAACATCAGAAGACTTGAAGGAGGGATCTGTGAAATCAGCCGAGATAAGGCAGCAGTTAGAATTTATTTTTATTGCCCTAGCCTTCTGCTAGAATAATTATGAGCCAGAGGGCATTAAATGACTTCTCATGCTATGGATGTGAAGACAATGGTGTTATTTGCAAATGTGGAGATTTCTAGTTCTCAGCAGGCTGCAGTTCAGGCTTTGTATGCAGGATTCCCCATTTCTACCCTCATTCCCACATGGTCCCTCTCAGCACAACTAGGAGTGATGAAGGCAAGTTGGATGCAGCCCTGATTAAAATCAAATCAATTAAAAACTAGTCTGAATGAGGGTCCAGAGCTAAGCCCTCAGAAATTGCCCCTGGCTTGGGGGAACGAACCTCCGTCCTTCCTTGGCTAGCGCTTGCAAGGCAGAGACACCTTACCTCTAGCGCCACCTTGCCGGCCCCAAGAGTGATTTCTGAGTGCAGAGCCAGGAGTAAGCCCTGAGCACCACTGGGTGTGGCCCCAAAATAAACAAAACCAAACGAAAGATCAGAATGCATTCCTTCAAATCTCAAGGATTTGTATAGTACTGACGTGAACTTATTCACTGCTTATTTTATTTAAGGGGTGTGGCCGGTGGGGTCACCCAAGTGTTTCTCAGGAAGTGCTAGGGGCTTGTCCCAGAGGTTTGAGGTGGTGCTTGGAATTCCTTGGGCCAGCCTGGAGAGATCCTGGGGGGACCATGTGGTACCAGGGACAAAACTGAGTTCATCCTCTTGCAAATCAAGTGCATTACTTCTCTAGCCTCTTACTGATTATTTTAATTAATAAATTCTTTAGTTGAATCATTGTGGGATACGTGGTTAGAAAGCTGCTCATGATTGAGTTTCGGTTCTACAATGTTCAAACACCCATTCCTTCCCCAGTGAACACTTGCCATAGCCAATGTCTCCATCTACCTCTATGGCAGACAGTTTTTCTCTCTCTGTCTGTTTGTCTGTCTGTCTGTCTGTCTCTTTCTCTCAAATGTGCTTTCTCCATCTGAGTAAGCTCCTGGAGAGCCTCTTCTAACCTAGGCTTCATTTAGTCAGTGTAGCAGATATCCATTAATTTGTATTTATTGGATATAAGTAAATTTTCAATATTTCGATGGTTTTAAATTTTCCATTAATTTTCCAAATATTTGATGAGCACCTACTACGTGCCAGGCAAGGTGCTAGCACTCTATGCATGTGTTTGCATGCGCACACACACCTTGGCTGTCTCTTCTCTGCCCCCCCACTTTTATTTTTTTTGGTTTTTGGGCCACACCCAGTGATGCCATACTCAGTGGTTACTCCTGGCTTTGTGCTCAGAAATCGCTCCTGGCTTGGGGGACCATATGGGACGCTGGGGGATCCAACCAAGGTTCGTCCCAGGTTAGTGCATGTAAAGTAAATGCTCTACTGCTCTGGCCCCATCTGCCCCCCTCATATAAACAACAAAGGCCCCACGGCCTAAGTTTCTCACACCTACCTTGGAGGTGTGGCTGGGACCTGGAATCCTGCTCCTGCCAGTATATCCGGTAGTGAAGGATGCAACCCATCTGATCTTCAGCTGGAATTCCATCCCACGAAATAAAAACGTGGCCCTTTTCCTCTGCGATGGAATGAATGTGGGGCCCCCTCCGAGGTGCTAAAGAACATGGGAGGAGACAGTCAAAGCCCAATCCAAACCGCTGAGCTAATGCACGACTTGGTAAAAGGCCTCTGAGACTCACCTTTACTCTGGATGTCAGCCCGGCTGGAGCCACATCCTCTCTGGTACCCAGCCTGCGCATGCACCCGGAATTTATAACAGACAAAGGGCTTTAGGCTCTCTGGAAGGAAAAGGAAAATTCCTCCAATCAGCATCCTGCGGATGTGGTTCAGAGAGGTACTTGATGTCCCCTAAAGATGCATAAAAGGCCTGTCTCTGGCCTCTTTTTATTTTTAGTTATTTATTTAGGTCGTTGGGGCACACCCAGTAGTATTCGGGCCTTACTCCTGGTTCTGTGCTCAGGGATTATTCTTTTTTTTTTTTTTTTTTTTTGGTTTTTGGGCCACACCCTGTGACGCTCAGGGGTTACTCCTGGCTATGCGCTCAGAAGTTGCTCCTGGCTTCTTGGGGGACCATATGGGATGCCGGGGGATCGAACCGCGGTCCATCCTAGGCTAGCGCAGGCAAGGCAGGCACCTTACCTCCAGCGCCACCGCCCGGCCCCTAGGGATTATTCTTGGTAGTGTTTGGAGACCTTATTTGGTGTCCAGGATTGAACTGTGTCCTACCCACTCGACTATCAATCCTGCCCCTCTGTAGCTTTCTTTAAACTGTGGGCATGGCTCCAGTCAACTCTGATTTCAGGGTTGCGAAGAGTTGAAGAAAGTCATAAAAATCTCAGCACTGAGGCTGGAGCGATGGCACAAGTGGTAAGGCATCTGCCTTGTCCACGCTAGCCTAGAACGGACCGCTGTTCGATCCCCCCGTTCTCCCCCCCCCCCCCCCCCGCCAAAAAAAAAAAAAAAAAAAAAAAAACACAGAACCAAAACTAAAAAAATCTCATCACTTTCTCGGTTGTGGCACTGGCTTCTGGAAGACTTTGCTTCCACTCCCAAGCTGTAAGGCAAAAGATGAGTGAACCTGATTCTTTTTAAAGGGACTTTGAGATGTCAGAGAGATGATGGGACAGGGGTTATGCACTTGCCTTGCAACCCACCCGACCCAGTTCAAATCCCTGGAAATGTCTATGATTTTTTGAGCTCTGCCAGGTGTCACTCCAGAACACAGAACCAGGAATAGCTTCTGATTATCACCAAATGTGCTCTAAAACCTCCAAAAAAAAACAAAGGTGTGTGTGTGGGGGGGGGGGGCTGGAACAATAGCACAGCGGAGTTTGCCTTGCATGTGCAGTTGGATGGACCAGGATGATCTTCGGTTCAATCCCCCTGCATCCCATATGGTTCTTCAAGCCAGGAGTGATTTCTAAGTGCAAAGCCAGGGGTAAACCCTGAGCATCACCGGGTATGGTCCAAAAATAAAATAAAATAAAATAAAGTCCTCCCACTTTGTAATTTTTGGGTCACGTGTAAAGTTTATTTGTCTTTTCATTTCCTGTCTACACACCTGGACCCTAGACCCAGCCTCTCTTCTTCCTACACTGGAGCAAAGGTAGAGCCATGCAGTCTTGGGCAGAGGCCCTGTCTCTTCCAGGTACATAAACCACCTTCTTACTGGGGTAGGGGGGACAGGATGGATGTATGGTTTTGGCAGAATTTTCATTGCCCTTGCTCAGTATGGGAAAAAGCAAACCTCAAATGCCAGTCATAAGGAGTCATCTCGGGAAGGGCAGAAAGGGGCCACAGGAAGGCATTTCTGATGCCTTCATACTGATGCATTCATCCAGAGGATGTTGAGAAAGGAGTGGTTCTGGGCTTGGAAACTAAAAAAAAATTTTTTATTGGGGAGAGATCCACACTGAGTGATGCTCAGGTGTTACTCCCGGCTCTACATTCAGAAATTACTCCTGGTAAACTCAGGGGACCATATGGAGTGCCAGGGATTGAACCACATGGTTAGCCACATGCCAGGCAATTGCCTTACCCACTGTACTATTACTCCAGTCTCAAGAGTTAGAACTCACCTTAGCTCAGGCAGGTTAAGTGCTGAGGGTTTAGAGGTGAGCCCCTCTCCCCATGACCTATACCTTAGGAAGTGAATTATGCTCAAGTCCCCATCCACAACCCTAAATTCAGACCATATAGGGGTGAAGTACTTGTCTGACACCCCAGTTTAATCCCTGCCATAGCATTTGGTCACTGAGCACTGAATGGGTCACTCCTGAGAACAGAGCCAGGGATATAGCCCTGAGCACTATAGGTGTGGTCCATAATCCCTCCTCACACCCACTGCAAATAAATCCATCTCCAGCTGGATCAACTGCTGAGGACTTGACAGTAGGTCCTCTTAATGCATGGAGAGGGTCGCCTGAGTGCATGATATTTTTGTCTTTTGGGTCACACTTGGTGATGCTCAGGGTTTACTCCTGGCTCTACACTCAGGAATCACACCTGGTGGATCTCAGGTGACCTCTGGGGTGCCGGGGATTGAACTCAGGTCAGTGGCATGCAAGGCAGGTGTCCTACTTGCTATATTATCTCTCCAGCTTCTGAGTTTTTTTTTTTTTTAAGTCTATTTCCAAAAGACTTTAGCATCAAAACAAACTAATAGTTACCTGAGCATTTTTCATGCAGAAAAATCACTATCATTAATCAAATTATTTTACCCCAATATTGCCTTGGTTATATTCCAATGAATAGCTCTAAAGTGTTTGAAACCCTTTTAGTTGGCTGAGAATGCAAAACATTCTTTCTAGCCACCTACAGTTTTCTGTAGAAATACAGTATAGTTTTGAAAGGAAGAAACTGCAGGGATTCTGAGGTTCAAATTATGCCATAAGGCTAGTTCCTAATACAGTTTATAATAAGCATTGACAATTTTGAGGCAATTTACAGTTCAGTAAATGCCTTTCCAAGTCAGGTTTTCCCTTCTGATGGGCTTAGTGGCGCTAGAGGGAAATTGATTCAGTCTTACCACAAAGGTATAAGGACACAGTGACCTGAAAGGCAATCAGTTGTCCTATTAAAGACCATTACGTGGAAGGAAAGTTCTTTCTCCAATTGAACAGATATTGGCTGTGTTATTATAGCTGTGCTCCCCAAAATAAGAAAGGACAGAGGCTTTATGCTTCATACGTCAAAGTTAGTCACAGCCACCAAATGGCCCACACATCCTAGCTCTCTCCTACACATCAGATGGTTTCTGATTTAACAGTGCCACCATGCTATGGGTTACTGGGGACACTGTGCTCTGGATGTACAAAGACTAGACATGGCCGCCTTTGGTTTACCGGAAATGAGACACTAAGGCATCTCTATTTCACACTTGAGTCTCCTGTCTTTAAGCATAACTGGGCACCCTCCTGGACAGATGTGATAGCTCTTATGGTGTCATGGAAATAGTAATGTGTGTAGAGCTTGAGTATCTAGGCATGACAATTACTAAATTATCAATCACTCAACATGCCAGGCTTTCTTTAAAACAGTTTCTATGAAAATTGCTGAGGAGAGTTAAAATCCCTTTCAGCGGTGTTTGGGAGCTACTCCTCATTCAGGGCTGGGGGTTGGGTTTCAGAGGTATTCAGGGGACCATGAGGTGCTGGGCATCAAACCTGGACCTCCTACATGCATAACATGTTCTCTGCCCTCTCTTTGAGTTATCTTTCTAGCTCTTCCTTATAATAAGCCCAATGAGATAATGCTTTTATTCTCATCTTACAGGAAAGAAAAACAAGGCACAGTTCTACAGTTTTCCCTAGATTATACAACCTGGTAAGTGAATAATCCAGAATGGAGATTTACTATAAGACTAGCATTTGGGCAGGATCAATAGCACTGTGGTAGGGGATTTGCCTTGCATGTGGCCAATATAGATTTGTTCCCTAGCATTCCACATGGTCCGTGAGCCTACCAGGAATAATCCCTGAGCACTGCCAGGTGTTTCCCCAAAACAAACAAACTAAAAAGACAGTGTTTTGATTTTTTTGTTTTGTTTTGTTTTTGGGTCACACCCCGGCAGTGCTCAGGGGGTTACTCTTGGCTTTATGCTCAGAAATCGCTCCCAGTGGGCTCAGGGGACCATATAGGATGCCTGGATTTGAACAAAACTAGCTTTTATACTGTACATTTAAAAAATGAGGCACAGGTACAACATATGATCACTTTCAAATGCTTTTTGATTACCACCAAGGACAAGAGTTGGAATTTAAGGACTAGTGAGTAGTTGGATAGCTAAATCTGGATTTAGAACCACACAAGTAGCAAGTAGTAGTATTAGAGACAACAAGCTCTTGGTTTTCTCATAGGCACATGGGCATAGTATCAGTTGATTGTTGTGAGAGTTAAATACCACTCCCCATGTAGGATGTGTCTACTGCACTGGTTATGACTTAACTCTCAGTTATACTTCTTAGGTTGACCACTGATTCTAGTAAGATAATCATCATCATCATAATCAATAATAATAAATTAATTAATAATAAATAATAATACATAAAAATGGTTAGAGGGCCATAGCAATAATCCAGTGGGTAGAGCACTTGCTTTATATGCAGTTGACTTGGGTTTGATTCTTAGCATCCCATATGGTCCTCTGAGCCTGACAAGGGTAAATCCTAAATTCAGAGCTAGGAGTAATTTTTGAGGATCACCAGGTTTGCCTCCCCCCAACCAAAAAAAAAAAGACTGTTCTTCTACAGCTGCAGTGAACTATTTCCAAGAGCTGCTCTCATGCACTGTAAACTATTACCATCTCTTCTGCCAGGTAATCCCGGGAATGAAGGCAGGGCTCTGTGTTCGCCTCAGTGAGTTTCTTTTTGTTTATTTCTTTCTTTTTGGTTTTTGGGCCACACTCGGCGACTCTCAGGGATTATTCCTGGTTCTGTGCTCAGAATTGCTCCTGGCTTGGGAGACCATATGGGACACCAGGGTTCACCCTAGGTCAGCCACATGCAAGGCAAATGCCCTACCGCTTCGCCACTGCTCCAGCCCCGCCCCTGTGAATTTCTTTTTTGTTTGTTTGTTTGTTTTTGTTTTTGGGTCACACCTGGCCTGGCATCAATCAGGGATTACTCCTGACTCTACACTCAGGAATTGCTCCTGGCAGGCTCAGGGGACCTTATGGGATGCCTGAATTTAAACAACCGTCCTTCTGCATAAAAAGCAAATGCCCTACCTTTTATGCTATCTCTCCGGCCCTCCTCTGTGAATTTCTGAGACAGCCTCGTTCTCATTGAAGTACCTGAAATCCCAGCAGACCTGTTGTAGGGGGAACTCCGCAGCCAGTCCAGGGTGGGGATGTCACCCTTGGGCCAGAGCTCCTGCCACTCCACCACATATTCCTGGACAGAAGAGGTTGCATTATCTGGAGCTTCCCATGTCACCATGATGGTGTCTGTGCCCTCTGAGTGGGCAGAGACCTGACGAGGGGCCAGCCATTCTGCAGAGGGAACATGGGGAAGGAAAACACCAAAGTCAAAGAGGACAGTGATAGAGAAAAGTGACTCATTCAGCAAGTTTGAGGAAGGACTGATTTGTTGTTTTTGTTCTATTTTGGCATGACATACCTAAAGATGCTCAGGCTCTGTACTCAGGAATTACTCCTGGCGGTGCTCAGGAAACCACATGGGAGACCAGGAATCAAACCTATGTTGCTTGAATGCATGGCAAGTGGAACTTGTACTTTCACTCTGACCCCAATGACTTGAATGACTTATAATGACTTGAAGTACACAGATTAGTCCATCCTATTTCTCTGTCCTGGTCTCATCCATGTAAGTACTCTGTGTAGTATAATTAGAATTATTTCCCTTCTCATCTGCTATTACCCTTTCCATTTCTGTGTTCCCGAAGGCACCTCCCTAAATATCCTATTTATTCTTCTAATTCTACTTTCAGAAGTTTTATTTCGATGGATGTGCATCTTTGTAAACTAGCATTGCTCTGTGCTTGGTGTATTCTTTTCTTTTCCTTTTTTTTTTTTTTGTTTTTTTGTTTTTTGGGCCACACCCGGCGGTGCTCAGGGGTTACTCCTGACTGTCTGCTCAGAAATAGCTCCTGGCAGGCACGGGGGACCATATGGGACACCGGAATTCGAACCAACCACCTTTGGTCCTGGATCGGCTGTTTGCAAGGCAAACGCCACTGCACTATCTCTCCGGGCCCGGTGTATTCTTTTCTTTTGGTGACCTATACTAGAGATAAATCTCGAGTTTTTTATTTATTTTTCACTATACTTTTTTTTTTCTGGAATTTATCTATTCTGTCTATAGGTATATCCCTCAAATCCTCTGTCCCATTTCCAAGTGATAAGCGGGAACACCTTCCAATCTTTGCTAACACAAGTGGGGGACACCCACATGCTCATCTGGGGGGTAACCGTGGAAGAGCTTCTTTGGAGTAAAACAATAATTGTTAGTTTACATGTTATTTTACCCAAAACAAAGATCATCCCTGGTTTCTTTGTATCTGTTTGTTTACAACTTGGTTTCACCTAAAAAGAAGATTGTCTGATATGTAAACCTGGGCAGGACAGGCTCAGGATAGCCTGAGCTATCTGTCCTTACTATGTCCTTACTACCCCACCTTGGGTGGTCTCTGCACTCAATAAAAACAGTTCTGGCAGGCAGCTTGTTGGAGACAAGAGGTAGAAGACTTCCAGACTATATAAGTGTTACCCTCAACCTGGTTTGGATTATTTTATGCATGACCCTGTTTCAGACTTGTTCACCTGGGGTTGGAGATACAGCGCATGGGGTAATTTTACTAGTAATGTCTTCCCAGTCAAACTCTGAAACAGCTAATGGCAGGAAAAGCTCAGAGGTGCTCATTTCCCATCAGCACTCAGGAGTTCCTGGCTCTAATTTTGACCAATAGGGTACATGGTAATATGGGGCTTTTGTTTTGGTGGGTCCTACTTGATGGTACTCAGGGCTTATTCCTGACTCTGTTTCTCAGGGATCACTCATGGCAGAGCTTGGGGAACCATAGATTGTGCCAGGGATCAAACTCAGGTCAACCAATTGCAAAGCAAGCACCCTATCTGCTTGCTGTATTATTATTATTGCTCAGATTCCTGTAGTGTGACCCTTAAATGGGGCTTTATTTTTGTTTTCTGATGTGTGACAGGGCTGAGTTCCATTTGATATATTCCTGATTATTTGGGTTTCCCTCTCTGAGTGACATAGTCATATATTTCATTCAGTATTGTCTTCTCACTACACTTCTACACTACATACTGTACTGATCCCTTCAGAGTTTGTAACACTAAGCTTAGCTTATTCCTTTCTCTGACCTTTCTAATAACCTGGTAATGTTTTGCTATACATAAATTTATTGTAGTAGGTAAAGGTATGCACAAGTTGTATGCCTGGAACCTACAGCCATCAAATCCTTCTATCCTGGCTTCATGAAGATACTTCTTTTTTTTGTTTTTTGTTTTTGGGCCACACCCGACGGTGCTCAGGGGTTACTCCTGGCTGTCTGCTCAGAAATAGCTCCTGGCAGGCAAAGGAGATCATATGGGACACCGGGATTTGAACCAACCACCTTAGGTCCTGGATCGGCTGCTTGCAAGGTAAACACCGCTGTGCTATCTCTCCGGGCCCATGAAGATACTTCTTGAAGATACAAGAAGTTGCATTTTTCCCTTATTAAAATTTCATTTTATCGTTCACCTTCAATTTTGTCCATCTGAGCCCTCTGAGACTTTTCATTTTTGTGACTGTATGTCTTTTTCTAATTTTGTCAAATATATGATATTTTCAAATATTTTCCCACTTGACTTTTTTTTCTCGGACTGGGTCATTTCTTTTTGATGCATTGCATAGCTAGTCTTCTTATGTCTCAGCTTCTTTCTTCATATTTTTCATTACCTTCTGGAAGAGTCTCCATCCAAACTTTCACTTAACAATTCAGCAAGCTATTTCTATTTTTTTAGATCCAATGGCCTGCTTCATCACCCCCACCATGGCATTTTCCACAGAGAATCTCTTTGCTTTCTCTCCTTTTATAACCAGGCCTTCTCATTCCTGTTTCTGGCATCCATTCTTCTTTCTGAGGAAACTCTTCTAAAATGACCATTTAATTCTCCTGCATTCACTATATCCCCTGGAGCAGATAGTTCCACTTGCTGCCTCTTAGTTTTCAGAACTGTGCTCCTCAGATTTTTCCTTTGATTATGCTGGCTCCTCATCAGCCTGGATTTTTCTTTTCTCTTGGAGGGGCTAGCAGTGTGACTTAGATTCAGTGTGACTTAGATTCCTCCTGACCAAGCTCAGTGAAGAGGAGACACTCTTTAGGGTGGAACATTCCAGGTCATCGAGCCTGAGCTCCACTTACCTAGATTTCTCCTTCAGCTATTCTAGTCCCTCCAGAACTTATCTGTGTCTTGTGGCAGGCACTGTTGTCCCTGGCAGAGCAGGACAGTTGCCAGGCCCCAGGGGATGTGGGGGTGGCAGAAGCAATACCACAGACCAACCAGCATGGGTTGCCCCAGGGATTCCTTGAAGCAACTTTGCTGCTCTCTTTCCTCCCTAGCCTGAAGTAGAAATGCCCAGGGCATCTTCTCAGGGCAAGAAGCATGAGTGCAATGAGAATGTGTTGCCTCTGTTTCATGCCCAGGCTCTGCCCAGAGGCTGGTGATTTCTTTCTTTCATGCTGCATCTTCAATGGTGAGCAAAGCCTAGAACCTGAGTCCTGGTGTTCTTGACCAAGACTTTGACATCCAAAGTAGTCACTCCTTTATGTTCATTGGCTTTGGTAATTCTCATCCTGGTGGTGTCATTGGATGGACTGATTGTTCAAGTGTTTTTAGTCAAGGGGACGCTGATTGGACACCTTTGGACCCAAAGGTTCTTGGTCTCATGATGGGCTTTGCAGATGACATGGTCTCTAGCTTTACCTCCACAGATCAATATGGCGGCCCCAGCAAAGTTAGCACAATGGCCAGCCTGGTTGTCCTCTGAGCTGAGGGCTGCCAGAGCAAATTTATTCCTCCACACTCGTTCATATTCTCCTTCAGATCATTCCATTTTGCTTACGTATTCCAGCTTCCCACCTCCCAGGTAACTGAAAGCACCTATAATATTTGTGAGGAATCTAGAAAGAGTGTTCACTTTCAGATAAATCTTCTCAGTGCCACCATATAAATGTTCCAGGCTGGCCAAGTCACTTCATCTCCTGTTAATGCATCTTTAATGGGTAATGATGCCGCCCTGTAATGGTCAACTGACCAGATATAAAAGGAGAAACATGGCAGTTGGGTGAGGGAGCCCAGGAAGATACTTGAGAAGAGTGTGTAGGCTGAGGGTTTGGGGGATGGCTGGGGGTCCAGGTTCCCTGACAGGACCTGATCTAATAAACAGCATAAGCAGCAGCATCTAGACACACTTTGCTTTGATTTCACTTTCTTCTCTCTTTCAGTCCACAAGAAAAGTAGAAGTTTGGCCCGGAGCAACAGAGCCTTCCTGGCCAGCTCTCACAATTAATCTCTGCCTATCTGTCTGTCTGTCTCTGTCTCTCTCAGTCTCTGTCTGTCTATCTCTCTCCACTCTCTCACTCTTTCCTTCCAGGTAAATTTCATGCAATGCATTATAAAGCAATGTTGTCTCTCCTCTCCTCTCCTCTCCTCTCCTCTCCTCTCCTCTCCTCTCCTCTCCTCTCCTCTCCTCTCCTCTCCTCTCCTCTCCTCTCCTCTCCTCTCCTCTCCTCTTCTCTCTCTCTCTCTCTCTCTCTCTCTTCATTCTCTGTCTGTCTGTCTCTTTCTTTCTCTCTGTCTGTCTCACTCTCTCACTCTTCCCCCCCTGGGTAAACTTCAGGCAATGCATTAAAAGCAATGTTCTCTCTCTCTCTCTCTCTCTCTCTCTCTCTCTCTCTCTCTCTCTCTCTCTCTCTCTCTCTTTCTCTCTCTCTCTCTCTGAAACTTCAGGTGATACAATAAAAGGCAATGTGGTCTCTCTCTCCACCCCCTCTCTCTCAGACTGCTTACATTACATTTTGGTTCATTATATTCGGAGTCCCTGGGTGGGCCCTTGAAGTCTTTGGGGCCTCCCTCTCACCTTGGTGAAGGCCACTGTGTAGGCTGGTGTTAGCCTCCGGCTCCTGCAGTGCCAAGAATCTTTTGACCAAAGCAACTGGTCTCAAGTATCAAATAGGTTTGAATGATTGCCTGCTGAGATCAAGTGTTCAAACTGATGAATCATTCTTGAACTTCCAGAGAGATAATTTGGGAGATGTTCGTTTCATGATAAAGCTGTTCCTACTACTTTCTCAAACTCAAAATAATTCTTCTTCCAGGTGAGGCATTATTTTTTTCCATCTCAGAAAATATCTGTGTGAGTCATGTGGACATCAATGGAAAAAAAAAGGAGGCACAGAATTCTAATCTGCTGTCCTTGCCAGCCATTCCCAGTAGGTATGAAAAAGGAATGAACCATATGACATGACTGTCTGACCTCTGGAGCCCTGTCAGAATGGTTCATGAGACATAAGCTCCCTAGATTTCATAACTTCCAGGATGAAGATAGTACATTTCCTATCTCTCCTTCTTCTCAACATGCACTACCTTAGGGAGCCCCATTTTTAGGTAACACCCCTCCTGTTGGACAGGAAGATGGAAGCTTGTCTGTTGGTTTCAATTGATCACATTGTCTTCCAATTTGTCAGGGACTTTATTACATCCATGTTCCCTCTCTCTCTGCCTTGCCTCCAAACTTGACCCACCTTTGGCTTTTCCCTCCAATGGTCATGCCTATTTGGATCTCACTCCAAAATTCTCATGCTAGGGGCAGGAGAGAGAGCGTGAAGGTAGGGTATTTGCTTTGCATGCAGAAGGCCGGTGGCTCAAATCCCGGCATCCCATATGGTCCCCCAAGCCTGCCAGGAGCGATTTCTGAGTGTAGAGCCAGGAGTAACCCCTGAGCACTGCCGGGTGTGACCCAAAAACAAAAACCAAAATCCTCATGCTAGGGCTAAAGCAATAGTATAACGGGTACATGACTTGTCTTGCACATGATTGACCTGGATTCAATCCTTGGTGCCAGATATGGTTACCTGAGCCTTCCAGGAGTAAGCTCTGAGCACAGCAGGGTGTAGACCCAAAATAAAAGCAAACAAAACCATCATGCTACATGGGTGTCATCCCTCTCTGTGGTGTCTCCATGCTCTGAGGAAACCTGTTTTGGCTTCTAGCTTTTATTGGCTAGAATTCTTCTATATTGTATCACAGTATTTTTCAACCACCGTGCCACGTGAGATATTGTCTGATGTGCCATGGGAAAAATTCCAATTTCATCTGTAACATGCAGCTTCAGCTCACAAACAGACCAATAATTAGATTATTTCATAACAAAGTAATTGTAAAATAATTTCTTTGTGTTTATTTGATTCCTATTAAGAGAATTACTTTATATATAGTCAATATTGGCACAGAGTTAAATTTCTTTAATGTTTTCTACTGGTGGTGTGCCTCATGATTTTTTTTTTCATGAAAAAAGTGTGCCTTTGCACAAAAAGGTTGAAAAACACTATTGTATTGGATTCTTCTTTCTGTATTGGCTTCTAGCCTGTTCTAGAAACCTGTACACATATCACACCACCTCACCTTTAGGAATGTGTGTGTATGTCTTTCAACTTGGAAAAATAGAATTTTTTTAAATATAGATATTTATAAATTTTATTGTTTAACTATCATAAGACATTTTTCTGGGGCCAGAGCAGTGGCACAAGTGGTAAGGCATCTGCCTTGTGCACGCTAGCCTAGGACTGACCGTGATTTGATCCCCCAGCATCCCATATGGTCCCCCAAGCCAGGAGCGATTTCTGAACACATAGCCAGGAGTAACCCCTGAGGGTCACCGGGTGTGGCCAAAAAATAAATAAATAAATAAATAAATAAATAAGACATTTTTCTATGAAGAATAAGACATTTTATATGAAGCCTCTCATAGATGTTCTCGTGTCAATCATTTTTTTTAATTTAACTTATTAAATTTTTGTTTTGGGCCATACCAGGCAATGCTAAGGGGTTACTCCTGGCTCTGCTCTAGGAATTACTCCTGGTAGTGCTTGGAGGACTGTAGAGGATGCCAAGGATTTAACCCGAGTGGGCCCTTTGCAAGGTGAACACCCTACCACTGAGCTATCATTGTCCTCTGTATGGCAATAATATTTCATGACATAGGCTTTTATTTCTTAAGTGGAATTCTGTCTGGAAAAAATCATAACTGAGGTTGGAAAATGGCTATATAGAACCAAATGATAAATACTTTAGGTTTTCTGGACTACATACTGTCTTCTGAAATTACTCAACTTTACTTTTTGTGTGGGACCTCAACTAACGTTTTAAATCTCTTTCTGAACTCCAGCTGTCTTGAATTGTACATGTTTATAACTCTAAAATGAGTCATTTTGGAAATGAGGACCATGACCAGGTACTATTCCTAGCTTGGTGCTCAGAAATGGCCCCTAGTGGTGCTCAGGGGACCCAATGCAGTGCTGGGAATTGAACCAGGGTCATAACTGAAATGGCTGCATGCATACCTCTTGTACTATCTCTACCTAGAAGGTATCACTTAGAGACATTGTTACTACATCTGAATAGAGAATATGAAATAAAATAGTTGCAATCAATTTTAAGAATTAATCTAACTACAAATTCTTATTTTTACTAAGTTTTTTTCTTGATGGGGGCACACCGTGTGGTGCTAAGGATTTATTCCTGTTTCTGTACTCAAGAATCACTCTTAGTGCGGCTTAGGGGATCATACAGGGTATAGAGTATTTGAACTCAAGCTAACTACATGCAAGGCAAGAGCTCTACCATTGTACTATCCTTCTAGCCCCACATTGTTTCTGAGAAATAGCTTTAATATGTATTTTCTATTTGTTTATGGTTTTTTTGGGGGGGTCACACCTGGCAGTGTTCAGGGGCTACTCCTGGCTCTATGCTCAGAAATCACTCCTGGCAGGCTTGGGCGACCATATGGGATGCCAGGATTCGAACCACCATCCTTCTGCATGCAAGGCGAATGCCTTACCTCCATGCTATCTCTCCAACCCCAATATGTATTTTCTTTTTTTTTTCTTTTTTTTGGGGGGGGGTTTTGGGGGGCCACACCTGGCATTGCTCAGGGGTTACTCCTGGCTATCCACTCAGAAATAGCTCCTGGCAGGCACGGGGGACCATCTGGGACACCGGGATTTGAACCAACCACCTTTGGTCCTGGATCGGCTGCTTGCAAGGCAAACGCCGTTGTGCTATCTCTCCGGGCCCATGTATTTTCTTGATTAAGCATGTGCTTTTATCTCAAAAAGATAGTTTTTAAGAGGATTAGGTTATAAAAGACATATCCCTGGTTGGGAGATTTTTGATGCATATCTAAATCTATTTTACAAAGAATTGTAATACAGCAAGATTTTTACTGTTCAAACAATTTCTAAATGTACTATGGTTTAGTTTTAGGGTTTTCCATCTTTTGTTAATACAAAATCATCTGAACTATTTCTGGAGATCAATATGTCCTTTGATCCTTGTGGTTCTCCAAGGGGATTAGCAGATCATGAGAGGTTTCAGGGAATCATCAGATCCCTAACTAAGGCCTTTGTTGGCAGTGGTTTAGGGTATTGTGTTTACACATCCTGCCAAGTCTACAAAATACCCACTGGTGTTTAGACTAGTCAACGCTTCCTTAGAAAATGGCTTTTGTTGGGCCAGAGTGATAACACAGCTGTAGGATGTTTGCCTGGCACATCGACTCAAGTTTGATGTCTGGCTTCCCAAATGCTCTCCTGAGCACTACCAGAAATGATCCCTAAGTGCAGATCTAGGAGTAACCCCTAAGCACCAACCAGCTATGGCCCAAAACAAACAAACAAACAAACAAAAAATGGCTTTTGTGTTAGATGCCCAATTCTTGGATACCATAGAATGTTCTCAGCATATTTAAGGAAAGCTTGGCTTAATGATGTCTGATAAATCACATTTATAAAATATATTCTTAATTTGTGCATATGATATCGTCATGATATAATGAATGTAACAAAGCATAACTTAATGTAAGTTGGTAAAGAGCTATAGTTTACTTAGAGTGATCATTTCACTGTAATATTATTGATTTAAAATATATTTTGAGGGGGCCGGGCGGTGGCGCTAAAGGTAAGGTGCCTGCCTTGCCTGTGCTAGCCTTGGGCGGACCGCGGTTCGATCCCCCGGTGCCCCATATGGTCCCCCAAGCCAGGAGCAACTTCTGAGCACATAGCCAGGAGTAACCCCTGAGCGTTACCGGGTGTGGCCCAAAAACCAAAAAAAAAATAAATAAATAAATAAAATAAAATAAAATAAAATATATTTTGAGGTGCCAAAGAAACAGGAGAGTGGGTAGAGTATTTGCTTTGCATGTAGGTGACCAAGGTTAAATTCCCAGCACCCTTATATGATCTCCTGAGTACAGCCAGGAGTTACCCATGAGCATTCCCAACTGTGATCCCTCAAACCATAAATAAATAATTATTTTTGGCTTTTGGACTACAACCAGCAGCGTTCAGGGGTTACTCCTGGCTCTGCACTCAGAAATCACTCCTGGCAGGCTTAATGACTATAATGAATGCCAGGGATAAAACCCGGTCCGCCCCAAGTTGGCTGCGTGCAAGTCAAATGCCCTACCTTTCTGATATCACTCCAGTCCTAATAAATGTATTTTGATCAGACATATAATATCCCCCCTCAAGCTTGAGAACACATATAATTCTTGCTTCTGAAACACTAGGTCACATGTTAGGTTCATTTTAATGTAACTTTGATTTCCTTCATACTCACTAATCACTGATTCTGGTTTGTTTTTGTTTTTGTTTTTGTAACACACCCAGAGGTGTTCAGGGGTTACTCCTGGCTCTGTGCTTAGAAATTACTCCTGGCAGGCACAGGGGACCATATGGGATGTCGGGATTCGAACCAATGTCCATCCTGGATCAGCTGCTTGCAAGTCAAATGCCCTACCATTGTGCTATCTCTCTGGCCCCCTGATTCTGCTTTGATACCTGTATTTAGTCCCACCATGGCCTGTGAGAGGTGATGTTTTACCTTTTAGAAACACGGAACTGGAAGCACAGAGATGTTTCATTCACTCTTAGCGGAACAGACCAGCCTTTGAAGGCTGTTGGCTGCACAGTCTAACTTGTGTGTGTCTGCCCTTGGGCATGTGTGGGAGAAGAGGTGAGTAAGACAGTTTGCCACAGGCTATAAGAAAGCAACTCACCGACTCCACATAGGTCCGTTATGGAAATACGGGTTGGCAGGGAAATGCCTTTGGAGTTCACTGCAGACACTGTTGCTGCCCAGTGCCCAGTTCTGGGAACCATGGTGCTCCAGGAGGTGTGCTTGGTAGTGCTCTCTTGGGGAGGCTCCTCTCCAGTCTCATCCTGCAAGGTTACCTCATAGTGGAGGATCTGGCCTCTGGCCTCTGAAATGCTCAGGTTCTGCAACAAAATGCAAATTTATTGTGACTCCCCAGATAAGGTTGAGGGAGGCTCCTGCCCGCATGATCTCCAACTACCTCCAAGTGCCCTGATTTACATCTTCTTGTCGCTTCCACTGTCCACCCCTGTCACGTAGCGAGAAAATTAATCATCTAACGTTTTTAAAGAAGGTTTGATGCTAAAAACACATTTATGTATTCACACCCAATGGAACAAGATGGGGATGGAAATGGATGGCTTCTAGGTTGTAATTCAGATCTGTCACTCAGCAGCCCTGTGACCCTGGACTAGGCACTCAGCATCTTTGACCCTCCATACCCAACTTCTGAAACACACACACACACACACACACACACATACACACACACACACACGTAATTTTTTTTGGGGGGAAGGGGGCACACTCAGTAGCACTCAGGAGCCATACCTGGATCTGAACTCAGAAGTCACTCCTAGCAGGCTTGGAGAACCATATGGGATGCCGGGAATTGAACCCAGACCATCTACATTCAAAGCAAATGTCCTACCTGCTGTGCTATCACTGGTCTCACACACACACACACACACACACACACACACACACACACACACACACACACACACACACACACACACACACACACTTTTATATAGCAAGATTTCCAAGAGCAAATTTAGTACCATCCGAAGTTGGTTGGTTGGATTAGTCATCTGTGCTAGGCAACAAAAAATAAACTCTCGGCACCTGACAAACAAGTTTTGAAGAGTGGTAAAAATTCTCATTGAGATTTCATTTGAGAGTCACCCAGAGAGTAAGCAGAAAATGAATTATCTGTACTGTAACCCTGTTTGGACCAGGACCCTGGGAAACAGAAGGATTGAAAATGGCGACATGCCAGGGCACGCATGCTCTGGCAGACTCACAGACACAAGATTACTCTTTGCTTGGCCAGGCTGTTCCTCTCACAGGGCGTGGGGTGGCCTCGAGCCTGTGGCTGGAAGACATACCTTCGTGTCAGCAAATGCCTTCTGCCTGGGTTTCTGCTCCCTAAGAAATCTGCTAATAATTTGGCTTCCGATGTTCCTTGTCTGTCAGGAAAAGCCCACGTGAACATATGGCTTGCTTAAATTTTGTAATTTCCACTTTAAGTGAATGAATTGGCCTGGTGACTATAATTTGACTGCTGAAATCATTAGCATTCTGGGAGACAACCTACTCCCATTTGCTGACTCAAACTTTCTGGGGGTCCTAACAGCTGCATTTCTCACTCTCAATTCATCCACGAACACCCGGCTTTTTAAAAAGTTTAGCCTGGAGCTTGATCAATCTAAACTGTGTTTTAGGTGCTCTTCCAGATCCATGAGACCTGTGTGTGAGAGGTCGCTGAACATTGCACTGTCAAGGGCTTATGTGGGGATTTGTCAACCTCTCTAAAAGATAATACTAGAGCTGGAGTGGTGGTGCAAGTGGTAGGGCATTTGGCTTGCACACAATAACTTTGATCCCTGGTGTCCCATATGGTCCCCCAAGCCAGGAGCAATTTCTGAGCAAATAGTCAGGAGTAGCACCTGAACATCACTGGATGTGGCCCAAGAACAAATAAAAAGATAATCCCAAACCCTGCTAGAATTTAGTTTAGCGGTTTTTTTTTTTTTTTTTTTTTTTTTTTTTGGTTTTTGGGCCACACCCGGCAATGCTCAGGGGTTCCTCCTGGCTGTCTGCTCAGAAATAGTTCCTGGCAGGCACGGGGGACCATATGGGACGCCGGGATTTTGAACCAACCACCTTTGGTCCTGGATCGGCTGCTTGCAAGGCAAACGCCGCTGTGCTATCTCTCCAGGCCTTAGTTTAGCATTTCTAATGGTCATCACAGCTGATCTCGCAAATTTGTTCTGTGTGATGACCTGATATGTTATGAATGAACATTCCTTTTTTTGTTGTGTTTTTTTTTTTTTTTTTTTGGTTTCACACCCATTTGATGCTCAGGGGTTACTTCTGGCTAAGCGCTCAGAAATCGCCCCTGGCTTGGGGGGACCATATGGGATGCCAGGGGATCGAACTGTGGTCCTTCCTTGGCTAGCGCTTGCAAGGCAGACACCTTACCTCTAGCGCCACCTCTACGGCCCCGAACATGCCTTTTGTTATAGGAGAAACAGCAGAATAAATTAAAGCCACAGTTTAGAGAAGGTCATTCTCATCTCATCTCTCTCTCCCTCCCTCTCTCTCTCTCTCTCTCTCTCTCTCTCTCTCTCTCTCTCTCTTTCTCTCTTTCTCTCTCTCTTTCTTTCACTCTTTCCCCTGGGCAAACTTCAGGTGATGCATAAAAAGGCAATGTTTCTCTCTCTCTCCTCTCTCTTTCTCTCTGCCTCTCTGTCTCTGTCTCTGTCTCTCTCTGTCTCTCTGTCTCTCTGTCTCTCTGTCTCTCTGTCTCTGTCTCTCTCTCTCTCTCTCTCTCTCTCTCTCTCTCTCTCTCTCCATCCTTCCCAGTCTCCTATTTCTCCTAATAGAAGAATTCTGACTCTTGCTCCATGGCCCCAATTTGAAGACACTCCCCTAGAGTGAACAGAACTGGGCCAAAGCAATAGCACAGTGAGTTGAGCTATTGCCTTGCATAAAGCCAACCCTAGTTTGATCCCTAGCATCCCATATGTTCCCCAAGCCTGCCAGGAATAATTTATTTCTTATTCTCCTCCTTTCCAGGAATAACTTATTTTTCCTAATCTTCCTCCTCATCCTCCTCTTTTTATTCTTTGTTATTTTGGGCCACATACAGCCTTGCTCGGGGTTACTCCTGGCTCTACACTCAGAAATTATATCTGGTAGGCTCAGGGGACCATATGGGATGCTGAGGATTGAACCCAGGTCGCTGTGTGCAAAGCAAATGCCCTACCAGCTGTAGTATCACTCCAGACCCTGTCAGGAGTAATTTCTGAGCATAGAGTCAAGAGTAACCTTAGCACTGCCGAGTGTGACCCAAACACAAAAAGAAAAAAAAGAAAAGAGTGACCAGAACTCTTAGAGTACTCCAAGCTAAATAAATAATTCCAATGAGAAGGAAAGCCTTGTAAACAAGATTGTTAACTTCCTTCTCATTATCCTTTGAGGAACACTTTGTCAGTCTCCTTCAATTCGGGGGTAAAGTGCTGAGAGAAGTCTGAGTCAAGTCAGGACTTGAATTGAATGAGTATGTCCATGGATTGCTGTGGAAATCTAGCAGGTAACAGATATTGAATAAATAAATATCTGAACTCTAAATGAAGACTCGGAGCAGGAAGAGAAGGGCCTGACCCAACCCTGTTATATTATTATTATTATTATTATTATTATTATTGGTTTTTGGGTCACACCCATCAGTGCTCAGGGGTTACTCCTGGCTCTATGCTCAGAAATTGCCCCGGCAGGCTCTTGGGACCATATGGGACGCTGGGATTTGAACCACTGTCCTTCTGCATGCAAGGCAAACTCCTTACCGCTGTGCCATCTCTTTGGCCCCATTATTCTTTTTTTAAATTAATATCTTTATTTAAACACCATGATTACAATATGATTGTAGTTGAGTTTCAGTCATGTAAAGAACAACCCCCCCTTCACCAGTGCAACATTTCCATCACGAATGTCCCAAATCTCCCTCCTCCCCACCCCACCTCCACCTGAACTCTAGACAGGCTATGTTATTATTATTGGAGGGTTGGGCTACATACACCCAGTGGAGCTCAGGGGTTACTCCTGGCTCTGTGCTAAGAAATCACTCCTGGCAGATTATGGGATGCCTGGGATTGAACCTGGGTCAGTCCTGGATCAACTGTGCACAAACAAATGTCCTAAAGCTGTGCTATCACTCCAGCCCCAAGCCTATTCCATTATTTGGGGTTAAAAATACCAATGAGGGGCCAGAGCAATAGCGTAGCAGTAGGGTGTTGGCCTTGCATGCAGCTGACCCAGGATGGACCTAGGTTCCATCCCTGGTGTCCTATATGGTACCCCCAGCCAGGAGCAATTTCTGAATGCATAGCCAGGAGTAATCTCTGAGTGTCACCAGGTGTGGCCCAAAAACCAAAACCAAAAAAAAAAAGGAAAAATACCAATGAGAGTGATAGCACAGCAGTAAGGCATTTGCCTTGCATGAGGCTGACCTGGAACAGACCCGGATTCAACCCTCAGCATCCCATATAGTATCCTGAGCCTACCAGGAGGGACTTCTGAGCACAGAGCCAGGAGTAACCCCTCTGCGTCGCCAGTGTGCCCCCCCCCCAAAAAAAAAGAAAAAAAGAAAAAAAGAAAAATGAGAAAGGGAGTATAGATAGTCAGATCAGTGTGGTACCCGTATTAATTAATGTATACAAATGTCAAGCTCAACATTTTGGGATCAATGCTAACACTTCTCAGAATCAACTGAGAGTCATCCTTAACCAAATTGTATCTGGCAGGTCCAATAGGGTCCCCAGGACAAAAGCATTCAATGAGCCAATAAAGAAAAGAGTCATTGAGTTTGTTTTTTCTTTTAGCCCAAGGGAACATTTAAGTGTCCTGAAGCCATTGAAGATAGTGTAGAGTTAGACATGTAAGAACAGGAATCTGTCTTGAGAGATGTGTTCTTATGTTGCTTGTCTTTGTGGGGACACGGAAGAGTGCAATCATAGAAGTCAGATGGAATAGTCAACAATATACTGTGGGAACCCCCTTTAATGCTATTCCTGAAATGCCTGGCAGACGACGCCTATAAAGAAACAGTTCCTGGGGAACCCTGTAGAGTAACTGATCCAGGGATTCTCCTTGAGGTGAAAGCTTTGGAGACACTGCTCCGGAGATGGGGAAGAACAGCACAAAGAGAGACAAATCCTCATGATTTGGGGCTTCTCTCAGGCTTGATTCTAGGCCATCCTCCTTCCTCACAGAAAGCTTGAGTTAATGAGATTGTCTTGATCCTGAGGCCATTATTATCACCCATTGTGATGCTCCCTAGACACTCCTAAGCCCAATGTTGACAGGAAAATTCTCCTTGTTACCTCACTTCCTCCTTTGCTGACCTTCTTTTATAGCCTTTATATCCCTGGCCCTGTAACCCTGCCCATATCCCAGTATCAACTGCCTTAGATAAATATGGTTAGCATGAAATAAAGTGTCACTGGGGGCCGGAGAGATAGCAGCACAGCGGGGCATTTGCTTTGCAAGCAGCCGATCCAGGACCTAAGGTGGTTGGTTCAAATCCCAGCGTCCCATATGGTCCCCCGTGCCTGCCTGGAGCTATTTCTGAGCAGACAGCCAGGAGTAACGCCTGAGCACCACCGGGTGTGGCCCAAAATAAAAAAAAAAAAAATAATAAAGTGTCACTGATCCTCAGTCTGTCTGGGATGAATTTTTTTCCTGGTCATAAGCTGGGGGGAATGTCCTTGGTTCCAAAGGCACTGGGAGGGTAGAAGCTGACCCTCACTGGCCAGCTGGATTAACACAGTCCACAAAGGTTATGTGGTATGGCCGAAAGGTACCACCATGGCATATGTGACTTGTAGCAGAAAGAACTGTTAGTAACACATGACTCTAAGAGCTTGCTTAAAAGAAAGAATAATGACGGTGGTTCGAATCCCGGCGTCCCATATGGTCCCCCGAGACTGCCAGGAGTGGTTTCCGAGAATAGAGCCAGAAGTAACCTCTGAGTACTGCCGGTTGTGAGCCAACCCCCCCCCCCCCAATAAAAAAATAAAAGAAAAGAAAAAGAAAGAATGATGAGATTTGGAGAAAGAGTACAATGGATAGGGCACATGCTTTGCATGTGGCCAACCTGGATTCGACCACAGGCATTTCAAATGACTCCCCGAATATCATCAGGAATGATTTCTGAGTATAGAGCTAGAAGTAAACTGAGCATTACTGGGTATGGTTTCTCCTCAAATAATCACCTTCCCCCTCAAAAAAAAAAGAGGTGTTGGAGAGATAGTTCAGCAGGCAGAGTACTTGCCTTGCATGTGGCCAACCAGGGTTTGATTCCCAGCAGCCTATATATATATATATATATATATATATATATATCCCCAGAGCATACCAGGAGTGATTTCTATAGTGCAAAACCATGAGTTACCCTTGAGCACTGCCTAGCCAAAATAATAATAAAAATAATGATAATAATAACTAATGGTGAATACCAAATCCATAAGTGTTCCATTTTAGACACATTAATTTAATTATAAAAAATTTTTTTTTGGTTTTTGGGTCACACCCGGCGGTGCTCAGGGGTTACTCCTGGCTGTCTGCTCAGAAATAGCTCCTGGCAGGCACGGGGGACCATATGGGACACCGGGATTCGAACCAACCGCCTTTGGTCATGGATCAGCTGCTTGCAAGGCAAAGGCCGCTGTGCTATCTCTCCGGGCCCCTAATTATAAAATATTTTATAAATGAAGACGAAATAATGCTGGGACCAGAGCAAAAGTATAGTGGTACAGTGGGTAGGACATTTGTCTTGCACACAACTGACATAGATTTGATCCTCAGAACCCCACATGGTCTCCTAAGCCCTGCCAGGAGTGATTCTTGAGTGCAGAGCTAGCTTTGAGCACTTCCAATTGTGGCCCCCATACAAAATAAAAACAAACAAAACAATAGAAAGATAACATTCTGAATCCTATCTGCTGTTATCACTCCAAGGTAATACACAGATCTAACGAAGTTCAGCAGCATAGCACAACGGCAGGAACTGGAAAGGAATTCTACGGGTGACTATTTAACATTTCATTTTACCAATGGGGAAACAGGCCTTGGGACATGGAGTGACTTATTTAAGGCATTAAATGGAGGAGCAGGGAGTGGAATCTAGGGCTCCTGACTTCAAAAAAGTTTCCACGACTCTTCCTGGGTGCTCCTTGTACTGAGTGATGAGCCCAAGACCATGAGCGTGGGCACCACATCACATCTCTGGCCAAGTGGCTTTTTTTAACTCTGAGGCTGTGGCACATTATCTGATGCAGTACCAAAAGGGTCAGCGATCTGGGCCAGGAAGAGTCGATTCATTTTTCCTACCACAAGCCAAAAGGAAGGTGAACTACAGTTCTAAGGATCAACCGTATCTTCTCAGGTTCCCTCGGGTGCAAGTTCATTTGGGTGGATGCAGAGGGAGGAATTAGCATTTTCTGGGAAATAAGGTCAGTCCGGAGCTTTGCATCTATTGTTACTGTAAGTTCTCATTCCCCATTGTCAAGGTGGTGCTGGGCCCTGAAGAGGTTCAGAAATCTACTCCCTAATCCACCCAGGGATTGTAGGGCGCCCCCTGCTGGAATTGAGGAAGAACAACATCTTCAGACAGTCTGGTGTCTTGGGTGAGTGTTGGCAAGACCTTTTTTTTTTTTGCTGGATTTTGTTTGTTTGTTTGTTTGTTTGTTTTTGGTTTGGGGCCACACCCAGTGATGCTCCGGGTTTACTGCTGGCTATGCGCTCAGAAATCACTCCTGGCTTGGGGACCATATAGTACTCTGGGGGATCGAACTGTGGTCTGTCCTAGGTCAGCGCGTGCAAGGCAAATGCCCTACCCCTTGCGTCACTGCTCAGGCCCCAAGACCTGGTATTTTTCTGTACTAAATTTGACAGCTAAATAAATAAAACTAAATAAATCAGCTCAAAGCTGATCTCAGGCCATTCAAACTATTATCTTTGAATAAGAATTTAGAAAAATGGGCCCGGAGAGATAGCACAGTGGCATTTGCCTTGCAAGCAGCCGATCCAGGACCAAAGGTGGTTGGTTCGAATCCCGGTATCCCATATGGTCCCCCGTGCCTGCCAGGAGCTATTTCTGAGCTGACAGCCAGGAGTAACTCCTGAGCACCACCGGGTGTGGCCCAAAAACCAAGGAAAAAAAAAAAAGAATTTAGAAAAAAAGAAAGGCAGAAATTGATTTTCTGCTCTGTCTTTGGGAAATGACCGAAACTAAGCATGGAAACCTTCCTTAGGTCTCTCGGAAGCAGCATGAACAGCCAGCCTGCTCTAGTCCCCCTTTCCTGCCCTCCCTTCCATATTTTAGTGTGGCACTTGAATAGATGGACAGGCTCCATCTTGGATGTGTCTTCCTCCAGCTTAGGTGCATCTTCCTCCATCTTGAATGTGTCTTTCATTAGCCCACCTGTTCCTCTTTGTATCTTAGTGCCACGCAGGACCTTCTTAGCAGTGACTCAGCAGAATTAGCTAGCTCGAAGTCCCCTGGTGGAGCTTCGCAACTCCATGTGGCTTCTAATGTTATCTGCACTTGACTCTTGAGAAAAAGGAGGTATGAGAGGTCAAGTCTCATGCTCTAGAATGTACCACCAGGAAGTGGAGAAGTTGGAGCTTGAACACTGAGACCACAGCGCTAGCCAGAGGTTCACCCATTAGGATGAACCCTCCACAAATCTTCCTACATGATCCCAGGAATCACACCTCATGGTCCTTGATCTGACATCTTGAGGTTGTTCCATCTTGTTTTGCAGTTGGGCAAAGAGCAAATTCCTGGAAACTTCTGTCAGAGCATAATTTCAACTCCTGTCCTATCAGTTTATCTTCTGCTAATGGTCTCCTGCCTGATCTGTCTTATCATTACTTCCTGTCTTATCCATCACTCATCATTGCTAGCCAAGTGAAATTCCCTCAGTGGCTACTGGTCATACATGACGTCCATCCATACTTGCTCACAAACTGGGGTAGTCTATTTCTCTTCTCTAAGAAAAGTTTTCAAAATGCTGGGCTAGCCTGTGATGGAACAAGAGTGGTAAGAGGCAAAAAAAAGTAAGTCGAATATGACAATCCAACTATGAGAAGTTTCCCAACTGCTACTTTCACTTTGAACTCTTGAGCCTAAGATGGATGACTTGGTGGTTCTAAGGGTCCTAGGCTCTAGGAAACCAGTCTTCCCTGACCACTCAACTTGGGCATCCTTCTACATCCACTTACAGATCACTTCTACTTTGTTTGAGTCTCCTTCACACAGGAAGACAAGGAACATATCCCTGCTGTGCAGTGTGACCCAGATTGGTGGAATATTCATTGACAAAGAGAAAGAAAAAGAGAGGGAAAAAGAGGCAAGGGGAGAGAGTGTGCTGAGTTAGCAGGAGCCCTTCTGGGGAAACATGCTGGAAACTGGAGCATGGGACTTGTTAGTGTCACTTTCTTCTAGTCTCATGTGGGTTTGTTAGAGGGCATTACCTCAGCCAACAGAGAAATAAAAAAGCACCAAATCTTCTTTCCACTTTTGGAGCTGAGAGTTCTTCACAATCCTGCTCTATGGAGGCCACAGGTCCAAACTATTCCATCTATCAGGTATAGAAGATGCTGCCCACCAGAGCTGATGGGGCCTACAAGGGGACTCTCATAATAGAGCCATTCTGCCTCTCTGAGCACCTGCCCCTGGGCCAAGCCAACACTGAATAGATCAGCCAGCATTCAAGACGTACTAGGAAAACTGGAAAGGGAATGAGCTTGCTAATTATCCTTAAATCACTTACACACTTAATGATATTCTTCCAGATATATTTGTATTCAATAAAAGGTACCAGGAAACTTCATTCTAACCATTTATTTTTCTTTTTTAAAAACATAACTATGTTCTTAAGAACATAATTATGGAGGCTAGAGAATAGTACAGTAATTAGGGAATTTTCTTTTTCTTTTTTTTTTTTTGGTTTTTGGGTCACACCCGGCGGTGCTCAGGGGTTACTCCTGGCTGTCTGCTCAGAAATAGCTCCTGGCAGGCACGGGGGACCATATGGGACACCAGGATTCCAACCAACCACCTTTGGTCCTGGATCAGTTGCTTGCAAGGCAAACACCGCATCTTGCCACTGTGCTATCTCTCCGGGCCAGGGAATTTTCTTATATACAGGCAACCTGTGTTCAATTGCTGGCATTCCAAATGGTCTCCAAGCCTGCTAGGAATAATTTCTGAGTAAAGATCTAGGAATAACCCCTGAACACTTCCAGGTGTGGTCCCAATACCAAAACACACACACATACAAAAACAAAACAAAACAAAACAAAACAAAACAAAAAAAACCCACATAACTATGGGAGGACTAGAGGGATAGCACAGCAATTGGGATATTTGCCTTTCGTGCAGCCAACTGAGGTTAGATTCCCATATCCCCATGGTCCCCTCATTCCACCAGGTATGATTCCAGAGTACAGAATCAGAAGCAAGCCCTGATCACCACCAATGTGGTCTCCCTACGGTGGATTTCACCTTATTTTACCCCAAACAGAGATCATCCCTGGTTTCTTTCTATGTTTGTTTACAACTTGGACTTACCCCCAAACAGAGATTGTTTTACTTGTAAACCTGGGTGGATTTACAGCCCACAGAGGGGTGGTCCCTGTACTCCAGGGGTCCTCAAACTTTTTAAACAGGGAGCCAGTTCACTGTCCTTCAGACTGTTGGAGGGCCAGATTATAGTAAAAACAAAAATTATGAACAAATTTCTATGCACACTGCATATATCTTATTTAGAAGTGAAGAAACAAAATGGGAATAGATACAATATGTGGCCCGTGGGACGTAGTTTGAAGATCCCTGCTGTACTCAATAAAATCCATAATTCTGGCAGGCAGGAGAGGTCCATACTAGGTAAAAGACACGTGTTTCACCCTCAGTCTGGTCTGGATTGTTTCTTGTGTGACCTTGATTCAGACTTATTCACGTGGGCTTGGATATATGGTGCATCAAGTGATTTTACATCCCCAGATAAAATAAAATAAAATTGATAAAAATGTGACTATGCACCAAATATTCATGTTGCATGTAGATTGTTTTTGTGGCTTTACCAAGGACTCTCTCCATGCTGAAGCCACAGTCGTACCCTCTATCTAGGCCAGTCTATTCTTCTGAGACACATCTCATGTTGACCTATCAGAAGTTCTTTAACATCTCACTCATTCATCTGTATGTGAGCCCCGCCTTGACTTGTCCTCGCTCCCAAACCTGCATTCCTCTTCAACCCCAGTGCCTATGTTAGTCCTGTGCTTATTTCTGCATTCCACATGGATGCCGAGTTCGAGACATGAGGACCAACTTTCTTTTGTTCTCTTCCATCCCTCCCACCCCCCTATGCACCAAATGCATCTACATTTGTTGGAATGATGGAATGAATGAATGAATGAGTTCAGTTTGTTTTCTCTTCCAAACCATGATCCAAGCACAATTTCAGAAAGTTTGTGATTGGCTATGAGAATAATAGTGAAAGAACTCTGAGGAAATTAGTTTATTTCATTCATCAATCAATCATTCATTTATTTATCCAAGATATCTATTCACTTATCCAAGATTTTTGCATGCTATCCTAACTAAAAATGTACTAGAATGTTCGATGATGCTGAAGGAACTATAGGAAAGCTTTAAGGTGAAGACATCAGTTACCAGAAGCCTGCCCCTTATAAGTGCTGCAGGATGACAGTTGGCCTAGGGGTATATGAAGGCCTTAGCCGAAGTGCTGGGGAAGTCGAGGAAACTGTCATCACCACAACCCTGCTGGATTGCTGGGGAAACTGTTTACCAGACTCCTGGCTCCTGCTTTCTTTTGCTGCCTCTCTCTACTTCTGCTCCCATCCTAACTAACAACCTGACTTGTGGGCTCCTCACCTAAGACTCACAGCTTTTAGCAATAGATTTCTGTTGTTCTCAAATTTTGACTTGTGTTCATCTGCTACTCAGTCACACACTCAAATAGTCTCAGACACACAAACTGACTCACATTCAGACTCACTCCTGTTCCTCACACACTGATCACAGACACATCTACACATGCACATGTGCAGACACTACCACCAGACTTCATCCTATCACCATGCTTATGGGCTCCCATGTACTCACACATCATTTCCCCACCCAACCAGCACCAATGTGTTCTCTACGTCTAAAGCAAAAAAGTTGATTTCACATCCTCAACCCCCAGTGCAAGAGAAACATGCCGTCTTTCACTTTTTCACGGGCTGACGGGCTTTTACTTGGGGCTTCCTCAGGTGCCAAGATGTGAAGTCCCTTCTTTGCAATGGTGAGCTGTCCTTTGGGTTTCCTGGTACTGATCAAAGATTAAACATAAAATGGGCAAAAGCAAAACCCAACCTCACCACATGCAAGTCTTTGCTTCCTTCCACACATTCAGGTCTGATTTGGGCACCTACACAATAGTACCTGATCTGGCTGCTGCCATTCTTACAGATCTGACAAGGAGATGAGCCTCTTGAGACAGGGCACCACCCACTCTCAAATGCCCAGGCCTGTATGAGAGCCGAGAGCAGCATGAGGGATTCTCAGAGGAAGAAGGGATGAGCATGGTTCCTGACACAAGGGCAGAAATATCCAGCCAGAAACTGTTAGTAAGCACCTGGTTCCTGGAAATGCTCCCAGGAAAACCCCATCCTATAGGAAGGAAGGAAGGAAGGAAGGAAGGAAGGAAGGAAGGAAGGAAGGAAGGAAGGAAGGAAGGAAGGAAGGAAGGAAGGAAGGAAGGAAGGAAGGAAGGAAGGAAGGAAGGAAGGAAGGAAGGAAGGAAGGAAGGAAGGAAGGAAGGAAGGAAGGAAGGAAGGAAGGAAGGAGAAAGAAAAAGAAAGGACAGAAGGAAAGAAGAGGGATGGACAGAAGGAAGAGGGATAGAGAGTGGGAAGGAAAGAAGGAAAGTAAGGAAGGAAAGAAAGAAAAAGAAAGAAGAAAGGACTGGAGAAAGAAAGGGAGCAATGAAGAGAGAAAGAAAAAGAGGAAGACAGAAAAAGAAAGCAAGAGTAAAAGAGAGAGAGAAAGTATTGGGGCTGTATGCTGATTGTATATCCTTTGGGGCTAGAGGACCAACTTGTGCCCAAGAGCAAACAGCACATCTCCAATGATGACTGGCTACAAGGAGAAAGTGGGGAATTGGAGGTCCTGAGATTGTAGAGAAAAGAACATAATCCTCTAAACAACCCCAAAATGGAGATCGGATCTAACTTTCCTTGGGGGATAGCCCGAAGCTGGACATTCTCTAGCATTTTGGAACTTGCCTTGTCTGAGCACCACCTGTTTCTCCTAGTTCCTAGAAGGATGTAGAAACTTGTGGCATTTACATATTAGATTGCTCATTCCAACCCAAAGTCTCTTTCTTGTGCCATATTTTAGGCTCCATAAAAGGAAAGGAAATATTTTTCAGACCAAAGAGATAGTTCAATGGTATGAGCACATGTGTAGGGGGTGGAGTGGGGTGGGGGCTTGAGTTCAATCCCAGGCACTACCTGGTTCCCCAAGCACAAAATTGGGAGTAGTTCTCCCGTACCACTGGGTATGACTCCAAAACTTTCCCTTATAAAACCCAAAACAAATTGAGGCATCAGAGAGATAATTCAGAGGTTCAGACACTTTCCTGGCATGTGGATGTCCTGAAATTTTTTTTTTTTTTTGATTTTTGGGCCACACCCGGCGGTGCTCAGGGGTTACTCCTGGCTGTCTGCTCAGAAATAGCTCCTGGCAGGCACGGGGGACCATATGGGACACCGGGATTCGAACCAACCACCTTTGGTTCTGGATCGGCTGCTTGCAAGGCAAACACCGCTGTGCTATCTCTCCGGCCCCGATGTCCTGAATTTGATCCCTGGCACCTCACAGGTAACCCAGGAGTGATTCACCAGGAGTGATCCCTGAGCACTACTCCAGAAGCAAGCCCTGAGCACTGTTGGGAGTAGACCCCAAACTAAAAATAAATAAATAAAATTACATAAAATGAGCACCTGAAAGAAAGTAGTGTTATCGTGTCTAGTTGAGTCTTCCTTGAACCCTATTCAGAGACCAGACCCCTTTACTACGTGGCAAGCATCTAAGCATGACACTGGGTATGTCACCTTTACTGCTAGGCTGAAGGAATTCCTGTTGGAGAATGACCAAATATTTCCTTAGGGGTCCTAGTGGCTTTCTGCATTTGTGTTATCTCATTATTGACTGCCAGTTATGCAGAGATCAGAAGTGGGACATTTTTGTATAGAGAGACAACATACAGAAAGGAGAGTGGAATGGAAAGAGAGAGGCAGTTTTTGAGGATACCCCAAAAGGGAGTATTTAGGAGAGGTCAACGCAGGGTTAAACCTTGTAAGAAAACAAAAAAAGGGCTGAGAGTTGAACTTTGCCCAATTATGGCTGCTGGAGAGATCTTGCTTTAAGAATGAACCAGCAGGGGCTGGAGAGATAGCCTGGAGATAAGGCTAAGGTGCCTGCCTTCCATGTAGAAGAAGTGTAGTTCAAATCCCAGCATCCCATATGGTTCCCCATGCCTGCCAGGGGCGATTTCTGAATATAGAGCCAGGAGTAACCCCTGAGCACTGCTGGGTGTGACCCAAAAATCTAAAAAAGAAAAAAAAAAAAAGAATGGACTAGCTATGGGGCTGGAGCAATTGCCTTGCATGCAACTGACCCAGGTTCAATCGCTGGCATCCATACAGTCTCTCTGAGACTGTAAGGAGGAATTTTTGAGAGCAGAGCCAGGAGTAACCCCTGAGCACCAGTAAATGTGGTCCAAGAAATAAAAGAAGAATGGAACCACACAACTTGAATCATCTTGTTCTGTCTCATTGAATTGAGGGGGGAAATAAAAATGAACCGTACCAGGACCAAAGAGTCGTATGAACATTGAGTGAAATAAAAAATGATCAGACTTAAAGACCAAACCCAAAGTCAACAGCAACAGAATCAATACCCTGTCTACAACAAGCTATACAGAGGGAAACAGTTACATTAGCACTCGGGGGGGGGGGGGCAAAGGAGGGGAGATATGGACACATATCTGGAAAAAGGGTTGGAGGGAGGGAAACCCTGGTGATGAAAATGGCCCTGATTCATTGTCACTATGTACCCTAAATATTACTGTGAAAGATTTGTTATTCACTTTTGGTCACAATAAAAATTATTTAAAATAAAAGAACAGATCAGCCATAAAAAGTGGCTTGGTTTTCCTATCAAATTTGAGCTGCAGTTTTGGTTTCAAAGTGAAGCGCTTGAATGTGACTCATTAAGTTATTTATAGAAGTTTCTTCTTCTACCAGATATTTTGTGTGTGTAAGACTGAGAGGGAAAGGAAAAGGAGGGAGAAGAGGCATTTCGAATTAGCTCTGACTGCATTGGTTCAACCCCATCACGTAGGCTCTCATTGCAATTCAAGCTCATGTCCTTTGTCATTCCAGAAATGTGTGTTTGCCCTACTGGACAGAGAGGCCACGAAAGGAATGCAAGTTTGAGGAAATGGAGAACATTACAGCTCAGCCTAAGTCTCTGCCCAAGAGCAAGCTGATCCGTGGCTTAATTGAAACAGTCAACATCTGAAAAGGGCACGCTGGTTGGCTGGAAGTGGGGTTCTAGTCCAGCTCTGCACTCAGGACCCCAGTCTCTGATCCCTAGTTTTTTCCTTTGTGGATAAATGGTGAGGATGCTAGTTCCAGTGTCATAGTATTGAGGTCAGAGCGATAGCACAATGATAGGGCATTTACCTTTGCAAGCGGTCAACCCTAAACAGACCCGGGTTCAATCCCCAGCATTCCATATGGTCCCCAGAGTTTGCCAGGAGAAATTTCTAAGCACAGATCTAGGATTAACCCCTGAGTGCTGCTGGGTGTGGCACAGAAACAAAAAAAAAAAAGTAAACAAAACAAAAAACCAATGTCATAGTATTTCTGTAAGGATAAAATGAAATAATCAGGGTCCCCATTTTCAGACTTTTTGTGAAATGTTCACATTCGGTAAGAACTGTAGACTCACTGTTTTATAGAAATTGGCTTCATTTGCTCGTGTTTGCCTATGTTTTGGAGGAAAGGTGCTTTCTCTTCTTCCTCCTGCTATCTTTTGCTGTGACTGTTAGCATTCTTTCAGAAGAGCAACTTTCTCTTCTTTTTCTGTGACAATAGAAGAAAATATCCCCAGATTTCCACTACCAGTTTTTGATTTTTTTCCTTTAAAAATTTTTTTAATTAATTAATTGTTTTTTGGGCCACACTCAGCATCTCTTGGGTGTTACTCCTGGCTCTGCATTCAGAAATCGCCCCTGGCAGGCTGGGAGCCCATATGGTATGCTAGGAATCAAATCTGGTCTCTTTATGCAAGGCAAATGCCCTGCCACTGCTATCTCTCCGACCCCAGTTTTCCCAGTTTTAGTCTCTCACAGAGCAAGTATATGATGACGAATCTTGGGCATATGGAGGAAAAACTCAGAAGAGAAAGTGGAGTGGGTCAGAGCATAGACACATGAAGTAATGAAAGAGATCTTGTTCTAGAGGGGAAGAGGATGAGGAAAAGGTGTGATTGGAGGGCAGGAGAGCAAGGCAAGCTCTTTATGCAAGAGGCCTGGGTTTAATCCCTACCACTGCAAGATCCCCTGAGCCCTTTTACAAACAATGCTCAAGCTGTGAGCTAAGCCCTAAACACTACTGGGTGTGAGTTCCCCTCCCAACAACAATGACAACAACAACAACAATAGAAAAACCACACAAAGATGTGATTGCATGGAAGAAAGAACTCCAAAAGAGCCTCTGTCTTATCTTGCAAATTTCTTGAAAACCAGTCAAAGATGAGGAAGACGCCCCTGAGAAGATAAGCTTTGGCAAAGACTTGGAAGTTTTAAACTCAAGTTATAATAAAAGAAGGCCATACCCAGCAGCACTCAGGGGTTCCTCCTGGCTCTACACTCAGAAATCACTCCTGGCAGGCTCTGGGGACCATATAAGATGCCGGGATTCAAACCACCATTCTTTTGCATGCAAGGCAAGTGCCCTACCTCCATGCTATCTCTCCGGTCCCAGAAGGTGTTTTAATGGCCTCAGAAATGTTGTTCATAGAAGAGCCAGAGAGTTAGTACAGTGGGTAGTGTGCTTGCTTTGCATGCAGCCACCTGGTATCCCATATCCTCCCCTCAGCACCTCCAGAATGGAGGGAAACTGGGATATTGGTAGAGGGAAGTGGTCACTGGTGATGGATTTGGTTAGAACATGGTATGCCTGAAACTTAATAACTTAATAATGAATAACATTGAAAATTTGAAATTCACGGTACCTTAATTTAAAAAAATCCCAAAGGAGTATCATTGGACTCTGAAAAACATATCACTCAAGTATATAAAATTTTGGGTCCGGAGAGATAGCACAGCGGTGTTTGCCTTGCAAGCAGCCGATCCAGGACCAAAGATGGTTGGTTCGAATCCCGGTGTCCCATATGCCCCCCCCCCCCCCCCCCCCGTGCCTGCCAGGAGCTATTTCTGAGCAGACAGCCAGGAGTAACCCCTGAGCATCGCCGGGTGTGGCCCAAAAACAAAAAAACAAACAAACAAAAAAGTATATAAAATTTTCTTATGTTAATCTTTTTTTTTTTTAAGGATGGTGGTTTGTTTATTTATTTTATTGGTTTTTCGGGCCACACCCGTTTAATGCTCAGGGGTTACTCCTGGCTAAGCGCTCAGAAATTGCCCCTGGCTTGGGGGGACCATATGGGACGCCGGGGGATCGAACATCGGTCACGATCTTCCTTGGCTAGCGCTTGCAAGGCAAACACCTTACCTTTAGCGCCACCTCACCGGCCCCTTCTTATGTTAATCTTACCTCACAAAACTGTTTTAAAAATATATATAATTCTGAATTTAAGTTGACATTAAAAACTTACCTTCCAGAAAAGAGAAATTTGTTGTCTTTTGTGATCTATGTCCTGTTTCATGTACCAAACATCTAACATCCCAGTAGGTTCTGTTTCAAAAAGGCAAAACATATTATGTATATATATCATATATGAATAATATATTATAATACATAAGCATATTATACATAACACAACAATATATAAACATTATTATATATAAAACATTATATAATGCATAAATTATATAAAACTTTTAAAAGTCAGTTTTATAATTTAGTAAGTAGCTGTTGTGGGTAGCTGTACTTGTTTTCTTCATGTCCTATATTCCTTTTCCTTTTCTTTTGTATTTTTGGTTTGGGCCACAACTGGAGGGTCTCAGGAACATTTCCAGTTCTGTGCTCAGGAATAACCTCTGGAAGTATTTAAGGACCAGATGTAATGTTGGGGTTTTGAATTGGAATTGGCAAGATGCAAGGCAAGCTTCATAAGCCCTGTACTACTATATCTCTGGCCCTTCTCTTTTCATTTTCATGGGTAATGAACAGGTATGGCTTTGGACTTAGACATAAAAGAGAGAGGGGAAAGCTACCAATATGATTAATTTTTAAAAAAAATCTATGAGGAAGAAATCAGATTTACAACGTACTCTTAAAAAACTAATAAAACGGGGCCGGCGTGGTGGCGCTAGAGGTAAGGTGTCTGCCTTGCGAGCGCTAGCCTAGGATGGACCACAGTTCGATCCCCCACCCTGAGCGTCACCGGATGTGGCCCCAAAACAAAAAACAAACAAACAAAAAAAAAACCAAAAAAACTAATAAAACAGGGGCTGGAGAGATAGCATGGAGGTAAAGTGTTTGCCTTGCATGCAGAAGGACGGTGGTTCAAATCCTGGCATCCCATATGGTCCCCTGAGCCTGCCAGGAGCGATTTCTGAGCTTAGAGCCAGGAGTAACCCCTGAGTGCTGCCGGGTGTGACCCAAAAACAAAAACAAACAAACAAACAAAACTAATAAAACAACTGAAAGAAAGTATTCCTGGTTCCTTTTTGTTTGTTTGTTTTGTTTTTATGTCACACCTGGCACCACTCAGGGATTACTCTTAGCTCTGTGCTCAGAAATTGCCCCTGGCAGGCATGAAGAGCAATATGGGATGCCAGGATTCAAACCATCATCTAACCTGGATTAACTTCGTGCAAGGCAAACACCCTACTGTTGTGTTATCTCTCCGGCCCATGTTCCTTTTTTTTTTTTTTTAATCCATGAAGTACAAAAGAATTCACAGAAAAATATGGACATAAATTAGAAGGAAAATATTCTAGATTATGTAAAATTACAAATGGCACCCTGTTCGTTTCCATTCATGAACACACATGACAGTACAGTTATTTGGTTTTATGACCATTAGACAATTATCTATTTGAAGGAAGGCCTAACACATTTCTTATAACATTCCCCATGCCTAGCCTCATGCTTCGAATATAATCTACTCCCAGTAGCAAGTAAATGATGAATGACTAAGCCAGACATTACTAACTACATGAACAGGCTCAACTGATAGAAGTAACTGTGAGTTTCTAAGACAATGAATGGTCAAATCAGAGCTAGCTTGAGAAATCAAACAGATTTGGTGCAACTGAATCATCAACTCCTGTCTCTGGATGTGGGTATAAGTTTGTGTGTGAACTTGTGAGTGTCAATGGGTATGTAATAGTGTGTGGGACTGCCATTCATGTGAGAGAATGTGTGCGTTTGTGATACATTTGTCTGTGAGAGGGGATGCTTTGTGTGTATGTGTGTCTATGGGTATGTAAGTTAGTGTGAGGGTGAGTTTTGTGTGTGTGATTGTCATTTGTGTGAGAGAATAAATGTCTAAGCATAAGTGGTTTTATACATTTGACTGAGAGTGGGGATGCTTGTGTGTGTGTGTGTATGAGAGAGAAAGAGAGAGAGAGGCAGAGATTGAGAGCAAGATAGAGAGAAAGTGTATTATTTCTCACATTATCAGACTTGTTTTGATGTACAGCCAGGCATTCAGAAATACCTCCTGAAAATAGACTTCAAGTCCACCGATCTAACTTGTTCACAATAGCACATAGAAAATCCTGGAGGCAAAGCTACCTGGGGTTCCTTTTGGAGTAGTAAGTTCCATTTAACCTGATAGAAAGTTCTAGAAAATCAAGTTCTACCTAAATCACAAAAGACAAGCAACCAGGAGAGAAGAGAAAGGAAGGGAATCCTATGAACCAGCACTTATGATGGGAAGACCCTGTGGAAGGCCCACTGGTACTTCTCCTGTCTCATTTCCTCATAGCCCATAACGTCATCGTTCTTAAGTGGTAGTGAAAATATCAACCTCAGAGTTAGATGGGGAAAATCCTGACTCTGTGATCTTGAACAGATAATGAACAGCATCCTTCAGCCAGTATTTTTCCTGTGTCAAGTGAGTGTCACCAGTCTATGTCTCTCCATGGGGCTTTTAGGGGCATTCAAGTGCAGAGGCAAGAGCTGACTCGTGCCAAAACTGCAGAACTGAGCCGCTGTTGATGCTGTCATATGTCAAGGAGTTAAGGAACTGGTTCAAAGTCCCTGAACTAACAGAGAAGTGAAGCTTTCAACAACAGGCCTGTTTTATCACTTCTGCAGGATCTAGCTCTGTACCACACAGCTGAGGGGCTCTGGGAAGGCTGAAGATTTCTTATAAGAAACGATTCCACCCCAATCAGGTGTAGCTCTGATGTGTTCTATTCTTAGCCATTTGTCACTTCCTTTTCCTGTTTCTCATATCCTTTGCTCAGTTTGTTTTTCTCCCTAAACATTCACTTCTTCCCTTCTCTCACTAGTGGCAGTGGTTATTTAATATTTGCTGGGAGGACTCAGAATATGCTAATAGCATATTCCCTGGGAAAAAATACAATTCTTGTGGATTATGCAGAATGAACCAGCAATCAAGCCAAGGACATTTGTTTGTTAGTTTAGATGCAAAAAGGATAAAAAAGAACTGGCAGCCAAAGGAAAAGAAACCTAACATGTATTTACCTCTACTTCTGTCATGAAATCATTGGGCAGTTGATATCCATTGTCTCATTTAATCTACACAATGCCTAATGTGTTTGCAAATATTCTTTGTTGTTGTTGCTGAAGACAAAGAGATTGACTCCTAAAGGGGATGACTTCCAAGCAATGCTGAGAGAGCCAGAGACACTTGCAATTATAGTCAACCAAGGGGGAAAGGAATGTAGGAAGTGTCAGGTATAGAACCAAATATAGAACCAGGGTCCTGGAGACACAAAGCATTCAACCCTGACCACTGCTGTCTCCCAGGTGACAAAAGAAGAATAACTTTTAGTAACATTAAAATAGTATATGGGGCTGGAGCAATGGCACAGAGGCTACGATAATTGTGTTGCATACAGCCAACCTGGTTTGATTTCTGGCTCCCGTATGGTCCCCGAGCCTGCCAGAAGTGATTTCTGAATGCAGAGCCAGGAGTAACCCCAGGTATGGTCCCAAAATAAAATAAATTAAAATAAAAAATAAAATAGTAGGGGCCAGAGAAATAGCATGGAGGTAGGGTGTTTGCCTTACATGCAGAAGGACAGTGGTTCAAATCCCAGCATCCCATATGGTTCCCCGAGCCTGCCAGTAGTGATTTCTGAGTGTAGAGCCAGGAGTAAGTCCTGAGCACTGCCGGGTATGACCCAAAAACCAAAAATAAAATAAAATAGTATAACATTTGGACTGGGTGCATAGCAACTGTATATAGGTATATATTATACATTTATGTATATATATCTATACCTATATATAATATATATGAATATACATATTGTTGAAAAAATTTTTTTTGTTTTTTTGGGCTACACCCAGTGGCGTTCAGGGGTTACTCCTGGTTCTGTTCTCAGAAATCACTCCTGGCAGGCATGGGGGGACCATAGGGGATGCTGGAATTCGAACCACCGATGGTCCTGGTTGGCCACTTGCAAGGCAAATGCCCTACCACTGTGCTATCTCTCCAGTCCCACATTGTTAAAATGTAAGTGTCTATAAATAAAGCTTTATTGGTGTACAGCTCTATTTCTATAATGACAGATGTCAACTGACTGCTTTCAGGCTACAAGAATAAATTTTAGACATTGTGATGATATGGTGGGCAAAGCTGAAATTATTTACTCTCCAAAGCTTTTCCAAATACAACTGCTTAGTGCTACAGAGTACAATTATGAAATATTTGCTAGACAAGATGCTAAAAGAGCCTCCAGAATTTGACTGTTCCCACCTAACGTAGTTTAGTTTAATGTCTTCCCGCTACTGATGAATAAATTGCCAGTTTCTCTTCATGAAAGTGGGGTCTCATCCTGCTGATCCCACACCCCTCTTCAGACTTTTCTTCCTCTCTCTCCTCCCCTTACCATGATGGAGGGCTGGCTCCATTTTTTCTGCTTCTGACACAAGAACAAGCAGGTAACATTTCCTTTATTCACTATCCAAGGTAGAGTTTAGCAGGGCCAAAGTCATGTAGAGACTTAAAAACTGGTGAGCGGTCAGGCAAAAACACCTATGCACATAGTGGGCCAGAGTGATACTACAGTGGTAGAGATGGACCCAGGTTTGATCCCTGGCATCCTATATGGTCCCTGAACCTGCCAGGAGTGATTTCTGAGTGCAGAGCCAGGAGTAATCTGAGCACCGTGGTGTGGCTCAAAAACAAAACAAAACAAAATAAAAAAAGAAAAGAAAAAGAAACACCTATTAACACAGTTCATTCATAACTCTTTATTATTATTATTGTTTTTTGTTTGTTTGTTTTTTGGGTCACACTCAGTGGTGCTCAGGGGTTACTCCTGGCTCTGCACTCAGAAATCGCTCCTGGCAGGCACAAGGGACTATATGAGATGTCAGGATTCGAACCACCATCCATCAAGAATCGGCTGTGTGCAAGGCAAATGCCCTACCACTGTGCCATCTATCGGGTCTATCATTCGTCTTTCTTTGGCACCCTCTTTCAGGTGTCCTAAGAGTTGAGGCATATTCTCAGATGCCTAAACATCATGAAGCCTCAACTCAAGAATGTAACATGCAGTTGCTCTCTTTTTAGTAGCAGGCCAGACTTTGAAAGAGCTCTTTAGAGGAACTAGCTTACCAAACACAGGAAAATGATTTATTTTCTTTCTTTTGGGGGGAGGGTGGAGGACTCATCAAGCTGTATTTAGGGTTTACTCCTGTCTCTAAGCTCAGAGATCACTCCTGCAGGCTCAGAGGACCATAGGGATGCTGGGGATCAAATCCAGCACACTGTATGCAAGGCAAGTGCTGGACCATTTTTCTATCTTCACAGGAGAATAATTTCTTTTCTCTGTTTTGTTTTAAGGCCACACCCAGTGACGCTCAGGGGTTATTCCTGGCTATGTGCTCAGAAATTGCTCCTGACTTGGGGGACCATATGGGATGCCGAGGGACTGAACTGTGGTCCATCCTAGGCTAGCATGGGCAAGGCCTTATCGCTTGCGCCACCACTCCGACCCCTAGAGAGTAATTTCTTAAGTAGCCTTTAAAAATGTTTTTAGGGGTCAGAGAGATAGCACAGCTGTAGGGCATTTATTTGCCTTGAAAGTGGCTGACCCAGGCCTAACGGTGGTTTGAATCCCAGCATTTCATATGGTCCCCCATGCCTGCCAGGAGCAACTTCTGAGCACAGAGCCAGGAGTAACCCCTGAGCGCCACCGGGTGTGGCCCAAAAACCAACAACAACAACAAAAGTTTTAAATTGAGCATCGTGACATGATTGAATCAAATGACACTGAAAAGGGTCATCTGGAGAAATATGGCTGCATTCTCTGCCACTAATGTGATGTAAATAGCCCTCCCCATGTCACCCTCCAGTCTGCCACGACTCATTGTTATTCTCAGTTCTGAGTAGCAAAAACTGCAGAGCTATAGCTACATCATAAGAAAGTTCCACTTGAGAGAGTGATCTGAAAAAAGCTTACGAGCAATTTCTTTTAAATTCCACATTATAGATGAGTACACAGCTGAAGGGTTCAAAGAAGAAATGTTAAAAAAAAATTCACACCTCAGAGGTTTACATCAGTTGGTTTTTCATAAGGAAACCGATGACAAAAATAGTGGTAAGAGGTGAAAACCGTGCAGCTCAGAGTAAGAGAAAAGAGACCCTACAGCTAGCCACAAAAAAGATCCAACAGAGAAAGGGGAGATTCAGACAAGGCGTTGTGTCTCAGAGCCAAGGGTTATTTCTTTATGAATGCCTGCAACTTATTCTGAATAAACCATCTTCCTTAGGTCAATTCATAACCACACAGGTTCATGGCTGTAACAAGCCGCTGTACTCATTACTATGATTGTGGTTTATTTTATAGGATGTGAGAAAGTTACCATCTTAACTTGGAGGGTTTTTAATTCAGTAATACGTAAAAGAAAACTTCTTACCACATCTCTGCATAGGCCATTATCAATTGTGAGTAAGAAGGTCAAAAATTCACACGTCCAGGGGCCAGAGCTTTATAGCACATCAGGTAGGATGTTTGCCTTGCATACTGACAACTTGGTTTTGATCCCCAGCATCCTGTGTGGTCTCTGAGCCTGCCAAGAGTGTTTCCTGAGCACAGAGCCAGGAGTAACCTCAGGATGTTACTGGGTGTGGCCCAAAAAACAAACAAAAGAAATAATTCACAAGTCCAGAGTTTTCTTAGCTTAGGTTAAGCTAATGTGATATAAGATAAAGTCTATTCTATTTACTTCTTAGATTTTGCATAATGTGTGCTCTATCTTTGGGAATTTTACCTGCACCAGGTACAAACAATACCTAATTCAAGTCCTAATTCAAGAAATAATGAAAAATTACTCTGATTATATATTACAAAGTTATATTAAAAATAAGCACTGAGGGGCTGGAGCAATAGTACAGTGGTAGGGCATTTGCCTTGCATGCTGCTGACCCAGGACGGATGGACCTGGGTTCAATTCTTGACATCCCAGATAATCCCTCAAGCCAGGAGCAATTTCTGAGCACATAGCCAGGAGTAACCACTGAGTGTCACCGGGTGTGGTTCCCCAAAGAGAATAAGCACTGAATTATAAGAATGGAAATAAGTCCCAGAGAGATAGCACAGCAGCGTTTGCCTTGCAAGCAGCCGATCCAGGACCAAAGGTGGCTGGTTCGAATCCCGGTGTCCCATATGGTCCCCCGTGCCTGCTAGGAGCTATATCTGAGCAGACAGCCAGGAGTAACCCCTGAGCACTGCCGGGTGTGCCCCCCCCCAAAAAAAAAGAATGGAAATAATGAAAATTTTAAATGGAAATACTTTATGCAAAGAGCAAGCGGCTTAACCTCTATTAAAAAGAATTTTTCATAAAATGAGAAGGAATAAATTCTAATTTATCAGGTGAATATTTTAAACATTATTTTCTAAATAAAGAAATGCAATTGACATGAACAAAAAAAGAATATATAGTATTGTAGAAACTACAAATTAGGAATTCTTTGGTCTTCGCATGTCTTGTAGTATCTCTGATAAGTCATTAGTCATCAACAGTCATTGAGCTTGCAGAAAATAGATGTAACTTAACCATGAAGCTAGTTTATATGCATATAATTTTTTTAAGTTCCACACACAAGCATTTATAATTTCTTACACCAATATTTCAAATTCTCCAGATAATGATGTAACAGATTTTATGCTAATGTTCCTCCTCTGAAGCAAATTTAGACAAATTATGAAAAAATCCAATATATATGACTAATTAGATGCTTTTGAATACTACAGTTTGGAGGACTATTTCTTGTGACTCCAAATATTGAGAAATTTTCATATAAGTCTTTTTGCTTCAACAAAATATCTGACTACACCTATACAAATTATATCCCTAATAATTAGTAGGAAATAAAGGTCCATCAGAATGAAAAATATTTTTTGATATCTATTTCAGGGCAATCTGGTGGTACTCTCGAGCCAGGAACATCAAAAAACTTGAAGGAATACAGGGCTGTGATATTAGAAGGGAGAGGATTGCTGGATGTTAAACTTTATTTTAAAATGTTAAATCCTTAGGGGCTGGAGCAATAGTACAGCAGTAGGGCATTTACTTTGCACATGACTGACCAGGGACAGGACCCAGGTTTAATCCCCGGCATCCCATATGATCCCCTGAACTTGCCAGGAGCGATTTCTGAGTACAGAGCCAGGAATAACCTCTGAACACCACTGGGTATGACCCAAAAATAACAGAAATAAATAAATAAATGTTGTCTCTAGGGTCCACTATTTTCTTCCAACATTTTATATGGATATTAAAATTATAATAATTTTGATGGGCAAAACGGAAATGTATTCATCTTTACTATAAATAAATGACATATAGGTACAGCCTCCTGGATTGAGAGACTTGCTGAGATAGTATGTGAAACAGAGCTAAGAGTATGTGAAACTTCACTGAGGCCATATGCTTGTTATCAATAGGACCACATACGGCAAATGGTATTGGAGCAGTACATGAAACCCCAGTACAGCGCTGTAGAGATAGCATGGAAGGTAAGGCATTTGCCTTTCATGCAGAAGATCATCGGTTCGAATCCTGGCGTCCCATATGGTCCCCTGAGCCTGCCAGGAGCAATTTCTGAGCATAGAGCCAGGAGTAACCCCTGAGTGATGTCGGGTGTGACCCAAAAACCAAAAAAAAAAAAAAAAAAGAAAGAAAGAAAGAAACCCCAGTAAAGAGCAAAGCTTTTAGCATGGCTCTGGGAGTCCAGGTTCTTGACCTGGCCACAGCCAAGAATCAGGAGTGACTCAGGAAAAATAAGTACAGAAAGTCCTTTATGAAAGCTAAGTGTACATCCAAGAACCCAAATGTAGGCATAGGCTATAGTGAATAGCATTGCTTCTAAAAAGACAAGACTGGGGCCAGAGAGATAGCATGGAGGTAGAGCATTTGCCTTGCATGCAGAAGGACGGTGGTTCAAATCCCGGCATCCCATATGGTACCCCGAGCCTGCCAGGAGCAATTTCTGACCATAGAGCCAGGAGGAACCCCTGAGTGCCATCAGGTGTGACCCCCAAAAATCCAAATAAATAAATAAATAAATAAATAGACAAGACTGTCTGGGGCTAGAGTGATAGCACAACAGTAGGGCATTTGCCTTGCAAGCAGACAACCTGGGACGGACCTGGATTCGATCCTCAGTATCCCATATGGTCCAGAACCTGCTGGGAGAGATTTCTGAGCACAGAACCAGGAGTAACCGCTGGTAGCTGCAAGTAATCCCTGAGCCCGCGGGGTGTGGCCTCCCTAAAAAAGACAAGGCTGTCAATTAAAAGTAAGAGAATCCACTGGAGAGGTAAAGGGTGGACATGTCAGAGAACAGCATTTCACAACCAAGGGCTATATGCTCCCATATTGATGTAACTCCAGGATATTCTTATGGGGCCCCAGAAGAAGACCGCATTTTGGGAAGGCAAGGCATGGGGCTAGAAGGTCAAATGACCAAATAATAGGGTCACAGAAGGAAACAAGGTCCGAACAAGATTGAGAAATGCTGCTCTAGAGAGAAGAGCACTATCCCAAGGGAGGCAAGAAATTTACTAAAAATTAAAGTACACAGAGTGGAAGGATGTATTCTAGAAAGGAGCATTGTTTCTTTTCTTTTCTTTTTTTATGGTTTTTGGGTCACACTCAGCAGCACTCAGGGATTACTCCTGATTCTGTGCTCAAAAATCGTCCCTGGCAGGCATGAGGGACCATATGGGATGTCAGGATTTGAACCACTGTCTTTCTGCTTGCAAGGCAAATACCCTATCTCCAGGCCATCTCTTCAGCCCCATGTTTTTTTCTTTTCTAATTTTGTCTCATCTCATCTCTTCTCTTTTGTTTTTGAGCTACATCCAGCAGTGCTCAGTTTACTCTTGACTCTGTGCTTAGGGATCACTCCTAGTAGAATTTGGAGACCACAGTGGTGCCAGGGAGTGAAAACATGTTGACTTCTTACGGGCAAGCATCTTAGCCATTGTACTATTGCTCTGACTCCAAAAGCATCTTTACTACAAAGTTCTGAGTTGAATAGTTACAGAAATGGAATGAATTAATGAAGGCATGGAATAAATATCTGAGAAAAAGTACAGAATGAGCGTGCTACTCAGTTTCTAACTATACTTGGTCAATTCCCGGGACTTCCGTGATAACTGTAAAATATTACTCTGGGAGTGAGTGTAATTCTTATAATGTAAATGTATTGTAAAGAACATAAAAGGAAGTTCTGTTGTCTGTCAGTTACTGGGGCTTTCCTTCTGGTTGAACTAGTCTTAAATCTTAGTATTTGCACTCTGTGGTGCCCAGTATTGGGAACTCATTAACTCTGTTGGCAGAAACATACCACGTGTCGGTATGCAAGAAAAATCCAATCAAAATGAGCACTGATCAAAGATCAAAATGGTGGAGATGAGAGATCTGGCATGTGAAAGGATAGGGTACAATCATTACTTATTCTTATTTCTGTACACAGATGTTTGCTTAAAGCTAGAGCAAAATGTTAGAGCCGTTCAACTCTGCAATGTCCAGCAAGGCAATATTTTTCCATGAAAGGACAAGTTTTCTGATTCCTTATCCATCTGTTTGCTGTTGTAAACCACATTTGTGCTGCTTATTCTCCTGTCTCAATTTTTAATATGAAGAATTGCATAGTTAGGGGCCGGAGCGATAGCATGGAGGTAAGGCATTTGCCTTTCATGCAAAAGGTCATCAGTTCGAATCCCGGTGTCCCATATGGTCCCCCGTGCCTGCCAGGAGCAACTTATGAGCATAGAGCCAGGAGTAACCCCTGAGCACTGCCGGGTGTGACCCAAAAACCACACAAAAAAAATTGCATAGTTAGGGCCGGAGAGATAGCATGGAGGTAGGGTGTTTGCCTTGCATGCAGAAGGATGATGGTTCGAATCCCGGCATCCCATATGGTCCCCCGATTCTGCCAGGAGTAATTTTTGAGTGTAAAGCCAGAAACCAAAAAAAAAAAAACCCAAAGACCCCCAAAAAATTGCCTAGTTATAGAAGCATCCACATGAATAGTTGGGTTAAGTACTTGGGTTAATATAAAGCTTATTTTGTTTATGAATGCATTTATAGCTGTTGGTCCTGTACTAGAACTTGAGAGGTTCTATTCCAAAGAAATTGTTACATAATTTTTCTTCACTCCTTCTCTCCCTCCTCTTTCTTTTTATACATACCTTCTTCTGGAGTTTGGGTTTGCAATGTTTTACTCCAATTACTCCAACTACCTTTATAAAGATGCAGCTTAGAGGAAATTTGAATTTCATATCCTGTAAATGGTTTCAGATCCAACAAGTCATATCTTCCTTTAGCATTTGTAGCATTGACCTTGAATCAGAGGAGATTTCAAATGGTGTATTATTAAATACTAATTACTAATAAATCAGTGCTAATTAATTTAAATAATTCTAACATAAAGAAGAAAAACTAGAATAGAAAAGGCTCATTATTTCTCAGATCTGTCATTCAATGAAAATACCAATGACTAGGTTTTTAAGTACATTTACTGTTAATCTTAGGTAATAGGTTCTTTTTTAGAAAAAAAAAAAACGTGGGGCCAGAGTGATAGCACAGTGGTAAGGTCTTTGCTTTGTACGCTGCCAACACAGGATGGATTCTGGTTCAAATCCTGGCATCCCATATGGTCCACCAAGCCTTCCAGGAGTGACTTTTGAGCACAGAGGCAGGAGTAACCCCTGAGAGCCACCAGGTGTGACCCCAAAATCAAAAAGATAAAAGAAAAGAAAAAAGAAAAAAAAACCTGAATTCCTGAGACTAATGGATTATGTATATGGATCCCCAGGGGACCCTGAAACCAACTATAAAATGGATAAAGGTTAATAATTAGGGCCCATGAAATAGTACAGGAGTTAAGGCATCTGCCTTACACACAACCAACTCTCATTCAATCCCCAGCACTACATGTGGTACCCTAAGCACTGCCAGAAGTGATCTCTGAAGCATATACTTAAGCCCCAAGCACTGAAGAGTGTGACTTCCCCCTCAATTAAAGCAATTATTGGAGAATGACAAATTTCATATTATTTTGGTTCATCTATGGAGTATAAGGAAAAAAAGTAATAAAAACAGAAAACAAGGCTCAGATACAAAGATAGACTGATAGTTACAAAGGGAAGTAGGTAAATCCAGTAAAGGGGGTCAGGGCATTATGGAGAGGGATGAAATTTAGGCTTTCAGTGGGTGAGGTGGTAATTACAGATATAGAATTATAGCATGCTTGAATGCTATGGAATAAGCCAACATTACCTCAACACAAAATTTCCACCAACTTTCAAAACAATCTTTGAAAAGTTTCTATATTAGGGAGCATTTTTCACTTTATCACAACTAGAATTTAATGAATATTTTAACACACACAACACAAAACTAGCTTTAAAAATACCCAACACTTTAGGGGTCTGAGAGCTAGCTAGCACAGTGGGTAAGGTGCTTGACATGTATACCACCAACCCCACTTTCTTGGGTTTTTTTGGGGGGAGGGGGGAGGTTACACTCTATAGTGCTGCTTGCAAGAAATAATCTTTAACTTGAAGAAAACACTATTTCAAAAGCCTATCAGAGCCCACTACATTTTATTATTGACTCATTGTGCAGACTTTGTGGAAGACTAAAATAGAAACAAGGGTTAGAGAGATGTGAAGTGTATCTGGGAAGCCCTGAGCATAGCTGGGTATGGGCTCCAACTCACAGCCCCACCCCAACCTCAAAAAAACGAAGGACAATTCTATCTCTATGAGGAAATTACACAAGAAAAAATATGCACAAAAAACATAATCATCGGGGCTGGAGAGATAGCATGGAGGTAAAGCATTTGCCTTTCATGCAGAAGAATGGTGGTTCGAATTCCGGCATCTCATATGTTCCCCCGTGCCTGCCAGGGGCGATTTCTGAGCATAGAGCCAGGTGTAACCCCTGAGTGCTGCCGGGTGTGACCCAAAAACCAAAAATAAACAAACAAACAAAAACATAATCATCATACCTTTTGAGTAAAACTATATGGAAGCTGATCCTCTGTTATTATTAAAATCATTTCTACAAATTTATTGAAATAAATTATAATCTTAACGTTTTATTGTAAAAATAAATATCTACTATGATATAAAATAAGAGATGTGCAATTCTACAAAAGTCTTTATATGTGTAAGAACATTTTACATTTCTCACTTCAATATGTTTTTTTAAAGTATTAAAAATTAACAATGGAGTGAGGAGTAGAATAACAGGGAGAGGTGAATCCCTTACTAGCAATAATTGTAAAAATGTTGGCTTGCAGAATCCCATGTTTTAAAAAAATTTAAACTCAATGCCCAATAGTCAATGTTTCTTAATAAATTAAGAATAAATAAATTATGATCTAGCATACCTCAATGTATCCTTTTGGGTTAAATATTCTTTTTTGGAAGGAAGAGAGTTGGGCTTCACGTGGATGTACTAAGTAAGGACTGACTCTTGGCTCTTTGCTCAGAGATAACTCCTGGCAGAACTGGGGGGGATCATATCTGGTGCTGGGGACTGAATCTGGGTTGGCCATGTGCAAGGTAAGTACCCTTCCTCCCATACTATATCACTCAGCCCTGGGTTAAATATTCTTAAGTATGTTGGTATGAAAAGGCACAAAACAGTATATCAGTAGAAAGGTCCCCTCTCAGTATTCCCCTGCACTCAAAGGCTATTACCATATTCCAAGATCTGCTGTGATGGGGCCGATATCTAAGTCTATTAAGCTGCACCATCTCTTCATCCCTCCACTGAAGAAGACACTTGCTCGCAGTACCATTGACATACTGGATGCTGAGATCCCATGGAGGAAGAGGCCTCACTAGAAAACAAGACAAACAAAACTGTGATTCAGCATCCACAACTGGATATCGCCATAATGTATCGGCATGAGCTGCAAAGAATGGAACAAAACTCTCCTCTTAGATGCACCAACTGCCAGGTTTAGTAAAATGCCTGCGAGAGAACCCTGTGACTTTGAGAAAGGAGAAAAACTTGGATTTGTTTCCAAATCATTGGAACAATTCTTTTTAATCTCCCTGGATTTTTAACCAAATCAACCCCCAATATTGGTGGTGATATCAATTCTGTTTAATCCAGTTCTTGCAAGAAAACCAGTCTGCCTAATCCAAGTGTTCTAAGGCCTAAAAGAGCAGAGAAGGATAGTGATGATAGCTTCAGGGGTAGAAGAAAGAAACACTAATGGGGGTCATTGGTGGTGGGAAGGTTGCATTGTGAAGGAAAGCATACTCTTTATGACTGAAAACCAAATACAAATATGTTTGTAACCATGGTGCCTACATAAAGATATTATTAGAAGTAAAAAAAAAATTGGTAGGAAAAGTCTTAGGAAAGAAAAATAGAAGCAGAATAAAAGACTCCAAGGGAGGACAAGAAGGTGACTTAGACATAAAGTCAGGTCCAGAGTGATAGTATAGCGGGTAGGGAGTTTGCCTTGTAGGTGGTCAACCCAGGTTGGATACCCGGCATCCCTGGGCATCACCAGGATTATTTTCTGAGTGCAGAGATAAGAATAACCCCCGAGTACAGCTGGGTGTGATCCCAAAACCAGAAAATATAGTTAAAAGGAAAAGAAATGAACAGTCAGTGAAAAGAGAAGGAAGGTAGGTTGGAAAGAAGTTCAATGCCAGTGTGTCTATGTACAAACTCATACAAGAGACACTGTGAGGCCAAGCAAGATACAACAACAGAAGCCAGAATTGCAAGCACGCCAAAAAAGTCCAGACGTAACCTGGGCATACCTCCAATTGGCCTGTGACTCATGGTGGTCAACTGTGTTTGCTTGGAAATGTGACTTCAACACCCAAGACAAATATCCTCAGCGCAAGCTGCATTTGTACCCTGATTCCCTTTGTACTTTGCATTTGGCTACCGTGGCCTGGCAGGCCCAGATGCAACCACGAAGGTCAATAAAGACGTCTCTGCCAGAGTTTCCAATCGAGGTTTCCATGTCGAGGTTAGTTCTCTCCTTGCTCAGATGTTATCACTGGCGACTGCTACCCTCATGGGATGCGAAGTGAGAGGTTCATTTTCTCCAATGGAGAGCCAGAATGTCTTTGAGCCCTTTCAGCCCACCAGCTCTACTCAATTCAAGAATCAGGCATTCTTTCACTTGCCTTTAATAACATCTCTCCTTGGCTTATGCCTACTGGTCACTTTCCATCACACACCCCCTGTCCTTTCAAAATCATCTTTATAGAGAATACCAAGTAGGTGATTTTATTCATAATGTCTCAGATGCCAGGAATGAGAATTTACTAAAAGTGAAATAAAAATGTACCTATGTCCGAGAATGTGAATGTGGACGGCAAGGAAGAAGCTCGGCCAAGCTTATTGGTTGCAGTGACCTTGGCAGTATAGTTGAATTCAGGGGCCTCTGAGGCCAGGTTGATCCCAAGGTCCATATGGTCGCAATTAGGATTATTACACTGCTTTTGCCAAGTTAAATTTCTTGGTCCATTTAACCTATAAACAAAAGATAATTGTGCTTAACAAGATTCTTTAAATTGCTTTTCCTTTTAGTGCAAAATGTTCAAATATTTTAAATTCTAGACATTTTTTAAAGGTCAGTTTTGTCTCAAGGGGATTTCTATGGGATTATGGGTATTCTATGCTCATAAATAGGACCATACTGCATCCCTTCCCCTTTTTAGTAGAACCAAGGGTTTGAATTTGTGTGTGGTGTTGGTGGTGGTTCTTTGGGCCACACCTGGTTACTCTTCCTGACTCTGTAGTCATAAATTATTCCTGACAGGCTTGGAGGACCATATGGGATACAAAGGCTAGACCCCATGCTAGAAGGTAGGTTCAAGATAGAAGTCACACTCAAGAAAAATGCTCTACCCACTGTGCTATCACTCTGGCCTCTATTTTTGTTTTTTAACCTTCATAAAAATGAGTGGCTAACCTGACACTAGTTGAATTTTCCAAATCTTGACTGAAAAATTTTGCTTCTTTCTTGCCCACATTTTTGGGCCATACCCAGCAGTGCTCAGGGATCACTCTTGGTGGGATCTGGGAACACTATGGGGTGTTGGGGATCAAATCCAAGTTGCCTGGGTTGGCCACATACAAAGACAGCACCCTACCTGCTGTCTGTCTCCCATCTTTGCTTCTTAATCAATGTAATCCTCTTCCACGAACAGCATGGCATACTGGTGTTCACTGTGCAAATGTGCCAGTTCCTGGCACAAACAGAAACCTGAGCCTCCTTTCTCTCCCCCCTATCCTGCTCACTCAGTATAACCAGCTGGATCTTTGGATTGGATTAGCGAATCAACTCCAAGAAACAGAATCTTCCAGATTCTTTTTGTGGATTCTTGGGTCAGAAAAGGTGCTTTGAAAAGAAATTGCCCCAAAACTTAAAGAACACAGCCACAAGGACAAGACTATTTATCTATCTTGATCCAAAAACCCTGTAACTGCCAAAGAAGGAGGAGAAAGCATGTACTGTATTTTCCGGCGTATAAGACGACTTTTGAAACTAGAAAAAGTCAACCAAAAATCGGGGGTCGTCTTATACGCCGAGTATATCCCGAAAAATGTTTCAATATGCCGCTAAATGAAAATTGTCTCAATATTGTCACAAAACGAATTTTCCAACTCGATCCTGCACCAATCACTTCAAGGCTGCTCAGACCGCCTCTCTAACTCAGCCAATCCAAGCAGGCTTTTTATGCATGCAAATTAGACAATGTTCTGGACCCGAATCTACACTGTCAAAAGCCTGCTCAGATGGGCCAGAATCAGAGAGGACATCTATCACAGTAGAACCTTTTAATCTTTGCTTGTTGTGATTGCTCACTGTGGTACATACAGTTGCAGCACAGGAACGTTCTGTCTGATACAACGAATATAGGCCTAAACCTATGTTTTAACTGCAAAATTAGGAGTCGTCTTATACACCCAGTCGTCTTATACGCCGGCAAATACAGTAGCTAGTTTGAACTGAAAAGAACAGCAATGATGGAAATGAGTGAGAGAAGTAGAATGCCTGTCTTGAATACAGGCAGGGGGTGGAGGAAGAGGGAAAAGGGGGACATTAGTGGTAGGAATGTTGCACTAGTGAAAGGGGGTGTTCTTTTTATAACTGAAATCCAAATACAAATATGTTTGTAATCATGGTGCTTAAATAAAGATGCTATTATGGGAAAAGAAAAAGAACAGTAACAGGGCCAGAGAGATAGCACAATGGTAGGGCTTTTGCCTTGCATGCAACCTACCCAGGACAGACCTGGGTTCAATTCCCGGCATCCCATATGGTCTCCTGAGCCTAACAGGAGTGATTTCTTAGTGCAGAGCTAGGAGTAATCCCTGAGCACCACCAGGTGTGCCCCCGCCCCCCAAAAAAAAGAACAGTAATGTTCATGCTTGGGTCTTGGAGCTAAAGAGATTTTGAGCTAGAATTTAGACCCAAGACATCCCAAGATATGCTTGGGATATATTTATCAACTAAAATTGGTTTATTAGGTTTATAAGGAGGTTTATGTATAAACCTGTTTTAACTGATAAACATTATCATATTTTAAAGTACCCAATACTATAGGAGATGCATTTGCTTCTTCTCTCTGGCAAAAATTGGACTGTTAGATATTTATACATGTCAGCCCAGACAAAACCTTTGAAACAGCTGCAGAAATGCAGGCCCGGACTCACTGTAAAGTATACACAGTAATTAGGTGGGTGTTTCGTCCTCGGTCCCATGTGCAGGCCACAGTCCCATGTTTTCCACTCTGCATACAAGATAAGCTTCGAGGCTCTTCTGGGGTCACTTTGAAAAGAAAGAGCAAAAACTCATCATTGGACGAATGGGATTTCAACTGCTGTGTTACTATTTGCCAAGAAGGCCTCTTCTCCTAAAGCTTGCACACCCAGATGAGTTGGGAGTTGTTACAAATACCTTCGAGTTCAGAACATCTGAACATCCCGCCTCGGAACATCCTGTTCCTTCTAACAATAAGATGAATAGTCATACATATGAATCAGATGCATTGATGACAAACTCCAATTTTGTATTCTCTCTCTCTCTCTCTCTCTCTCTCTCTCTCTCACACACACACACACACACACACACAGACACACACACAACACGTCTTGGTCTTTGTGCTGTACTATTGGGGGGAAATCTTCACTCTTTTATATTACTACCCTCCTATTAATTTTTCATTTCTATTATTCGATTTTTTTAACCCTGGGAGCATTTTCTGATGATTTTCTTAATTTTGTCCACTGTCACATTTTCTTTATTTTCTAAGAGCACAAAGGCTCTATTTGGGGCGGGGGGGCACACTGTTGACCCTCAGGGGTTACACCTGGCTATGCGCTCAGAAATCACTCCTGGCTCAGGGGACCATATGGGATGCCTGGGTTTGAACCAGGTCCGTCCTGGATCTGCTGCATGCAAGGCAAATGCCCTACCACTGTGCTATTGCTCTGGCCCCTTATTTTTTCTTTTCTTTGCCTTAACATTTCTTCTCCATGACTATATCTATTTCTTCCACTTCACTTACATGGTTTGCTCTATATGTCTGTCTTGGTTTCTGTCCTCTGTGAGGCATCCACTCTAAGTCATTATATTTTACTCATAATACAAGAGTAGCATGAATCCACAGCGGTACTCGGTATATGCATATCTGGGTACCAGCACTGACTGAATCAGTTTCATTCCAGGGTCAGGCTACATTTTCTTGGGATGTTTCATTGTTAATAATTTTAAAGGGGGCCCAAGAAGTGGTGCAAGCAGTAGGGTGTTTGCCTTGCACGCTCTGATCTAAGACGGGGCATGGTTCAATCCCCCGGTGTCCCATATGGTTCCCCCAAGCCAGGAGCAATTTCTGAGTGCATAGCCAGAAGTAACCCCTGAGTGTCACTGGGTGTGGCCCAAAAACCAAAAACCAAAAAAAGTTTTTAAAGGGTTTTTTTTTTTTTTTTTCTGTGGGGAGACACCTAGTAATAGTCAAGGTTTTTGCCTGGCTCTGTGCTCAAGCATCACTCCTGGTAGGTCTATATGTGGTACTGAAGATCAAACCCAGGTTAACTCATTTTTATATGATTTTTTTGTTCTGGGAAGATTTCATAGAAAGGTAGTTTCTTATCTGCATGAAAATGAATATAAGTCTAAGGAGAGCTGTATATAAATGTTCCTTTTATGTCCACCTCTTTTCCAATCTCAGTTGAACAGGCAGAACTAGCTCTAAATTCTCTAGTTATATGCCTGGGCCAAAGAGGAGCAATAGGCAGGATACCTGGAATTGGAGAGAGGATTTGGGACTCTGGTTTTTAAGGAGATTTTCAAGCAATTCTGGATATGAGCTCACTTTGCTCTCATGCCCAGAAGTACAGTCTTTTGGGGCCAGGGGATTCAGTCCTGAACAAAGTTGCACCCTGGCTTTCTCTCTGCTAGCAGGAGCCAGGTCAGCATCATTCACATCCTTCCTCCTACCTTCTGTCCCCATTCTCCAGCCTCCTAAATGGTGTGGCTGTGTCTCCTCTTCTTTCTTTTTAGTCCTCAAAGATTTGTACCCAGAGATCTCTCTTCACTGAATCTTGACTTTATTTCTTTATTTTGTTTGTTTATTTTGCTTATTTTTTATTTATTTTATTTTATTTATTTATTTATTTTTGGCTTTTGGGTCACACCCAGCAGTGCTCAGGGGTTACTCCTGGCTGTCTGCTCAGAAATAGCTCCTGGCAGGCACGGGGGACCATATGGGACACCGGGATTTGAACCAACCACCTTTAGTCCTGGATCGGCTGCTTGCAAGGCAAACGTCGCTGTGCTATCTCTCTGGGCCCTGTTTATTTTGTTTTTATGGCCACACCTGGTGGTGCTCAGGGCTTATTCCTGGCTCTGTGCTCAGAAATCACTCCAGGCAGGCATGGAGCACCATATAGGATGCTGGGGATTGAACCCAGGTTGTCCCAGGTCATCCGCATGCAAGGCAAACACTCTACTGCTGTGCTATCATTCTGGCTCAATTGGCTTTATTTCTAAGGAATAAAAGGACACATGTGCATTTTAATCCCCATTCTGGGCCAGAGAGATAGTATAGGGATCAAAGCACTACTTGCCTTGCATGCAACTGGCCCAGTTCAATTCCTCAGCTCCACATATAATCATGAACGATTTTTGTTTTGTTTTGTTTTGTTTGGAAAGCACCCACAAGACTCGAACCACTGAGATTGGTTATTGATGATTCTTGAGCACTGAAGCATGAGAAGCCATTGAGCACAACCAAAGAAAATCTTTTATATATTTGTTTGTTTTTGGGGTCACACCCGATTGCACTCAGGGGTTACTTCTGGCTCTGCACTCAAAAAATTGCTCCTGGGGCCGGTGAGGTGGCACTAGAAGTAAGGTGTCTGCCTTGCAAGCGCTAGCCAAGGAAGGACCGAGGTTCGATCCCCTGACGTCCCATATGGTTCCCCCAACCAGGGGCAATTTCTGAGCGCTTAGCCAGGAGTAACCCCTAAGCATCAAAATGGTGTGGCCTGAAAAACAACAACAACAACAACAAATTACTCCTGGCAGGCTTGGGGGACCATATGGGATGCCGGGGATCAAACCTGGATCCATTCTGGGTCATCTAAGTGCAAGGCAAACGCCCTACCGCTGTGCTATTGCTCTGGCAGAAATTCCCTCTATTCAATCCTTCACAGAGCCTTTGATGGCCAAATGAGAGAAAAGCAGATCTTAGAGAACTTTGTACAAGTTTCTTGACATACTGTATCTGCTCTGTTCCATATAAAGAACATGAACATAAAACATTTTTAGATCTCATCCTGACCTTTACTTCTTTTTTTTTTTTTTTTTTTTTTGGTTTTTGGGTCATACCCGGCTGCGCTCAGGGGTTACTCCTGGCTGTCTGCTCAGAAATAGCTCCTGGCAGGCACGGGGGACCATATGGGACACCGGGATTCGAACTAACCACCTTTGGTCCTGGATCGGCTGCTTGCAAGGCAAACACCTCTGTGCTATCTCTCCGGGCCCTGACCTTTACTTCTAAGCTCACAGATACCCATTTAAAAGATCTGCCGGCTTTCTGACAGGTCTTTTTAAGGTACGCATGGACGCTAGGGACAACCAGTGATCAGGAGAAAGAAAATGCCTCCTTTACCAAATAGCATTAAGCTCACTGCACTGGGCGAAACCAACTGCACCCTTTTCTGTCTTTTCTTGGAATGACTAGCAGTACTCAGAAAAAGGTGCTTCTTCCAGTCAGGCCTCCCCCTCAAAGGTGCTAAACTTGCTCAAAGAGCAGCAATTTGAGGGTGTGGTTTATCACTCCAGCACCCTGCACCAGTAATATTCTGGAGCAAGACCCAGCTTCTTTACCATATCTCCAGATCTTGGGCGACTGCAAATGATCACAAACATGCACGGTATTCTAGATCGAAAAATTAAACAAAGACACAGGCCGAAAAGAAAAACCAAAAACATCAAAAATGATGAAAGACAGAAATAGCCCGGAATGGGTTGAGGTCATAAGTCAGAAATAAACTTCTCAGGCAATTTGTTAACCTGCTTGAAAAAAAAATTTAAATTATCTGCAACATTGCAGATGCTGAACTGAATAAGCAGATTGAGGATATTCAAGACAATATGGAATGTCTGGCAATATGGCAATTCACCTGGGTGTATTCAGGTGTATTAAGGATAACGATGGGAAAGAAAACAATGATGTTTGGGGGGCCAGAGAGATAATATCAAACTCAGATTTGACTCCCTGACCTGGGTTTGATTTCCAGTATCCTCTATGGTCCCCCATAGAGGGAGTAATGTCTGAATGCAGAGTCTGGAGTAAACCTTGAACACTGCTGGGTGTGACTCAAAAAAAAAAAAAGTAATGGTGTTTTTTGTGGTGGTGGTTTGAGGTTGGGGGGCCACACCCAGTGGTGGTTGGAGGTGGTCATTCCCTATCTTGATGCTGGGTGAGATGGGTGTAAGGGAGTTGCCCCTGGCAGTGCTCGAGGGACCATGTGGTGCCAGAGATTAAAACCAGGGTTTCCTGCATGCAAAGTCAAATGACCAAGTTTTCGATCCATCTGCTATCAGCATCTACACTGCCTTTTAAGAGAACAAACTCAGCTACTAGGCTCTCATATTCGCCTTGGAAAAGAGTCCAGGTTGGAATTGCAGCCCTGGGGCTGTGTGCCTAAGGGCACCCTGAGCCTTGGGGCATGATCAAGAGCTTTGTGTATGGATCAGACAGGGAGGCAGCTGCCCGCATCTTCCCATCACAGATGCAGGAAACTTAAGCTCAAAAAAATTGCAACTGTCAAAAGTAGCATAGCAGGTGGGGGCCTAGGAATCAGGGCTGATTCTTTCTTTTACTATACCCCTGAGGGCTGAGAGGATACACTCTCTCAGTCTCAGGAGACCCGAGTTGGAGGAGTCAGGGTCCCAATTGATCTTTTTCTTTGTTAGTGAATGGATGGAGCACACCCAATAGTGCTCAGGGCTTACTCCTGGCTCAGCACTCTGGGATCACTCCTGGTGGGGTAGGGGACCATATGTGGTGTTGAAGATAGAACCTTTGTCGGCTACATGCTGGAGATGAAATCCTAGGTTTGCATAAGTCCAAATCCCTGAGCTAACTCCCTGGTCCCCAAACTTGTCCTAAGAGGAGGGTTCCTAAAATCTTTCTTTTTTTTTTTTTTTTTTTTTTTTTTGTGGTTTTTGGGTCACACCCGGCAGTGCTCAGGGGTTATTCCTGGCTCCAGGCTCAGAAATTGCTCCTGGCAGGCACGGGAGGACCATATGGGACGCCGGGATTCGAACCGATGACCTCCTGCATGAGAGGCAAACGCCTTACCTCCATGCTATCTCTCCGGCCCCCTAAAATCTTTCTTAAAGTTAGTTTTTCCTGGGCCCGGAGAGATAGCACAGCGGCGTTTGCCTTGCAAGCAGCCGATCCAGGATCAAGGGTGGTTGGTTCGAATCCCGGTGTCCCATATGGTCCCCCGTGCCTGCCAGGAGCTATTTCTGAGCAGACAGCCAGGAGTAACCCCTGAGCGCCGCCAGGTGTGACCCAAAAAACCAACAAACAAAAAAAGTTAGTTTTTCCCCCACTCTATATCGTATCTTTGTTTTGTTGTTGTTGTTGTTGTTGTTGTTTTGGAGACACACTAGGTGATACTAAGTGTTTAGTCCTGGTTTTACACTCTGGACTTATTCCTAGTGGTGCTCAGAGAACCATATGGGATGCAGGAGATTGAACTCAGATCACCATATGCAAGGCAAGAGCCCTATCACTCTGGCCTATCACTCAGACTATCACTCTGGCCACTCTATTGTGTCTTTTTTATTTTAATTTTGTTTTTTTTTTGGGGGGGGGGGAGGCCAAACCTAGCAGTGCTCAGGGGTTACTCCTGGCTCTGCACTTAGAAATTACTCCTAGCAGTCTTGGGGGACTATATGGGATGTCAGGGAACGAACCCAGGTCAGCTGCTTGCAAGGCAAATGCCCGATCTTCTGTGCTATCACTCTGACCCTATTACATCTATATAACAGACACTGTCTTTGCATTAGCTAGCCAAGCCACTGCACTACTTCCTTCTAGAATCACACCAGAACTTCTCTGGGCCCCAAGAGGCAGAGCACCAGGAAACGGCTCAGGGACCCTGCCTGCCTGCTGCTTGCCTGGTAGACTTTCAGTGCTGCAAGAATGCATGCACGTGTGCTGCTTTTGCTGCAGAGACAGTCTCTTGGAGCCTTAAAAGCTGGCCATGGGGGAGTTAGAGGGGGTCCTTTAACTGAGGGCAGACAGTCAAGATTTCTCTAGTCCTATCCTTCTCTTTCCATAATTTCTTTCTGGAAATGACCAGACAGCCAGGTGGAGTGTGTGCGGTTGCTTCGGCCAATCAGTAGCCTAACCACTTTGTGTCTGCCCTGTGCTTTCCTGGGTCTTCCCATCACTCCTGCCATCCTGGGCCAGGTCCATCCCTTCCCCATCTCTGGAACTTTAGGCAGTTTGCTGGGGAAGCCAGTGACAGAAGCAGGTTTTTTTGTTTTGTTTTGTTTTGTTTTGCCTTTTTGGGTCATACTCGGCAGCGCACAGTGGTTACTACTGGCTCCATGCTCAGAAATCGCTCCTGGCAAGCTTGGAGGACCATATGGGTCCTTCTGCATGCAAGGCAAATGCCCTACCTCCATGCTCGCTCTCCGGCCCCCTCTTGGTCTCTTTTGGTATTGGGGATTGAAACCAGAACCTCATACATGCAAGGTTTATCTACACCTCCAAGCACTCTGTCTCTCTCACTTTCTTTTTTCTTTTTCTCTCTCCTGTCTCTTTTTCTTCCTTTCTTTTTGCTTTGTTGGTTTTGTTTTCTTGAGTCACATCTGGCAGTTCTTAGGAACCTCATCTAGCTCAAGGACCCAGGTGGTGTAGGGGTTGAATTTGGGGCCTGTGGCATGGGCTCAGCCCTTTGAGCAACCCTGGCCCTCACTTTTAACTTCTGCTAAGTATAATGACCAGTGGGCCAGGACTGAGAATGAATGGAAGGACTAAGTTTATGCATTCAGTTAAGAAGAGAAATATTGGGCCTGGAGAGATAGCACAGCGACGTTTGCCTTGCAAGCAGCCGATCCAGGACCTAAGGTGGTTGGTTCGAATCCCGGTGTCCCATATGGTCCACCATGCCTGCCAGGAGCTATTTCTGAGCAGACAGCCAGGAGTAACCCCTGAGCAATGTCGGGTGTGACCCAAAAAACAAAAAAAAAAAAAGAGAAATATTTAGCTTTGGGTGGCCAACCTGGGTTGCAGAAGTTGAAATGGGGGGGGGGGGAGAGAGAGAGAGAGAGATACCACATTCTATTGATTTCTGGGATTTATGGAGACATAGTGGAGAGATGAGGGCACTTGTCTTGTATGTGACTGATCCTGGCACCCCATACAGTGTCTGGAGTCCTGCCAGAGTGGGAACAATCCCTGGGTGTGGCTCAGAAGCCCCCCAAAATTTATACTGATTTTTGTACATCTCACATTAAGTTGCTTACTCAGCATTCAAGATCAAACAGATCCATGCATGATGGGAGATGAGAAGATGACACATATTTGAATATTCGCTTAATATTTGCTTAATGCACCTCATATCCCCAAAGGACTCCCTCTTCCCCAATTTGAGGAGTTCAGAAAAGAATGCTCACCACCGACGAAGACCTCAGCCCCGCACACTTGTCGCTCCTCTCTTCTGTTACAGGTTAGTTTGCAGATGAACAAGGTCGTGCCCAGGGGAAGTCCCTTGACTTGAGAACTGAGAAGGTGCCCACGCTGAGTATTGATTCTGTGCTCTGCCTGGTAGAGGATTAGCTGGTTGAAGTTTGGGTCGGAGCAGCCTTGTTTGGGCTTCAAAGAGCAGGAAATATTCACGGAGGATCCGAGGGGAATGACTAGGAAAGGCCTCACAGTCAAGTCTCCTCTCGGGCATACATCTGCGGGAAGACACCAAGGCAAGACTTTGAAAAGAAGGAGCCACAGAGTCCCCCAAAGCAGGATGTTGTCCATCCTCACACCCTGGAAAAAGAAATATGGTCTAGCGCTCTGAATCTATCAGTGATGGTTAGTGAGAACAGAAGGCAGCAGCCTTATTTGAGCCCAACTGAAATTAGACCTAAAATCTGCATCATTCTCCATTCTGTGATACTATAAGTAGAGTTATAAATAGAAAGGTGGTGAGCAGAAACAGGTTTGGAAGAACATTCAGGAAAATGGTTCCAGGAAGAGGCGGTGTCTGCTATGCAAATTGTTCAGCAGACTATTAAAAAAAAAAAAAAGTATTTTCCGGGATAAATCACATTTGTTTTCTGTCCCCATTTACGGCTTAGAATATTGGCATACGGGCCCGGAGAGATAGCACAGCAGCGTTTGCCTTGCAAGCAGCCGATCCAGGACCTAAGGTGGTTGGTTCGAATCCGGTGTCCCATATGGTCCCCCGTGCCTGCCAGGAGCTATTTCTGAGCAGACAGCCAGGAGTAAAACCCTGAGCATCGCCGGGTGTGGCCCAAAAACAAACAAACAAACAAACAAAAAAAAAGAATATTGGCATACTAAAAAGGAATGGAAAAGAAAGTGAAGAAAGTGATGACAAACTGGAAGAGAACAGATTTAGGATGAATTTCTCTCTTGCTATTTTAGCAGCACGAAGGGTGTGTGTTTGATAACAAAAATATTCAAGGGTTTTTGATGAGTTGTGTGATTGGTAATACGAATATAAATCAGGTCTTTCAATCAAATTTCAGCATAATTTTTTGTTTGTTTGTTTTTGGGCCACACCCGGCAGTGCTCAGGGGTTACTCCTGGCTGTTTGCTCAGAAATAGCTCCTGGCAGGGACGGGGGACCATATGGGACATCGGGATTCGAACCAGCCACCTTTGGTCCTGGATCGGCTGCTTGCAAGGCAAACGCAGCTGTGCTATCTCTCCGGGCCCAAATTTCAGCATCTTTTTAAGTTAAGAGGCTGGGCCGGCTAAGTAACCCATTGAATCTGTCTAGAATGACATAAATATCTTCTTTATGATAGAATAAATAATAAACTTACCATGTAAATAATACCATACTACTAAATTCTTATTTTAAAGGGGGGGGATTCATTCTGATCCTCAATTTATTTTTCATAAACAAATTTGACATCTATTTAGAAATGAGCAGTTTTGAGCAGCACTCAGTAAAACTGCAGATGAAAGAAACTCAAAATTATACATTTACACTGTTTTTAGATGTGATAGAAAGTCTCCACTGAGAGTCCTTTTTGGCAATTGTAAGATTGCTTGGCTAAAGGAACCATAAAAGGAAACTGGCAGTGAAGCTATTGAAATCAAATAAAGAAAAGGCTGAAAATTCATTTGAAATTAAAAAAAAAATTCTCATTCTTATTAAGTGTCTTTCTCTTATGTTAGCCTTGACCTCTGCTTCTTTATTTAGCTTTGATCTTAATGATGATCAGAAAGTTAAAAAAGAAGCTCCAAATGAAAAGAAAAAAAGAACATACCAGCCTAAGCCTATTATCCCTTTTTAAAGCCAAGCTGAGTTCACTCACAAAAATCTTGTTAAAATATACTATATTATAAAAGCATTAACACATGATGCCTTCCTATACTAGTCACTTTCTTAAAAGGCAAGTAATCTGATTAAGTTCTTCCCTTAATTATTGGTTTAAACTCAGTAAAATTCATCTTACATATAGACATGAAGTTAGACTTCTTTATGTGCATGGCAGATTGACTGCAAAATATTTACCACAAATAGTTTATCTGTACTTGAAAATTTAAACCACAAATAATCCACAGATTAGATTACAGAAATATCTTACCCACACTGGCTTTAACCAATAGCCATATGGTTAAAGGAATAAGGACCAATGAGCACCTTCCAAATGTAGAGGCCATGAACAGTCAACTCCTGAATATACCTTCACATTTTACCCTAAAACAAAACAAAACAATTCAAAACAAAACATAAATTCATTGATATTAAACATTTGTTGAAAATGCCAGAACCAGAAAACAAAACAAAACAATTCAAAACAAAACAAAACATAAATTTATTGATATTAAACATTTGTTGAAAATGCCAGAACCAATATCATGTAAGACTTAAAAAATTTTTTCTTTAATTCTCTCCATATCGTTATGACACTCCACCCGTTTATAAGTCTACTTTTAAAACAAGTAAAAGAAAAGAATTCGCCACTGTCAATGTCTAGATTTTTGGTGTTTTTTTCTTCCCAAGGGGTTTGGGGACACACCCTACTGGCTGGATTCAAGGCATACTTTTGCTCTGTGCTCAGGGATTATTCCTGCCCAGGAGAGCTACATGTAACAGTCAGCACCCTACTTACTGAACTATCTCTCTGGCCCCTTCCAGGTTTCTTAAACTTCTTAGAAAAGCAAATGGTAGAGAGGAGGCATTGCCTCTGAAATCCTTTAGAACTTTAGAATTGGGGTTAAATTCTTGGTGACTACTGGAAAGGTATCAATTTTTCTGAACCTCAGTTCCAATCACAATTATTTCCCCTTCCAAAACAAAGCTTAATCCTTCTAGTTAACACAGGAGTGTTACATTCTAAGTTTAATGTAAAATTTTTATTGAACCAAGAGCTTTCAGAAGAAACTGGGGATTAAAAATGACTGATAACAGGCCAGAGAGATAGCATGGAGATAGCACATTTGCCTTGCATGCACAAGGAAGGTGGTTCGAATCCCGGCATCCCATATGGTCTCCTGAGCCTTCGAGGGGCAATTTCTGAGCATAGAGCCAGGAGTAACCCCTGAGCACTGCCGGGTGTGACCCAAAACCAAAAAAATAAAAATAAATAAAAATAACTCACCCGGGGCCGGGAAGGTGGTGCTAGAGGTAAGGTGTCTGCCTTGCAAGCGCTAGCGTAGGACGGACCATGGTTCGATCCCCCGGCGTCCCATATGGTCCCCCCAAGCCAGGGGCGATTTCTGAGCTCATAGCCAGGAGTAACCCCTGAGCATCAAATGGGTGTGATCCAAAAACAAAAACAAAAAAAACCAAAAACAAAAAAACAAAACAAAAACAACTCACCCAGAATTCAGCAGATCATTTTATGGGGCAGAAAACAAAGAATCTCCAGGATTCAGAGGACATTGTTACACATTTACAGAAGCCTAATTTTACTTATTAATTATTTATTTTATTGCATATTTCTATCTAGAATTGTATAGAAAATTCAGGTTGGAAATGCAAGATGTCATCATCTACTAGATATCAGAAAATTCTCTAAATTCTATTATTGGGTTGAAAATGCACAAAGTGACCTGGAAAGTTCTGTGATGCCAGGCTATTGGGAACGTGTTCGAACCAAATATTGGTCTCTTGTTTCCAAATCTAGAAATATGCCAGGATGTATTGGAGACTCGCAGAAAAATTCCTTTTGTCATTCAGCACAAACGTCTACTTTTCATGTACCAGACATTTGAGATCAAGAGTACTGTCCTAGAAGATTCTAGGAACACCTTGTTTCTCACCCCCCAGGAAAGCCCCAAATAAAAGCCCCAAATATAAGCATTATCTTAATGATCTTTGTTGGATGTTCTTTCTCTTTCTCCCTTACTATCACTACTTCCTCCTCCTCCTCCTCTTGAATTTTAACTCCTAGAGGACTTCTATGCACATAAGACATCCTCCCCACCCACTTTATTTCTACTTTCTCTTTCAGGGGAATCTTATCTAGTCAACTGGCTTTAAAAATCTCTCTGAGCTCAAGATTCCTTTGCATCCTGGATACACACACGAGGACAGCTAAGAAACTGCCCAAGGGACTGGAGCGATGGCACAAAGCGGTAAGGCATCTGCCTTGCACACACTAGCCCAGGATGGACCGCAGTTCCATTCCCCATATAGTCCCCAATCCAGGAGCGATTTCTGAGCTCATAGCCAGTAGTAACCCCTGAGTGTCACTGGGTGTAGCCCAAAACAAATAAACAAAAATAAATAAAAGAAACTGCCCAAGAGTTATGTTTAGTTGGATTTTTTGGTCTTGCTCCCTTCAACTTGTTTCTTTACCCAGTCATTTTTATCTCTGTGAAGAAACATCCTTATTTCCTAAAATCTCCAAATGCACCCCGACTTTACCCCTCCTTACCTTCTATAATCACCCAATGTTTGTTATCTCTCACGTGTCCCAGTTCAATCCTCTTCTACCATCTTCACCTGGTTCAAATCATGGCTGTCTCTACAGTAGCTCCAAAATATATCTCCAGTCCCTCTTGGCCCCTTTCTAAGTAATGTTCACTTAACAGACTTCCCTTAAAAACTGAAATCAAGAGAGTGTGACCTGCCTCATACCACAGATTCAAAAACAAAATAATAGAAACATAAACTCCAAAGTGCTTACCAGCCACAATCTCTTGGCCACTGCTTGGCCTTAGTTCTGTTCTGCCACCATCCTTCATTCCTACTTTCTAGACTGATTCACTCTGCTCTCTTCACACTGACCTTCAGGATGTTCCTTGAGTAAGATGTGCCCTTGCTTTGGGGACTCTGCTCTTTCCGTTTCCTCTGTGAGAATCCTCTCCCTGGTTCTCAGTGGCGGGCTGACAGCCTTCAGATCTCAGCTCCTGAGTCACTTCCTCAGAGAACCCCTCCCTGACCCCCAAGTCAACATGGTGCTGTCTGCCTACTGACTTCATGGTACCACCTGTCACTACCTTGTTCATGTACTGGGTTACTTTAGTCTGTTAATTCTCTCTCTATAGGGTCAGTATAGAAATTATAATAGAAGTTATGACAAGATGGGCATTTTTGACTCACCAGCAAGTAGCATTGGAAAACTCGACATATGGTTACTGAAAAAAGCAGGGTACCAAGGCTTGAGAATATGAGCTATGGGAAATTCCCTTTATCATCTCTACATAGAGGGAATAAAGGCCCAACAAATGCCCTTACCTTAGATCCTGTGAAGAAACTACCTTACTTTTCAACAAGACTGTAGAGATGGGATTAAAGTTAATAGGATAACAGAGGCCAGAGTGATAGCACAGCAGGTAGGGTGTTTGCCGTGCAAGCAGCTGACCTGGGTTCAATCCCCAGCATTCCATATAGTCCCTCAAACTTGCCAGGAGTACTTACTGACTGCAAAACCAGGAGTAACCCAAGTGCTGCCAAGTATAAACCAACCTAACCCCCCCAAAATTTTTTTAAATAAGTAAAAGAATTTGATGTCAAAGGAGGAAAGGTACTTACTTGCCTTGCATATGCCAACCCAAAACGAAGAAATAAATAACACACTTATGTTCAGGTAGTGACAAAAGATTTACATAAAAGTGGCTCTGATGAGACCAGCTAATCTCAGTCCCATCTCTGGCACCACATAAGTTCCCTTGAGCATTACAGGATTCACAGAGCAATTAATAGCTCCTGAGCATCACAGGGTATGTCCCAAACCCAACCCCACCCCAAGTCTTTATACATTCAAAAACAAAATAGGGGGCCGGAGAGATAGCATGGAGGTAAGTCATTTGCCTTTCATGCAGAAGGTCAGTGGTTCGAATTCTGGCATCCCATATGGTCTCCTGAGCCTGCCAGGGGTGATTTCTGAGCATAGAGCCAGGAGTAACCCCTGAGCGCTGCTGGGTGTGACCCAAAAACAAAAACAAAAACAATAGGGCTATGGAGCCAGTCAATGAAGACATTTCTGGAGGGGAGTGGAACTTGGCATTGACCAATGGAAGGCTCAAGGAAGAACATTCTAATCTAGACAGAGAAGAATGAAAGAGTTAGAAGCAAAGGTATATACTTGCTGTGGGGGAGGGACAGAACTTAAGCAAGGATGGCTGGAACAAGTTGACTGTGAAGGGCAAGAGAAATACAACTGGAAAAGAAGGTCTCCTGGAGGGCTTGTTTGCTAGGGAAGAAAATGCAAATCTCAACCTCAAATCACTGGGATGCCAGGAGTGTTTCATTGGAAATTTGATTTACTCACTTAGTTGGATGTTACTTGTGGGTTATAGCAGTATATCAATTGCATTAAACACATGTACACATGCAAAAACAACAAACATGAAAATGATTCTTGAGGCTGTGGAAGGGGGGGAAGAGGAAACAGGCAGAGAAGTGAGGAAGCAATTTAGGTCTCAAGGTAAGATGATGATGCTATGGAACTAAGGTAGAGTCCGGAATAAGCTTAAGAAAGCTTTACCCAAAACTTCAGGTCTGAATAAACCTTCTACCAGATTCTACAGCTGCCCACTGTGTTGACATTTTCCTACCTCAAAATTTGCCATCTTCAGTAGAACAAGCTTTTTTTTTTTTTTTTTTTTTTGGCATCTGCCTGTCTCCTCCATTAGCTTGAAGCTCCAGTCAGGAAGGAAGATGCCAGACTCTGAGGTACAAAGTGTGTTTGTGCTAGTCTGATGGAAAAGAAAATGAAGCTTCTAATGCATCTACTTTTTTTTGTTTTGTTTCAGTTGGGGGTCTCACCCAGAGTTGCTCAGGGGTAACATCTGGCTGTGCACTCAGGAAATAATCCTGGCAGTGCTCAGGGGATGGTCCAGCCAACCCCAGTTGGCTTTTAGCAAGGCAAAAAATCTCTTCCCACTGAAATGTCTCTCTACTTCTCTGTGTTTATCTATTTTACTTGTAATTCAATTATATTAAAATGACACGAAATCTGGTTTTGTCACTTTGTGGTTAATATTATTAGCACATTTTTGTTTCGTGCAACTATCTTGGTTGCTCAGTTAAAATCTGGAGTGACAGGGGCCAGAGAGATAGCAGGGTGTAAGGCATTTGCCTTGCAATCAGAAGGAGGCGGTTCAAATCCGGCATCCCATATGGTCCCCCAATCCTGCCAGGAATGATTTCTGAGCGTGAAATCAGGAGTAACCCCTGAGCGCTGCCGGATGTGTTCCAAAAAAAAAAAACCAACCAACCAACCAACCAACCAAACAAACAAACAAACAAAAATCTGGAGTGACAGCAGAGGAGGGAGGGTATTTACCTTACAACCAGCTGGCCAGGGTTCAATCCCCAGCATATGATCTCCCAAGCCTGCCAGAAGTTATTCTTGAGCACAGAGCCAGGAGTAGCCTCTGAATGTTGCCAGATGTGCCCCCCACCCAAATATCCAAAACAAAACTGTAATATTCTGGTAAATTACGGGTTGAAATTATGACACTTATGGGTTGAAGTAGAAGACAAATTAATGAGCAGATACATCAAGATTAAATAGGTTTCTGCTTCCAACATAAAAACGTTATCCACATGGCATTTTCCTAGTATGCACTAAAATTTAAAGCTATAACCTGAGGCTGGAGAGATAGCATGGAGGCAGGGCATTTGCCTTTCATGCAGAAGGACGGTGGTTCGAATCCCAGCATTCCATATGGTCTCCCGAGCCTGTCAGAAGCGATTTCTGAGCACAGAGCCCGTAGTAACACCTAAACGCCACTGGGTGTGACCCAAAAACCAAAAACCAAAAGAAAAAAATTATCTTGCTTCAGGGCTGGAGAGATAGCTCTGTGGGTAGGGTACTTGCTTTGCATTTAGCTGACCCAGATTCAATCCCCTTGCATTCCCCAAGCTCCTCAAGAAGTGATCCCTGAGCACAGAAGCCAGGAGTTACCCCTGAGCATGGTCAAGTATGACCCCAAGACACACATATATTATGTTATTGAAGCAAGAAATACATATGTATATACACATTTTATATAATATGATATAGCACAGATATAGCACAGAGGTGTTTGCCTTGCAAGCAGCCGATCCAGGACCAAAGGTGGTTGGTTCGAATCCCGGTGTCCCATATGGTCCCCCGTGCCTGCCAGGAGCTATTTCTGAGCAGACAGCCAGGAGTAACCCCTGAGCGCAGCCGGGTGTGACCCAAAAACCATAAAAAAAAAAAAAAGAAGCAAGAAATACATATGTATATACACATTTTATATAATATGATATATTTAATATAATATATTACATATTATTTTATAAATATATATTTTATATTATATAATTATACAAGTATATATTTATATACAATATAGATAACATCATATATAATATATATGTATTTCTTGCTTCAATAAAACAATAAGAAAAATATATTCAAAATATATAAAATATACAAATATAATATATAAAATATGTGATAAAATTATAAAACCTTTGGATATATGAAATATGCATACATGCGATTTTAAGATGTATAAATCCAGCATAACTGAAAAGGTATAGACATATATATGTACATATATACACATAGTAAATAAAATAGATGAAGGATGCATTTGCATCCTTGATCCAAACACAAACTTACTCATTTTTTTCTATCATGTAAAATGACTTCCACATTTATAAGAAACTCAGAGCCCCAGAAACCTTCAAGTAAATGAGGTCTCTTCCCATAAAATGAAACCTCCTGGCAACTGTCAACATCCCCAGCAGTGTGTAAGGAGGGTTCCCATGAAAACATCAACACTACCTAGAATCCCATGATCAAAGAGCGCGCCTTGTCCCTGACTCATCACTCGGCGTTTCCAGACAATGAAAAAATTTTTTAAAAAAAAGGTCCCCACGAAGGGGTGGGTCCAAGCAGACAGACAACACCTCACAAACCACCAGGCGACTTCAAATCCTCGTTTGCTAGCGAGGAAAAACCCTGAACCACAGATGATTTCAAGCTACCCGGGCTGCTTACAACTGACTCTCATGGGCTTTGTCGATTCTGCAGCCACCTACCTAGTCTAGGTCTGGAGCAGCACCCAAAAGAAACTCCGGTGAATTTCAGTTCTGCCAAGCACCCCTCACCTTAAAAGCCTGTCTCTCATTTGTCCCAGGCTTACCTTACTAGCGACCTTGATGATGTTAATGGAAGGGTTAAGAGAATCATTCAGGATCCAGGAGAATATCCATGACAAGGTAGATGATCCACTGATATTAGATCCTTTCTTTGGAAATCACTGGTGCTTTGTAAAGTGCTACAAAGACAGCACTTTATTGGATGAGGTGACAAATTAGATGGAGGTGAATTTATTCCTCACCCTGACTGTCAAAGCTAAGCAGAGGAAGGAAGCTTAGAAGTGAGTAGATAACTAACTACCCAGGATCTTGTTTCCCTCCAAGCAGCTCCCATGTGGAAACAGTGATCATTCTCAGTGCAGGGTTGGTTGATTTATAAATGTCTTACAAATGCAGGCTGTTGCTTAACTGGTTAACTCCAAGAGGCAAAGAACAAAATCCTTTTCCTATTGCTGGAAAGTGATTTGCAGACATAATCTATTCTATCTTCCCCATTTCACACAGGTAAACTGAGATCTTAAAAGAAAGCAGGGAGGGCCAGAGTGATAGCACAGTGGGTAGGGCATTTGCCTTGCATGCAACAGGCAGACCCGGGTTCAATCCCTGGCATGCCATATGGTCCTCCAAGCCTGCCAGAAGCGATTTCTGAGCACAGAACCAGGATTAACCCCTGAGCAGCGCCACCAGGTATGACCCAAAAACAAACCAACCAACAAAAGTAGGAAGAAGTCTAGCTAGATCAAGGTTACATTAATAGGGGCCGGAGAGATAACACAGTAGTGGGGTTTTGCCTTGCATGCAGAAGGATGGTGGTTTGAATCCCAGCATGTCATATGGTCCCCCGAGCCTGCCAGGAGTGATTTCTGAGTGTAGAGCCAGAAGTAGCCCCTGAGCAATGCCAGGTGTGGCCCCAAAACAAAATAAAAAAAAAGGTTACATTAATAGCAGGATATAGATAAGACATACACCTTCTGATTTTGAATTCAGCATTATGCTCCTTTTCATGCAATGAGACATCTGGTCAGTAACAATTATATAACATTTAATATATATGTATATGTATTCAAAAATTCAGCCAGTACTTTCCCCTCTTTACTATTTTATTTTTCAGTGCTGGAGAGATAGTACAGTGAGTAGGACACTAGCCTTACATACAGCCAACCCTGGTTTGATCTTTGGATAATTTCCAAGAGTGATCCTTGGACGCACAATCAAAAGTAACTCCTGAGCACAGCCAATCATGGCCCCAAAACCAAAAGAAAAGAAAAAAGTTAGGACTTACTTTCAAGATTATTAGTAGAATTAATATTGTTTAGAATTGCTAGACAGCCTTGGCTATTCCAAAGACCTATCTTGCCTATTCCTTTGACTCATCACCAAAATATTGATGAAAATGAGACTGCCCAACTACTTCCAAACTTTCAAACTACTTTCAAACTTATGCATGTGTTCCCTATGATTTAGGACAGACATACTAGACACTTTCATAATCTTGTCCTTGCAGTTTTAATTTCTTGAGAAGAAAAAGTAGGTTCTGGGGCCGGAGAGATAGCATGGAGAAGGTTGGTGGTTCGAATCCCGGCATTCCATATGGTCACCTGAGCCTGCCAGAAGCGATTTCTTTTTTTCTTTTTTTTTTTTTTTGGTTTTTGGGCCACACCCGTTTGACGCTCAGGGGTTACTCCTGGCTATGTGCTCAGAAATCGCCCCTGGCTTGGGGGGACCATATGGGACGCCGGGGGATCGAACCGCGGTCCGTTCCTTGGTAGCGCTTACAAGGCAGACACCTTATCTCTAGCGCCACCTTCCTGGCCCCAGAAGCGATTTCTGAGTGTAGGGCCAGGAGTAAACTCTGAGCGCTGCCAATTGTGAGCCAAAAAACAAAAAACAAAAACAGAAACAAACAAACAAAAAAAAGTAGGTTCTACCTTTTTCTTTTGGCTTTTGGGTCATACCCGATGGCACTCAGGGGTTACTTCTGGCTTTGCGCTCAGAAACCACTCCTGGCAGGCATGGGGGGACCATATAGGATGCCGCGAATCGAACCACCATCCGTCCTGAATCATCTGCGTGCAAAGCAAATGCCTTACTGCTGTGCTATCTCTCCAGCCCCTGATTATTTATTTTTTGCAGTGCTGCAGATTGAACCCACGGCTTCACAAATGCAAGACAAGTGCTCTCCTACTGAGCTACAACCCCTCCCATTACATATTTTTAGTACTATTAAAAATATATCTTTTCTTTCTCTTCCTGTCTCTGTGGTAGTGGTGGTATGCGAGGGTCACCCACTTGGGTCACATTTAGTTGTGACCCACTTGCTTGAGATCAAGGATCACAGCAAGAGAGCTGGGGATTACACTCAGCATTGATTGGGGGTGGTGGGAAGGTGGGGGCCCAGGGATCAAATTTGCTGCCTCACCACTGGCCCACGTCCTTCCTGAGCCCTTACATTTTTTTTTATATTCACTACAACAATCGGTAGAAATATATCAAATATAATGCATGGTCAGGACACATTTTGCATTTCTTTTAAGGAAGCAAATAGCAGCACAACTTGACAAGCAAAGAAAATTGAATATTTTCTGGTGGGGAGGGTTTGGCTTGTTTTTAGGTGAGTCTGCATAAGTTCATCTGTAAAAATTGAGAGAGCTGTGCTATAATGACAGAGAGGACAATGCACCAGACGACAGAGCCTGCGAAGTGATGAAAAAAAAAATCGATCTGCAAATGAGAAATGATATACCACAGCTAAGCAAGTACTGCTCTCCCAGACAGCGCTTTGACATTTTTTTCACACTGGCAGACATTGTAATGTAGAAAAAGATACAGAACTTGCCAAAATCTGGAAGTCAGATAGTTATGTATATATCTGTTTTAAAAAATGTGGGCCGGAGCAATAGCACAGAGATAGGGCGTTTGCCTTGAATGTGGTCGGCCCAGGACGGACCTAGGTTAGATCCTCTGCATCCCATATGGTCCCCCAAGCCTGCTAGGAATGATTTCTGAGCACAAAGCCAGGAGTAACCCCTGAGCACTGCCAGGTGTGGCCCTCAGACAAAAAAACAATTAAAAAATGATGCGATAGAAGTATCTTGCATACCCTTGTAGAGTCTGTTATTCTAAAGTGCTGATAGCATTGATTAAGAACAACAACAACAACAATTGAGATTTTTATCTTTCAAAAAAAAACCACTAGATTAATCTGAAAACATATGGGCACCTCCAGCTTCAGGGTAGAAATATTGACCACTGCTAAAATTCAAAAAAGACCCCCAGGTACCCAATAGCGGATAAGGAGGATGGGGTAGATATATGTGTACAGATTTCTATTGATATCTATATTTGTAAAATACACCTCTACAGAACTAAAAGAAAAGTGAAATCTTCCTTGTCTTTTTGCAATAACATTGATGGAAGTGGTGGAATTTATGCCAAGTAAAATCTCAGTAAGAAGATGATTAATATTGCCTGACTTCAGTTCTAGGAGGACCATGGAGAAGCAAAACAAAGGAATAAATAATGTTCAAAAAACTAACCATTGGACTAATCACAAGAACTGCGGGGTCTGGGGGGGATGCTGCCAGGGTGGAGGGATGCTAGGCTCTGTTGTGAAAGATTATTGGCATTTTAGTGGCCCATAACTTGTGGTAACATTGGTCCTCTTAACATAAAAACATTTCCTCCATAAAATTATAAAGAGGGCTACAGTGGTAGGGCGTTTACCTTTCACGTGACCCACTCAGGACCGTTTGATCCCTGGTGTGCCATATGATTGTATGCCAGGAGTGATTTCTGAGCACAGAAAAAGGAGTAACCCCTGAGCACTGCCAAGTGTGAACCAATAAAACCCCCGTAACATTAAAAAGAAATCCAATAAACATTAGTTGAAGGAATTCACATGACTATGGAAGAGCAGAATATTAACGCTTACTCATTAACATTCCTTGGTTCTAAGCAGGACAGAGAAAAAGAGCACTGTTCATGGGAGTAAGCATCTAGCATTCCTACATGGAGGCACTTCAGATCTAACGTTAAGAGCCAATGAGTCAAAGCTGAGGAACCAGTAACTCACAGCATGTCCAAGTGCATCAAGGTTTTTTTCATATTTTCACTGGAACACTAATGACCAGTTCCCAGAGGTCTAGGACAAGACTAGGCACATAGTAGGTGCTTAACAAAGTGTTACCTACCTGCAGTATCCAAGCAGACTGCTACAGATACACAGCCTATTCCTTTGTTGTTGTTTTGTTTGTTTGTTTTTTATTTTTGTGGCCACTCCCAGTGACACTCAGGGGTTACTCATGGCTATGTGCTTAGAAATTGCTCCTGGGGCCGGAGAGATAGCATGGAGGTAAGGTGCCTTTTATGCAGAAGGTCATCAGTTCGAATCCTGGGGTCCCATATGGTCCCCCGTGACTGCCAGGAGCAATTTCTGAGCATGGAGCCTGGAGTATCCCCTGAGCACTGCCGGGTGTGACCCAAAAACCACAAGAAAGAAAGAGAAAGAAAGAAAGAAAGAAAGAAAGAAAGAAAGAAAGAAAGAAAGAAAGAAAGAGAAGAAAGAAAGAAAGACAGAAAGAAAAAGAAAGAAAGAAAGAAAGACAGAAGAAAGCACAAGAAAGAAAGACAGAAAGAAAGAAAGAAAGAAAGAAAGAAAGAAAGAAAGAAAGAAAGAAAGAAAGAAAGAAAGAAAGAAAGAAAGAAAGAAAGAAATTGCTCCTGGCTCAGGGGTCCATATAGGATATCCCAGTGGTCGAACCCAGGTCCGTCCTGGGTCAGCACTGTGCAAGGCAAATGCCCTACTGCTGTGCTATGGCTCAGGCCCCATAAAGCCTATTCTTAGACTATGATTCCAGAACTTAAAAATGGAGTCAATACAGTGGGGAGGGCTTCAATCCTCAGCATCCCATGTAGTCCCCAGAGCCCTCTGAGAGTAATTCCTGAGCTCAGAACCAAAAGTAATTATTGTGCACTGCCGGGCTTGGACTAAAACGCCTCCTTGAAAAATGGTTCTTAAATCAATTTTCTTAGTAACTGATTTGTGTGCTTATTTTCTATACTTATATGCATGGGATCGCCTTAAAAGACAAAAACAAAAACAAAACAACAACAAAAAAAAAACGTTGCTGGGCCGGAGTGGTGGCACAAGAGGTAAGGCTTCTTTCTGTCTGCCTTGTCTGAGCTAGCCTAGGACAGACCTCGATTTGATTCTCAAACTTCCCATATGGTCCCCCAAGCCAGGAGCAATTTCTGAGTGCATAGCCAGGGAGCCAGGGGTTACTCCTGAGTGTCACTGGGTGTGGCCCCAAAACCAAAATAAATTAATAAATAAATAAACCCACAAAAAACGTTCCTGACCCAAAAAAAAGGGGGGGGGGAATGGAGGTATCAAATGAAAAAAATTTAAGAGGCCTTGCTCAACACTAGCACTGATGCCCCCTAGCTCATTAGGCTTGCTGTTCCCTTTCCAGAAAAAAATTAATTATTCAGAGCCCCCCTTAAATCCTCCCAGGACCCCTGAGAAGCAGTTTTGCTCCCTTGGGGGAATCATTGCTTGGGAGAATCAAAACAGATTAGACTGTGAGGAAACTAGCTTTATTTTCCTCAATAGGCCACTGTTTATAAGATCCATCAAATACAGTCAGGGCCAAAGAGATGTACAGTGCGTAGGGCTCTTGTCTTGAACACAGCCATTCTAGGTTCTAACCCCAGCACCCCATATAGTCTCCAGCACTGCCAGGAGTGATCCCTGAGCTCAGAGAGACAGGAGTAAGCCCTGAATACAGCCAAGTGTGACTCCCCAAAACTAACCAATTAACAAACAAACAAACAAAAAAACCCTCCAAATTATCAAATTTAGGGTTCCAGCACTGAAATCCCAGAGAGAGGGCAACAAGGTGGTCCTGGACCTTTCTGCTGAGTGTCCATCCCCTAGGTTTCAGGGGAGCGCTGCCACCCCAGCACCAGACCAGGTGGGGTCCGCAGGATCCCGGGGTGCCCCCTTCCTTTCGTTCCCAGCAAGCACACCCTTCTGCCAGGCTGTCCCACGTGGCCCTCTGCTCCCCAAGAGAGGCAGAAGTCAGGTCGGCCAGCACCCTGAGCTCCCTGCCACCCCACCAGACCCGGCCCGCTGGGTCACTCACCGCGCACCCCCTGTCCAGGGGCCCTGCACCCCGGCTGCACTTTGGGGCGCTCGGGGGGCGCGGCCGGGGCGGGCGCCTCTTTGCGAGGGGTCTACAGCTTCCAGGGTCTGTTTGAGCCCCTTTCGGGTAGAGGCTGGCTCAAACCAGGTTCTCTGCCCCCCGAATCTTCCATAAAAGATGGGGCGTCCCTCCAGGAGGAGGTCCTTGGCTTGAGTTGTGGGTGGGTCCCGTAACACCCCAGACTTTCCCAGCCGCGAAAAGAGTCCCGTGCCTGCACCCAGAGAGAGAATCCTCCTTCAACTGTACCCCCATTTCCACCGGCTCTTACAGCACCCCAGGTGGGGTGGGGGTGGGAGTAGGAGGGGGTCCCTGTCTGAAGCTTGGAAAGACTCTCCAAACTCTCAGTGCACTTTCTAGAAAGGATGAAAGAGGTGCTGAATCGCATTTGTGGCTGGAGCAAGTGCTTGTATTTTTTTTTTAACTATTGTTTTGTTTTATTAGGTTTTTTTCGGGGAGGGGGGGGTCATATCTGATTGAACTCAGGGCTTACTCTTGTTTCTGCCTTCAGGGATCATTCCTGCTGGGCTCAGGGGCACCACTTGGGGTACCAGTGATCAAACCTGTGAGGCCAACACCCTACTTGCTACTGCACGTTCCTTCCCCACCTCCAACTCTAGCACCCCAAAAAGGAGAATTGAAGAAATGAATGGGCTTAAATGGGCCTGAGACGTATTCAGAGTCCAGCTATTCTGAATCTTTCTTTTGTCCAATATTTGCCTTGGCGGCATTTTTGAGGGTTAATAAAGTATCAGTTATATATATATATATAGGGAACTGTGATTCTCAATAATTTTAATGGTAGTTTCATGCCCACTTCCCTCTGCTAAGGGGTCCCAGCTGCTCCTTTCTTTTTCTGCACCCTCCCCAAGCTAAATTCAGCTGACCTGTTCCCCATTTCTGTCGCCTTTTGGTCATTTGTTTTTCTCTTCCTGCTTGTATGGCAGACTCACCTATGTGAGAGATCATTCTGTGCCTATGTTCTTCCTCCTGACTCTGCTCAACATGATGTCCGCTAGTTCCACCCATATCAAGGCAAATTACATGGTATCTTAGAGCTGCGTAGTATTCTGTTGTGTAGATATTACTACAATTTTTGATTCATTCATCCAAGTTTGAGTTGTTACCATAGCTTGAGTAAACTTAGCAATGAAATTGATATGTATATGAATTATATGGTATTGTGATTAGAGAGTAGATGCCAAGGAGTGGAATCATTTGTTCATATGGGAATTCTATTTTTCTTTCTTTTCTTTTTCTTTTTCTTTCTTTTTCTTTCTTCTTTCTTTCTTTCTTTCTTTCTTTCTTTCTTTCTTTTTTCTTTCTTTTTCTTTCTTTCTTTCTTTTCTTTTTCTTTTTTCTTTCTTTTTCTTTCTTTTTTTTCTTCTTTCTTTTTCTTTTCTTTCTTTCTTTCTTTCTTCTTCTTTTCTTTCTTTCTTCTTTCTTTCTTTCTTTTCTTTCTTTTCTTTCTTTCTTCTTTCTTTTTCTTTCTTTCTTTCTTTCTTTCTTTTTTTTTCTCTTTTCTTTCTTTTCTTTCTTTCTTTCTTTTCTTTCTTTCTTTCTTTCTTTCTTTCTTTCTTTCTTTCTTTCTTTCTTTCTTCTTTCTTTCTTTCTTTCTTCTTCTTCTTTCTTTCTTTCTTTCTTTCTTATAAATTTCCATATTGCTTTCCATCGTGGTTGAACCAGATGACATATCCAACAATGGTGGATCAGGGTTCCTTTCTTTTTTTTTTTTTTTTTTTTTTGGTTTTTGGGCCACACCCGGTGATGCTCAGGAGTTACTCCTGGCTATGCGCTCAGAAGTTGCTCCTGGCTTGGGGGACCATATGGGACGCCGGGGGATCGAACCGTGGTCCGTCCTAGGCTAGCGCAGGCAAGGCAGGCACCTTACCTCTAGCGCCACCGCCCGGCCCCAGGGTTCCTTTCTCACTGTTTCCAAATTTCTTGTTTTGGGGGCCATATCCAGAAATATTCAGTTTTTTTTATAATATCTTTATTTAAACAGTGATTACAAACATGACTATAGTTGGGTTTCAGTCATAAATTGAGCACCCCCCTTCACCAGTGCAACATTCTCATCACCAATACCTCCCAACTTCCTCCTCCCCCATCTTCTGCCTATCTTCCAGACAGGCATTTTACTTCTCTCACTCATTAACATTGTCATGATAGTTGTTAGTGTATTATTTCTCTAACTGCACTCACAATTCTTTGTGGTGAGCTTCATATTATGAGCCAGTCCTTCTGGCTCTTATCTCTGGGCATTATTACAATAATGTCTTTTATTTTTCTTAAAACCCATAGATAAGTGAGACATTCATTCTGTGTTTCTCTCTCTCCCTCTGACTTATTTCACTCAGCATAATAGTTTCCATGTCTATCCATGTATAGGAAAACTTCATAACTTCATCTCTCCTGATGGTAGCATAATATTTCATTGTGTATATGTACCACTCTTTAGCCATTCATCTGTTGAAGGACATCTTGGTTGTTTCCAGAGACTGGCTATTATAAATAGTGCTGCAATGAATATAGATGTGAGGAAGGAAGTTTTGAATTGTATTTTTGTGTTCCTAGGGTATATCCCTAGGAGTGATATAGCTGGATCATATGGGAGCTCAAATTCCAGTTTTTTGAGGAATCTTCATATTGTTTTTCATAAAGGCATTCCCACCAGCAGTGAATGAGAGTTTCTTTCTCCCTGCATCCCAATCAGCACTGATTGTTCTTGTTCTTTGTGATGTGTGCCAGTCTCTGTGGTGTGAGATGGTACCTCATTGTTGTTTGATTTGCATCTCTCAGGGGTTATTTTTATTTATTTATTTATTTATTTATTTATTTATTTATTTATTTATTTATTTATTTATTTATTTATTTTGGTTTTTGGCCCACACCCGGCATTGCTCATGGGTTACTCCTGGCTGTCTGCTCAGAAATAGCTCCTGGCAGGCACGGGGGACCATATGGGACACCGGGATTCGAACCAACCACCTTTGGTCCTGGATTGGCTGTTTGCAAGGTAAACGCCACTGTGCTATCTCTCCGGGCCTTGGGGGTTATTTTTGACTCTGCATTCCAGAGTTGCTCCTTGTGGTGCTCAGAGGACCATATGGAATGTTGGGGAACCTGAGTTGGCTTGTGCAAGGCAATTACCCTACCTACCTACTTACATCAGCCCTGAATTTCAAGAGATTTTGATATATTCATTCTTACTGGCACGAGATGATATTTCAGTGTTGTTTTGACTTGCATTTTACTCATCATGAGTGGTGAGCACCTTTTCATAGGCCTATGGGGCATCTGTATATGTTGTTTTTGGAACTGTCTATTCCTAGTTTCTTTTGACTTTTGAATGGGGTTGTTGGATTTTCTTGTTGTTGAGCTACGTGAGTGCTTTATAGATCTTGGATATTGGCCCGTTCTCTGTGGTATGTGTACAAATATTTTCTCCCATTCAATAGAGTGCCTTCTTATTTTAGGCTGAGTGCCTTCTGTGTAGAAACTTTAAAATGTAATGTAGTTCCAATTAATTTGTTTATTTTTGTTGCTGCTTTTGCCTCTGTGGACACTGAAGATACATACCTATGACATCCATTTTCTGAAAAATTGTGCCTGGGTTTCCTTCAGAGTTTAATGAATTCAGGTTTATTTATTTTTTATTTAGGTTTGTTTGTGTAGGTTTTATTTTTTTCACTAATAAAGTAGTTATTATTGAGTTACAGACATATAACGTACAAAAACCTTTACCATCAGGTTTTCAGGTTGAATTTTAATGTCTTTAATCCACTTTGAATTTTCTTTTGTGGATGGTGTGACTTACACTTCAATTCTGTTGTTTTTCTTGTTGGCTATTCAGTTTCCCCAACACCATTTGTTGAAGACTTCCTTTGTTTCACATAATGCCCTTAGCTCCTTTAATGTAGATTAACTGCCCATAAATCTGAGAGCTTAACTCAGGATTCTCAATTCTGTATTCCAGTACCATACAAATTATTATTATGATTATGATTATAATTACTGTTATTGTTTGTTTGGGGGCCATACCTGGTAGTGTTCAGGGATTACTCCTAGCTTTGTGCTGAGTGATAAATCATGGCAGAGCACTAGGAACCAAATTGGGTACTAGAGATTGAACACAGGTTGGCCTCTTGCAAGGCAAGTGACCTATCCACTGTACTATTGCTTCAGCCCACAGTTTGATTAATACAGTTTTGTAGTACAACTCAAAGATGGAAACTCAATACTTCCCATCTTCTTACCTTTTTCTTAGAAATGTTTTGACTACTTGGAAAATCTTATGGTACCATACACATTTTACTAGCAGTTTTTCTAATTCTTTGAAGAATATATTTGTGTTTTTTTTTTAAACTTTACTGATTGATTTTTGGACCCCACCCAGTGGCACTCAGGGGGCACTCCTGGCTCTGCTTTCCTGATTTCTGCACTCAGAAATCATTTCTGGCAGGCTGGGGGACCATATGGGATGCTATCTCTCTGGCCCCTAAAAAATATAATTGGAATTTGGGGGGGACCACATCTGGTGGTGCTCAGGGGTTAGTCCTGACTCTGCTCTCAGAAATCACTCTTGGCAGACTAAAAAGACCATATGGGATTCCAGAGATCAAACTCAGGTCCATCCCAGACCAGCAGCATGCAAGGCAAACGCCCTTCCACTGTACATCACTCTGGCCCCATATGTTTGGAAATTTGATCTTACATTGAATCTTACATTTATAATGCTTTGGGTAGAAAGTTCATTTTGATAAAGTTGATTTTTCTAATCCATAGCCAGGGAATATCTTTTCATTTCTTGGTGTCCTTTCTAATTTTTTTAGAGCAGTGATATAAAGCTTTCATTGGATAGGTCTTTTACCTATGCAATAAGGCACATGCCTTACCCATTGTGCTATTGCTCTGTGTATTGTGTATTATTTAGAATTTATTGAAGCTGGAGCAGTGGCACAAGCCATAGGCATCTGTTTTGCGCAAGCTAGCCTAGGATGGACCACGGTTCGACCCTCCAGCATCCCATATGGTCCCCCAAGCCAGGAGCAATTTCTGAGTGTATAGCCAGAAGTAACCCCTGAGCGTCACTGGGTGTGGGCGAAAAACAAACAAACAAAACAAAAAAAGAATTTATCGTAAGCATTTACAATATAAATTTATAGAAGCATATCAAATTCATAAGAAAATTAAAAGTTGTAACTATATTAACTATCATGACAATCTTAATGAGTGAGAGAAGTAGAATTCCTGTATCAAATGCAGGCAGGGGTTGTGGGAGGAGGGAGATGGGGGGCATTGGTGGTGGGAATGTTGCACTGGTGAAGGGTGGTGCTTTTTTTGTGACTGAAATCCAGGGGCTGCATCTGTGGCACAGAGTGGTAAGGCATCTGCCTTGCCGGCACTAGTCTAGGATGGACCTCAGTTTGATCCCTCGGTGTCCCATTTGGTCCCCCAAGCCAGAGTGATTTCTGAGCACATAGCCAGGAGAACCCTTAAGCGTCACCAAGTGTGGCCCAACCCCCCCCAAAAAAAGAAATCCAACTATTGTCATGTTTTTAATCACAGTGTTTAAATAAAGATATCATTTTTAAAAAAAAAAAAAGTAATTCCTGAAGAAAAAAATAAAGAAAATGAAAAACAAATGAATATAGGTTGATGATGCATTCTAAATTTGTCTTTTTTTTTTAAGGCAATCACAGATATAAAAATATTTTAAGACCCTGGTCTTGGACCTGGAAAGATAGTACAGGGGTTAGTGTGCTTTCCTTGAATGCAGCTGACCCTGGTTTGATCTCTGATACCAAAGAGGTCCCCCAGAGCACAGAGCTGAATCTGGCTCCTGGAGAACCAAGGAGTGTAGCTCAAACCTTCTTGTACTCTCACCCACCCCCAATGATCCTGATCTTTTAACTTTGAATCATAGCATCTTACAAATTGCTAAACCAGACACAAAATGGTGTTCTAAATACATCTGTTCCCTAATTTTGAATGTATAAGAGGTATTGATAAAAAAAAAAGCACGAATATGATTGCTCGGCAAACACAATGAATTATACAAAAGATGCAGACAGCAATGAAAGCCTCTATTATTCTCTCTTTATCTTAGATGCAAATGAATCAGATGGAGCATCTTCCATAAATATTATTAGTGAAATTATGATCTCTTTCCAACTTAGGGTGAAATATGGCAATCAGACACGTTCAGAGAGACGAATTCAGCAGCTGCAGTTCTTATCCAATCTCTTGTCATAGAAACTTCCAGAGCTCACTATATTTCTTGTTTGCTTCTTTATCTCCAGCACCTGCACAGTGAGTATAATAGGACAGACACTCAGCTAATAATTAAATTATTTGAGAGTTGACTTACCTTGTTTTAGAGAGCTCTCATTTTTTGGGGGGCCATTAAGTAGTGTTGAATCTTCAAAACATGAAAGATGGAAAATAAGTTTCTTTTTTTTTTTTTTGGTTTTTGGGTCACACCCATTTGACGCTCAGGGGTTACTCCTGGCTATGCGCTCAGAAATTGCCCCTGGCTTGGGGGGACCATATGGGACGCCGGGGGATCGAACCGCTGTCCGTCCTTCGCTAGTGCCTGCAAGGCAGACATCTTACCTCTAGCGCCACCTCCACCTCCCCGGCCCCAGAAAATAAGTTTCTTAGCAAGGCTTCCATATGGAACTCGACCATGTGGGGTATCCTTTCTATTTCTTGCTTTCTTTCTTCTCCTCCTCCCCCTCTTCCTCCTCTTCTTTCTTTTAATATCTCAGGAGTTCCCTGGTAGATACTTGTTTATATTCTCAGTGGCGGCCTGTTCAGTTAGATTATAAAAATCTGCTGTCTTTTCTGAGAATATGCTGGGACAGTGGTGAATGCCCAACAGAATGAGAACCTAAAATACAAACCCTAATGTCAACCAATGGTTGCTAGGATAGTAATTTTTTTTTTTTTGCCTCTGGGTATGAGATGACCTTCTGGGTGACTACAGCTAGAAGAAAGCAAATCAAAAGCTCGATTGAGTTACTAACCACAGTGACAGCAGCAAAGACTTTTCTAGGAAATACCACTTCAGTTTCCATTTCTGCTACCTTTCTATTCCTTTAAATGTCTATTTTGGTTGATAACTGATAGAAAAACTCCTGAAAATATGTACTTACACTGTGCTGGCAACATCTCAATGGCATGTCAAAATAAGTGTAATGAAATGATTGCCTGTTGGCGGCACAGGACAAACACTGGCAAACCAAGCCTGGTAAGAAAGTATTAGGATCCATTTGCCCTCTTTTGTTTTGTTTTGTTTTGTTTGGGCCACACCCAGCATTACTCAGGAGTCACTCCTGGCTCTGTACTCAGAAATTACTCCTGGCAGGCATGGGGGACCTTATGGGATGTTGGGGATTGAACTTAGGTGGGCCTCATGTCAGGCTAAAACCGTCACTGTTGTGCTGTCACTCTAGCCCCCTCTTTGCTCTTTTTCTTATTTAATAAGGAGATGTGTTCTCTTTATGACTGTCACCCAACTACAATCATGCTTGTAATCATAGTGCTTAAATAAAGATTTTATAAAAAAAAATTAATCATCTATCCAAAATGTTAGATTTGTAGAATACTGAAAATAAGTTCAAATTATACGGTGGTATTCTATGTTGAAAGTCTTAGTCATGGAAGATTCATAGATTATCCGTAATCCTCAGAGATCTTTAAAGAGGAGAGTTATAGGGGCAGAAATGATAGTATAATAGTATGGCATTTACCTTGCACTGGACCAACCCTGGACAGACCTGGGTTTGATTCCCAGCATCCCATATGGTTCCTTGAGCCTGCCATGAGCGATTTCTGAGTGCAGAGCCAGGAGTAACCTCTGAGAGCTGCAGGATATGGCCCCAAAACAAAACAAAAAAAGGAGAAATGTAACTTTTCACAGTTGACATTTAGCAAGGGAAAATGATGCTCACAGATGACCAAAAAATGTGAACAATAATAGGTTTTTCATTGGGTCAATTCATTTTCAAGGTTTTTTTGTTTTTCTGGGTCACACCTGGTAGTGCTCAGGGGCTACTCCTGGCTCTACACTCAGAAATTGCCCCTGGCAGGCTCAGGGGACTATATGGAACGCCGGGATTCGAACCACTATCCTTTTGCAAGCAAAGCAAATGCCCTACTGCTGTGCTAAATCTCCGGACCCCATTTTCAAGGCTTTTTAAAAGAATATTTAGATGCCAGAGGCCTTTTAAATGAAATAAAGGTTGATGAATAAATGGAGACTTGAGGCAAATTTAAAACAATGCTAGTCATGAGTTACTACACAATTGTGTACTTGCTTCTCAATCTGTCATTGCTGTTCTCAGCAGCTAAATCTAAGACAGGGGAGTTTGCAGATTTATGGTTTCCCTAATATAAGGGCATAATGCATAGTCACAGATGCAGAACTTTTGGTGACTCAAGAGAAAGTGTTTTAAAGGTTTTTTTCAAAGGAAGAATTATTCACCAAAGAAGACAACTTTCTCACAGGGATTCCTAGCCATAAGTTCCTTATTTATTTAGAATTTTATTTATTTTGTTAGAATAGGTCTGGGGGTCGGAGTGATAGCACAGCGGTAAGGCGTTTGCCTTACATGCGGCCAACACAGGCCAGACCCCTGTTCGAATCCTGGCATCCTATATGGTCCCCCAAGCCTGCCAGGAGCATCTTCTGAGCGCAGACCAGGAGTAACCCCTGAGCGCCGCCGCCAGGTGTGACCCAAAAATAAACAAAAAATATAGGTCTGAAGGGTTTTTTAATTCATTATATTACTTTATTACTTATTTGTTTGTGTTTGGTTTGGGGGCTACACCCCGCAGTGCTCAAGGTTGACTGCTGACTCTGTGCTCAAGAAGCACTCCTGGCAGGCTTGGGGGACCATATAGGATGCTGGAAATTGAATCCAGGTTACCCAGTTGCAAGGCAACTGCCCCTCTCTGCTGTGCTATTGTTCTGGGCCCCACATTTTATTTTATTTTATTTTTGGTTTTTGGGCCACACCCGGCGGCGCTCAGGGGTTACTCCTGGCTATCTGCTCAGAAATAGCTCCTGGCAGGCACAGGGGACCATATAGAACGCCGGGATTCGAACCAACTACCTTAGGTCCTGGGTTGGCTGTTTGCAAGGAGAACACCGCTGTGCTATCTCTCCAGCCCCACATTTTATTATTTTTAAAATTTATTTATTTTTGGTGTTACCCCCAAGTGTTCAGAGCTGTTTCCTGGCTTTGTGTTCAGGGATCATTCAAGACTGAGCATGAGGGACCAAATATAGTGGTGCCAAGGATCAAATCCAGTTTGGCTGCATCCAAGGTAAGTGTCTTCCCTGTTCTCCAGCCCCTAAAATTAAGATTTTCTAACACGAATATGGTAAGCACCCTCTTTCTTTTTTCTTTTGCAAGTTTTCTATTTTCCATACAGGAAGAAAGCTCTTTTTTCAACTGAGACAACCTAAGTACCTGTCCTGTCTCTAGCTCAGCACTAGACAGTGAGCTCTGGTGGTTTCCTAGGGCAGAGTTATCCAGTTTCACCATGGCCCCCTGCAGGCCTTGTTTCCTTCCTATTATCCTCCTACCAACCTTCTATGCCTGGGACCCCTTGTGTCATGTGTCATGTGTGGTACCTTCTCTCCTTCCATTGATGTGACTTTCACCTATGGCCCCTTAATTTAGTAGGGTCATATGGCCCCAGATTGAGAAACACTGGTCTAGACAGATATTAATTCCCACTACTCATAAACTCCAAACACATGTATCCTATACTCCACTTTCCTAGCCATGATATAAAACAAAAGAATGGATATGACAAGAGCTCCCTTTGGGAAAGGAGAAAACTATGAGACAGCAAAAGTCACTGACCCAAAGCACTACTTAGTGTCTATAGGGTGACATATTAAGGAGTTAGAGTTGACCTTTAAAACCTTTAAAATCTGCTAAAGGTCAGAGGAAGAAGCTCAATAGAAGTCAAATTTTAATACTTTGTCTATTCCGTTCCAATTGCTTCCTCTGAAAGTTCTGTGACAATCTTCCCATGTGAGAATCTTCCTATATTTTTATGCCATTGAGTATAAATGTGATAGGCTGTTTCCCTTCTGTATTTAAATAGAGATTTTTTTCCCTCTCTTTTTCTTTTTCTCTATCCCCTTTGCCTTTTTTCTGAATCTTTCTCTTTATTTTTGACCTTATCTTTTTTCTTCCTCTCTCCTTTCTTTTCTACCTCCCTTTGTCCCTTCCTTTTTACCTTTCATGTTTATATAACCTTTAAAGAAAAGTTATGTACATATAATTGAGAGATATCTTAATTTCAGAAAAATAAGTTGACATATCTGTATTTTAAAGTAATCATAAATATCAAGTTTGTATCCATCACTGTACATTCATATAGTGTTTTTCTTGTAAGAACTTAAAAATATGCTATCCTAGCATATTTCAAATATATCCTGCAGTAGTATTAGTTATTCATAAACAGAACTTATTTACTCTGTTTATTTGGGTGACCACTGTCACACAATTGACTGACCTTAAAGCCTACTCCTTGCCTCTGGTAATAACTGTTCAGTTCTCTCTCTGAGTTTAGTCTTTTTATTTTTTTCCTTTAGACTCCACATATTATCAGGGGCCAAACAAAACCTCAGCAAGAGAGTTAGAAACAGAATTTAATTGAGGAAGAAGCAAAGCAGGGAGGCCAGGGGCCTTACAACCAGCCCCCTAAACTGAGAGTGGGAGAGAGAAAGCCAAGGTTGGGACCAGGGCAAGAAGTCAGCCAAGGGAAAGACCAAACAAAGGGAGTCAGTAAGAGAGGCAGCAAAAGGCAGCAGGAGCAGAGTTCAGTAAACAGTTTCTCCAGCAGTTTGGCAGTGATCATTCAGCAGCAGCAATCTAGCAGGGGCTTCGGCCCCTAGCGCTTCAGCCTAGTTTTATATAATCCTGAAGCCAACTGTCCTCCAGTGGCAGTTACAAGGGTCAGGCATCTGATAACTGACATCTTCACCCTTAAAAAGAAAGTAGCCCCACTTTTTTTGACCAAGGGCCATAAGATTCTCTATTTCCTTATAACATATAAATAAAGTTACCTTGGGGCCGGCAAGGTGTCGCTAGAGGTAAGGTGTCTGCCTTGCAAGCGCTAGCCAAGGAAGGACCAGGGTTCGATCCCCCGGGGTCCCATATGGTCACCCCAAGCCAGGGGCAATTTCTGAGTGCTTAGCCAAGAGTAACCCCTGAGCATCAAACGGGTGTGGCCCCCAAAAAAAACAAAAAATAAATAAAAATAAATAAAGTTACCTAGTCGTTGTCAATCTGATTTTTTTCAATTAACCCAATGCTTGCAAAATCTATCCATGTTGTTGTAAATGACAGATTTGTCTCTTCTATAACTGAACAATATTCAATTGTATAGATAATCCCATTTTATTTTGTAATTTATATACTAAATTAATTACATATATTTATTAATTTACATAAACATATATCTGAAAATATAATATATATATATATATTTTTTTTTTTTGGTTTTTGGGTCATACCCAGCAGTGCTCAGGGGTTACTCCTGGCTCTATGCTCAGAAATTGCTCCTGGCAGGCACAGGGGCCCATATGGGATGCTGGGACTCAAACCACTGTCCTTCTGCATGAAAGGCAAACGCCTTACCTTCATGCCATCTCTCCGGCCCCTGAAAATATAATATTTCTATTTGGCTTAATTTGATAGATTATCTTGGAGTATCTGATAACAGCATTATTACCATAGATATAGATTTTTTTTTTTTTTTTGGTTTTTGGGCCACACCCGGTGATGCTCAGGAGTTACTCCTGGCTATGAGCTCAGAAGTTGCTCCTGGCTTGGGGGACCATATGGGACGCCGGGGGATCGAACCGCGGTCCGTCCTAGGCTAGCGCAGGCAAGGCAGGCACCTTACCTCTAGCGCCACCGCCCGGCCCCAGATATAGATATTTTTTATTGTTCCTGGACCTCAATATAACTAAATAGGAATGTTTTACATTTGAATAGTGAGGTAAACTATAATGTTATAATTAACAGGGAATGTGCAGAATGTTTTTGAATTAGTATTTTTGTCCATTAACCCTATACCTAAAAGTTGAATTGCAGACTGATGTGGTAATTCTATTTTTTTTTTTTTTTGTGATTTTTGGGTCACACCCGGTAGTGCTCAGAAGTTTTTCCTGGCTCCGTGCTCAGAAATTGCTCCTGGCAGGCACGGGGGACCATATGGGACGCCGGGATTCGAACCGATGACCTTCTGCATGAAAGGTAAACGCCTTACCTCCATGCTATCTCTCCGGCCCCGGTAATTCTATTTTTAATTTTTTGAAGAATCTACTAATTTGCTGCACCAAGTTATAGCCCCACCAACAGCATGCAAGAGTTTCTTTTGCACTTCACCAACTATGGATTTTTCTTGTTTTTATTTTTTGATCAAAGTCTTTCTAATAAATTTGAGATAATATTTCATTGTGTATTAATTCAGTTTTTACATATCTATTGTTTTTTTTGGGGGAAAGGTATTTTCAAATCCTTTGTTTTAAAATTGAATTCTTTGCTTGCTTTTTGTTATTGACATATAAATTCCTTATATGTTTTAGATGTTTTTTATTCTTGTCTTGGGGTCACACCCACTGACGTTCAGGGGTCACTCCTGGCTATGTGCTCAGAAGTCTTGGGGGACCATATGGGACACCGGCGGATAGAACCGTGGTCCGTCCTAAGCTAGCTCTTGCAAGGCAGACACCTTACTTCTAGCGCCACCGCTCCAGTCCTCTTTTAGATGTTTTTAACTGATATTTTATTTGTACATAAAACATGTCATTTTGTAGGTGGCCTTTTCATTTTGTTGATTTTTACTTTTGCTGTATAGAGCCTGTTTAGGTTTGATGTAGTCCTATTTGCTTATATTTGCTTTTGTGTGTGTGCTTTGGATGTCAAATGCAAACATATCATTGCTAAAATAAATATCAATGCCTTCTTCCAGGAATTTCATAGATTCAGGGAAGTCTATTTAGTGGTATAAAATGAGTGGTAGTACAGAGTTAAAATATCTTCAATCCCTGTAGTTTATTCAATTTTTTAATGATTGTTGGTTTTTTGTTTTGTTTTTTGTTTTGGCTCACACTCAGATGTACTTATGGCCATATCTAGATGTACTTATGGCTTACTCATGGCTCTGCACTCAGATATCACTCCTTGTGATACTTGGAAAACCCCATGTGGTGCTAGGGTTCAAACCTGGGTAAGGGGTGTGCAAGGCAAGTGCTCTACCCCCTGTATTATCTCTCTGGATTCAAAATGAGGTGATTTTATATGTACATATGTGAAATTGTTCCTAAGATATATTGGTATGCAGAGAAAGTATAGTGCTAAGCAATATTCGATTATGCTGTCATTTTATACACATATTTATGTGAAAAATATGCTTGGAAGAATGTTTATTGATTTTGTATCTAGAAGCTTTATTAAAAATATTATTCTAGGGGCCAGTGTGGTGGTGCTAGAGGTAAGGTGTCTGCCTTGCAAGCGCTAGCCTAGGACAGACTGCGTTTCGATCCCCCGGCGTCCCATATGGTCCCCCAAGCCAGGAGTGACTTCTGAGCGCATAGCCAGGAGTAACCCCTGAGCATCACCAGGTGTGGCCCAAAAACCAATATATATATATATTTCTAGAGTGAGAGAAGTAGAGGTCTGTCTTGAATACAGGCTGGGAGAGGGAGGGAGATCGTGGACATCGGTGGTGGGAATGTTGCACTGGTGAAGGAGGGTAGTCTTTTTATGACTGAAACCCAACTACAATCGTGTGGTGCTTAAATAAATATATTATAAATAAAAGAAAAAATACTATTCTAGGAATGGTGAGAGTAGACATGTTTAGTTGCTTGTCTTTAACTTTCAGTTTTTCTTCATTTATTATAAAATTAGCTGTAGGATCAATCACCTGTGGGATGTGGCAACTTCCAATCTGTACCTTTGAATGATCCTCTTATAGATCTAGATTTAGAGTCTACCCCAATATTACATGAATTCATCTCACTAATTATATCTGCAAATGACTATTTTTCCTGAACAAAGTCTGATTGAGATTCTGGGTGGACATAAATTTTGGGGGGGTATACTCTTCAATCCAGTACAGCTATGTTTTAGAATACCATGTAGAGTTTTCATATCAGACTGTTCACAGGACTTTCTCACACTGTTAGCTTTCCCTTTTCCCAGTAACCCAACTTCAAGATGGAGTTTGTTATCTAACTGAAATAACAATTTATTATCTAGTTTATTATGTAATTGGTGTTTATGATCTATTTAAGTATATAAAAATGTGGTTAAGAAATTGTTGAAAATGTGGGGCTGGAGACATAGCATGGAGGTAAAAGCATTTGCCTTGCATGCAGAAGGTTGGTGGTTCGAATCCCAGCATCCCATATGGTCCCCCGAGCCTGCCAGGAGTGATTTCTGAGCATAGAGCCAGGAATAAACCCTGAGCGCAGCTGGGTGTGACCCAAAAGCCAAAAAAATAAAAACCAAAAAAAGAAATTGTTGAAAATGAATACTTCACATCAAATACTCCAGAGAACAAGTGTTTAACGCCTCCTTCTCTGTAGGTATTTGTATTCCTTTCTAGCAGAGACAACCAAGATGGTTTCTAGAATCTTGTTTTAGGAGGCAATAACAATTGCCTAAACAATAACAATAAAAAAGCAATAACAATAACAGTAAAAAAAAAAGCATCTCTATAAAATAGCTAGTGTTTCCTGAAAGCGCACTCTTCTGAGAAAGTCATTTTTTGAAAAGATCATTCTGACTCTTTTCAGTTCAAGCTTAACTTAGAAGTGACCAGGAAAGTCCATGAGAATTTGTAAGATCAGAACCTAGAAAAAAGAAAGCACAGATATGTGTCTGACTTTAAACTTTTTTCCCTCAGATGCTCTTCTAAAAAGTGGTGGTGACTCAAGAGCTTCTGGGGTAGTCCCAAGAACTGTAGGGGCAGAAAAGTGTATGAATCAAAATATGGAATTCAGAAAAGATAAAAACTGCTGGCATTCCATTGAAATCCTGAAGGATTTCATAGGAGGAATAAATGGGAACGGCAAGTAGGCTTTATGAGAACTGATTTGCATTTACTTAACTTTGCATTATTTTAATCCCTTATTGTATACAGTGATCTGTTGACTAAACTTACTTCCAGAAGTAAAAGTCAATCCAGAGCCTCAAATTAGCTTTCAATATGTTTACCCCAATAAAAAGTAATGCCAAAAAATAATGTCTGAAACCAGAAAGAAAACAAACAACCTCAAGAAATGCAAATAATAGAATTTTTAGACATAGGGTTAATACGGTAGAGAATTCTGTCAAAGAACTGGAAACTACTAAAATGTTATTTTTATTTCTATAACTCAAATATTACAACTCATAAGCCAGAGAGTACTCAATGACTGAAAGCATGATTTGCATGTAAGAGGTTCAGGTTAATCTAAAGCACTTCATGATCACCCAACTATCACTGCGAGTGAGCCCCAACAATATAGGGGAAGGTGAACTCTGAGCACACTGGGTGTGGCTCAAGATAAACTAATAAATAAAAGTTACAAACACATGATGGATTGATTTAATTCTAGATTAAATGAAGTTAAAGAGAAAATAAGAAAACTGAAATATATGTCAGAATAAGATGTCCAACATAAAACAGGGGAAAACAAAAGATACAAAGGGCTTGGAGACTAGTATATGGAATAATAGTGAGATTTTAGAGTAAGTAACTCAAAAAAAAATGGGTCAATATATGTGAATGGATTTTCTTAATACAAAATTGGGTGTCATGGGCTGATTTGTGTCCACTCACCTGCTCCAGTTCATGTTGGGAACTGACTTGTTTGAGGACATTTTGCGGTTCTTTCTGCCATAGCCCAGCTTTTCACCTAAAAGCAATATGCAGTCTTGCTGCAAATTTTTGAGCTAAGAGAAAAGAATGTGCAGCTGCAGGACATAATTTAGCTCTAAGCCCGGAGGAGAGTAAAAACTGCCTGGTACAGTTATCAGAAACTAGGCCCCATTCCTTAAGACCACATTCCGGAGTGAATTAGGCTGTTTTCAATAAGTATATGCTACATTGTCTGTTCAAGATCACTGAGACAAGCACATCTTGCACCATTTCCTGATAGTCAAGCAATTAGGAATGCAGCTAGAAGGACACTAAAAGTTTCCATTGAAACAGCACGTTCAGCATAGCTTGAAGGTCATCCAGCCCCCTAGCCCACTGTCCACTTCGCGCCAAAAGTATGATTGACAGCACCTTTGTACTGCCCCCTTCTCCTTCACTATAAAAGAAGGAGTTGTATTTCAATAAACGCCTTTGAACAGTGAAATATTGTCTTAGGCCATTTATTATTAACCTCTCTTAAATTTCTTACAGTGTGGTTGTGCTTCTACTCAGCAAAATAGAAGTGCGGTCGTCTGAGAAGCCTTCCCAGCTAATTCCTGCTGGCCGGGCCCCCCTGGGGGGCTTCTGGACCCTGCAAGTTCATATTTTGAAGTCTTAACCTTTAATCTCATATCATGTGATGATATTTGAAGGCAGAGTCTTTAAAAAAGCAAATAAATGAAAATGAGGTCATTAATTCGATATGACTGATACCCTCATTAAAAGAAGCATGTAGTGAACAGAAACCTACAAAGAAAACACCATATGAAGGTACAGAAAGAACACAGCCATCTACAACTCAAAGAGGCCTCAAAATAAACCAGCTCTGCTGTCACCTTGATCTTAGATATTTTTTGTAGCCTCAAGAATTTTGAAATAAATTTTTTTTCCTGAGCTTAGTTTTTTTTTTCTATTATGTTTTTGTTTTTCTTGACCCCATCCATGGTGCTCAAGGATCATTCCTGATGGTGCTCAGGAGACAATAAGGAATGCTGAATCAAACTGGGTTGGCCTTATGCAAAGCAAGAATCATAATTCTTGTACTATGTCTCTGACCAACTATTTCTATTTTTGAAATCACCTTTTTTGAGGGATGGAGGGCAGGTCTTTGCTTTATATGTGCATTTCAATATAGAGGATATTCAAAAGACCAGAACTTGAAAAGCTGTTTCATCTCACTGGTAATCTGAAAATGCAACGGAAAACCTCTGTCTCTCTCTCTACTTACCTCTCAGAATAGCTAAACTTCAAGTCTCTGATATGACAATGACCAAAGTATTATTTATTATCACTGTAGTTGTCAATTCCACAGTTCCTTGTAGAATACTGTCCTTTGTTAGAGAAAGAGGTTCCCAAGACAAAGAGAAAGACACTGTCCCTAGATTTCTTAGATTTATGGCCTGGAAGAGAAGACATTGAACAGGAATAACATAATAAACACTAAGTACTCTGATTATTAATCATACCATCTTTAAGAATATTGCTAGAATATCAAGCACAAGTTGGGAGTAAAGACAGTGGTAATGAAGAAGAGTGAGCATTCCAGGACTTTTCGCAGGAGAATCGAATGGAGACTCTGGTCTCCTCATGTAGTCTGGTGATCCTTTAGGTTTTCGAATCCTCAATCAACATTTGTTCAAATGTTGTTGGAGAAAAATGTAGAACAGAACTCTTTTAAGGTCTTTCCATACAAGTCCTTTATTCTTCTTGCTGTGGCTCAAACTCATCAAAACAGAAGACACATACGTGGAGTGAATTCGTGTTGGAACACTATACACATGAAACTTGATTATTAGTACTTATGTAAGTCCCAGCTGGTTAATATTGCATTTTTGTGTGTGTGTGTGTGTGTGTGTTTGGGTCACACCCGGCAGTGCTCAGGGGTTATTTCTGGCTCCAGGCTCAGAAATTGCTCCTGGCAGGCACGGGGGACCATATGGGACGCTGGGATTCGAACCGATGACCTCCTGCATGAAAGGCAAACGCCTTACCTCCATGCTATCTCTCCAGCCCCTAATATTGCATTTTTCAAAGTTAAATACATTTAAAACAAAACCAAAAAAGCAGAAGCTTGCCTATTAGCACAGGGATGCTGGGGCTCTTGTCTGCTTAGGGAAGTCCTGTACTTGGCTTAATGCTCTGCTATTGGTGGCCTTCTTGACAGCCTTAATTTAATGTTTTTAAAGTTTATGGTGTACTGTTAATGGTAGCATTTCATGCATAAAACATTCAGTACCACAAGGACTATGTTGGAGTGAGAACAGAGTTCTTCTTCCTATCATCTCCTACTTCTGGAAGGCCTCATAGTCCAAACCATGTCCCACAGCCATCGCCACCATGACTGCATTGGCCAGATCCATAGCCATACTCTATTCACAAAACAGATGTAAACCAAGCCTTAAAAAATTATGAATCCACCACCTTTTTTTTTTTTTTTTTTTTTTTTTGGGTTACACCTGTTTGCCGCTCAGGAGTTACTCCTGGCTATGTGCTCAGAAATCCCCCCTGGCTTGGGGGGACCATATGGGACGCCGGGGGATCGAACCGCGGGCGGTCCGTCCTACGCTAGCACTTGCAAGGCAGACACCTTACCTCTAGCGCCACCTTCCCGGCCCCTATTAAGTTTTCTTTTCTTTTCTTTTCTTTTCTTTTTTTTTTTTTTTGTTTTTTTTTTTTTTGTTTTTTTTTGGTTTTTGGGCCACACCCGGCGGTGCTCAGGGGTTACTTCTGGCTGTCTGCTCAGAAATAGCTCCTGGCAGGCACGGGGGACCATATGGGACACCGGGATTTGAACCAACCACCTTTGGTCCTGGATCAGAGTACACCACTCTTAAGGCTGAAAATGGGCAGTCTCGGGAAGAGAGCAGGCCAAGTCCCTGCCATGCTGAAGCCTCACTTACTGCACCCACCACTCACAATTGCCATTTCTCCAATGATACAACTTCACTGTATAACCACCCATCCCTGCAGAGATTCCTAAGCAACCAAAACTCCAGGTATGCTAGTATTGGGACTGACATCATCAGGACATTGTCATAGTGAGTGGGAGCACCCTCCCCTCAACCCCACCTTCTCAGATATTGCAATATCAGCAACAGAGCTTGGAATTCTGGACCACATGCTTACACATGTGGCATGACAACTCCAAATTTTTCAATACTGTCTTTCCAGTAGGAACACACCAATTTAGATGTCAACATGGAATCGAAGCAACCTCATGTTCAGAAACAAAGCAAATAGATCAAGTAGCAATAAATAGCTTAATGAATCTCTGACAATGACTGAATGATCTTATTGCAAGCTACAATAATTTCCAATTTTTTTCTTTTTGATGTTCTTTTTAAAAAATGATTTCAGGGGACCAGAGCGGTGGCACAAGTGGTAAAGCATCTGCCTTGCCTGTGCTAGCTTAGGGAAAACCGTGATTGGATTCCCTGGCATCCCATATGATCCCTCAAGCCAGGAGCGATTTCTGAGAGCATAGCCAGGAGTAACCCCTGAGTGTCACTGAGTGTGGTTCCCCCCCCCCCAAAAAAAACCAAAAAAAAAATGATTTCAGTACCACTTACATGTAAATAAGCAACATTATAATATATTATTTTGTGTCTTTCAAAGGAGCAGGCTTGAAACTGAGTGGGAATTCTAAAATAATGATAGAGGGAAAGTTACATTGGTGGTCGTATTGGTGCTAGAATATGGAGTGGCAGAAACAAATGTATTTGAGTAACTATGTAAATCATAGTCTTTAAATAAAGGAATTTATTTTAAAAATTTAGCACCATTATGTGCTTCCCTCCACCATTGTCCCCATGTCATCCCAATCCCACCCCCATCCCTACCTGTGATCAGCTTCCAACTGAAGACCCAGTTCTTACTTTCTGTTATCTTGCATCATTTGTTGTTCTCGCACATTCTTTTTTTTTTCTTTTTTTCTTTTTCGGTTTTTGGGTCACACCCAGCAGTGTTCAGGGTTTACTTCTGGCTCTATGCTCAGAAATTGCTCCTGGCAGGCTCGGGAGACCATATGAAATGCTGGGATTCAAACCACTGTCCTTCTGCATGAAAGGCAAATGCCTTACCTCCATGCTATCTCTCCAGCCCCTCTTGTACATTCTTAATTTTTGATCCTGCTGTTCCACATTTTCATTTTTCATTGGGTCCTCCAATTTATGTAATTTATCTGTTCTACAATTAACTATACATGTGATATTTAGATGGCAGTTTAGCCTATTCCTTGGGAGGTTTATCTGGCAAGTAATGTTGCACATGTAGACCTTTTGGGCCTTTTAAGACCTACTAAAACAGAATCTGTATTTGAAAAGCTGTTCTGGCAATTTAACCTTTGGAAGTGAGAATGTCTAGAACCACCTTATTCTCATATGACCAAAAATGGAGCAAAGGCCACTCCTGCCTTTCTGGTGGACCTGTGACTTGACTTGGCCAACTAGAGCTTTGCATTCCCTGGCAGCCATGGTTGATTCATTTGGGCATAAGTCTGTGTCTGGGGTTGTGCCACGTAGCCTAAATATTGATATCTTATAAGAATGAATTGCCTGAGACTAGCAAATTTTCTCTAGGAAAAGAGTTCTGAAGTTGTCATGGCCACACTGGAAAGCCTGAAAATGAAATGGTGTTGCAAGATGAACCAAGTATGGGGAGAATTGAGAGTTGGCACCATCACCTAAACCATTGGCTCAAGGTGAACTCAAAGTTAAATCTATCCTTGGACATTTTGCTTACTTAATCCAGTAATTCACTTGAGTTCATTGGAGTCAGATTTGCTATTCTTTTCTACCAAAGGAGCTGTGAACCACTCTTTTTTCTTTTGCAGGCAAAAAAAAAAAAAAAAAAAAAAAAAAAAAAAAAAAAATTTTATATTTTTCTGTTACAACAAAATAATAAGTTGAATTATTTATAAAAAAGTTCAGTAAAAGAAAATTTGTGACTATCATATCTCACAATGGTGTTATTAAAATCGTCTGTGGGTTTACTGAGCTGTTTATTGCTTGTTGAATCTTCTGCATTACTGTTTTTATTTATTTACTTATTTATTTTTGTTTTTTTGGCCACATCCATTTGCTGCTCAGGGGTTACTCTTGGCTAAGTGCTCAGAAATTGCCTCTGACTTTGGGGGATCATATGGGATACTGGGGGATTGAACCCCGGTCCTTCCTTGGCTAGCGCTTGCAAGGCAGACATCTTACCTCTAGCGCCACCTCTCCAGCCCCTACTGTTTTTATTTATTAAATTTAGTGAACTTTTATGCTACTTTCCCATTTAACTTGCTGTGCTTCTACTGGACTGTTACTATTGTGGAATTTGGAGATGTTGGGTGGCTACCTATGTGGCCATACACCCTGGGAATTTTACTACTGGGATGATTTTTTGGCTTGGCATCTCTTGGGATTAGTTGTGAAGTTGAGTGATTTATATGCCCAAAGATGTGGGGGGTATGTGAATGTGGCTGCAGGAGCTTTTAGCAGTATGGGCTAGGGGCGGCTGCCCACCCTAAAAGGGCCCCCAACTTTTCATCCCAAAGACTCCCCTCCGTCTTGGCATGGAGTCTCTTCCGAGATTAGTGGTGAGATGAAACTGTGATGCTGGACCATTTAGATTCTTAAAGCTGTGGAAAGTGAGTGAAAACCTGGGACTTCAGCAGGATGGGAACTCAGTCTGCTCCCACCCAAGAAGTCCCCAGATTTTAGGTGAACTCCCCTTCTGTTCACACTTGTGTGAACTCTCATAGTCTAAAGAGGTAAACTGTGCTGGGATAGTGTGGGATAGAGGCACATTTTGCTTGGGCTCTCCAGCTTGCTGATTAAGTTGCAGGGATTCACTGAATAAACACTGTACTTTCATGTGTTTTACTGCAGATAATGCCAATATGTGTGTGGTGGGGGGGGGTGCATACCCATTGGTGCTCAGGGCTTACTCCTGGCTCTAAGCTCAGAGATCATTCCTGGTGATGCTTTTTTGACAGTGCTATTTCTCTGGCTCCAGTCCAGCCTTAATCAAAACAGCTTTCTGTTTGCGTGTGTTTTTCTGCTACTTCAGTAGATGTAAATTAATTATAGCTATCAGTGGAAGACCAGAAAATTTCAGTGGGTAATAATAGGCTTCCACCTGGGTGTAACTTCCTTAGGTAGTTTGCTGAACTAACACTGTTAGAATAAAAAGCACATTTGCACACCAGGAAGTTGTGGCTAAAAGCTTCTCTAACAAAGCAACCCCTCTTCCACATGCTCCTGTGTTCATTGGCCCCTATAATTTTAACTTAAATTTCAAGATCTCAAGGACTTGATTAGCTAAAATTTTCTTTAATACAACAGTCATTTTTTATTCGTTGAAAGCACTCTGATCCATGTTTTATTTTTCTCTGAGGTAGCAAAATATACCTGCCAATAAACCTGCCAGATTGGCTCAATACAAGATCGTTGAATTTATTAAATTAAGTCCTGGCACACTCATAAACAGGGTTAAAGGTACAAAGGGTGTGTGTGTGTGTGTGTGTGTGTGTGTGTGTGTGTGTGTGTGTGTGTATGTGTGTGTGAAGGAAAATAGTTTTAGTTAGATACATTTATTTAAAGGACTATGAGATAATGAGGGAAGAAGAGGAGAGAGAAAACAAGAAGAGAGAAAGGGGTGAGAAAGAAAGGATAAACAGGGAGGGAGGGTAGGAAGGAGAGAGAGAGAAAAAGGGAGAGAGGTGTTTTCAAATAGGACACAGGCTGAAGCAGAGGGTACTCATCTTTTTTTTTTATATTTTATTTAAACACCTTGATTACATACATGATTGTGTTTGGGTTTCAGTCATGTAAAGAACACCACCCATCACCAGTGCAGCATTCCCATCACCAATGTCCCAAATCTCCCTCCTCCTCACCCGACCCCTGCCTGTACTCTAGACAGGCTTTCCATTTCCCTCCTACATTCTCATTATTAGGACAGTTCAAAATGTAGTTATTTCTCTAACTAAACTCATCACTCTTTGTGCTGAGCTTCCTGAGGTGAGCTGTAACTTCCAGCTCTTTTCTCTTTTGTGTCTGAAAATTATTATTGCAAGAATGTCTTTCATTTTTCTTAAAACCCATAGATGAGTGAGAACATTCTGCATTTTTCTCTCTCTCTCTGACTTATTTCACTCAGCATCTTATTTCACTCAGCATCTTAGGTAGAGAGAGATGCAAGCCAACCTCTCAGGCTGGAGAACATACCAAAAGAAACACAATTCTTTTTTTGGGGGGCCACACCTAGCTGCAAGCAGGGGTTCCTCCTGGCTCTGTGATCAGAAATGATTCTGGCAGGCTCCGGGGACCATATGGGATGCCAGGGATTGAACCCTGGTCCATCCCGGGTCTGCAGCATGCAAGGCAAACACCCGACTGCTATGCTATCACTCTGGCCCCATCACAATTTGTAAGGTCACAAATCTAACTCAAACATAGACCATTAGAGATTGAAGGGATACAAATGTTCTCTAGCTGAACTCTTTTATTACTCTAAATAAATTTCTGTCAAAAAATAAAACACAATAGGAGTTGGAAAGATAGTTAAGGTAGTCCAACAGAATAGGGGTTGGAAAGATAGTACAATACAGCTGGGCTGACCCTGGCTCAAACCCCAGCACCCCATACGGTCTCTTTAGTCTTGCCAGGAGTAATTCCTGAGCACATAGCGAGCAGTAAGCCTTGGACACCACTGGGTATCACTCCCAAACAAACAACAACACAAATAAAAATTATAGATAGGACTAATACCCACCCAACACCTGTTTCCTTACCTTCTTCCTAGATGTCAACTTTGTAGAAAATTACCCTGGTGTTTCTCAATCCACTGTGGTTTTGTACTTATTGGGGCATTTTAGTATTGGATTGTTTACATAAATGGAATTCTATTAATGCATCCTTCTACAGTGTGCCCGTTTTCACTCAGTTTTATAGTCATGAGTTTGCCCTTGTTGGTAGCCTGGATAGACATAAGACAAACTACACAAGAACACAAGAAAACATGTATATAACTTTTCACTGTAGACCTGCTTATAAATGGTGAGAAAACCAGAACTTCCCAGATGTATAAACTAAAGTACAGCTGCATAGTGAAGCATCAATCCACAGTTAAAACCAATAACGTCTCTCTCTTTTATGTGATTCAGAGCAATTATATAAGATGACAAGAGCCACTCAGATGGGTAGAAAACCTCAACTCTTAATTCCTGGCGTGCCTTTTAAGTAAACTTGTATTTCAGAATCATTTCAAACTCAGAGAAAAAAATCGGGGAATGTTACTTGTAAAAATCCCCACATGCATTTTATGAGGTTGTCTGTTTTTAACACTACTTTATTGTTTCTCTCTCAATATGTTTTTTCCCCCCCAATGTCATACCTTTAGCTAGAATATCTCTATGTGTTTAGATAATAATAGGGTGAGCTCTTAAAGATTCATAACATGAGAGCTCAGATGCAGGAAATTCAATATTGGAGCAGGATTAATGAAACAATCAAAAATCTGTATTGATGTAATTACAGATCTCTGTAATAAGCCTGACAGCAAATCCCAGCTCAGACTGGCCCTCTGTTGGCATAAATTGGCATAAGGCTAGATCATGGGCTGCATTTGGTGGTCAAGTCTAGTTTCCTTTTTTGTTTGTTTTTGAGGGTCACAGCTTGGCAGTTGTATCTTCTATACTATCGCTCTAATTTCAGGTTCTTTCGACCACAGTAGTGGTGCTCAGGTTTTACTCCTGGCTCTGTACTCAAGAAAACATTTCTGGATGGTCTCTGAGGACTATCTGGGGTACCATGGAATGATGGGGTTGGTTGTTTTGTAAGCCAAGTGACTTAAGCACTGTACTATTTCTCTGGCCCTAGTTCCAAATGCTCCCTTGTTAAATCTGGGATGTTTCCTTTGTAATTCCTCTATCATTTGTAGGGTGAGGGGTTGGTGTTTGGGACTCACATGGTTGTGCTTGTTACCCTTCCCCCAACTTCCTGCCTATCTCACCTGGAGAAAGAGACTCTTCCATAAAGCTGGGAGGAGTTTGTGATTGGTAATTTAAGGAAATCTCAGTATGGCATGGTGTAGTTAGGCACATGGGTGAGGAGACAGTCTGTTAGTTGGAGACCTAGCAAAATGCCTCATCTGGCTGACTCTGTTTCCTAATCTGTCAAGAGTTATGGATCACAGATTGTTAAAAAGTTAAATCACATCAGAAAAGAGCCCAGCCAACATGGATTCAACAAACTCTCTAACTGGCAATCGTTTTCTTTCCACTACTGCACTGAGATTTAGTTTCTGTGAAGTTGGTGTGTTGATGGGTTGGTGAGATACAGACATGCAGCCCCATGTCTGTTCACAGGAGGTGATGTGGGAGGTGAGACTTAAGTCATTTCTTCCCCCGGTGTTGCACAAGATACCTGGTTTCTATACAAACACAGATCAGGTGCTTTTTTTTTTTTTTATTTCTTCACATATTCTACCACAGAAAACTTGCTGGCATGCAAAAGATTTTTATTTATGTAGTCATAGAAAAGGAAATTTATATCTGTTCAGTTGAATGTTTTGGTTAGCCAGACTTTGTTCATATTCCGAAAATCACTCATGTGATTGAAAGGGGGTTTCCTCTTCCCAGAGAATAGGTAATTTCACCCCACCCGACTATAATAATCAAGAAGAAGATGGAAAGAAATATTTTATAAAAATTTATGAAAATCAAAACATTAGAATTTTCTTCCTACTTTATTTTAGTTTTTGATTTTTGGGCCACATTCAGGAGTATTCAAGGCTTACTCCTGCCTCTGTGCATAGGGATCACTCCTGATGATGCTCAGGGGACCATATATGGTGCCAAAGATAGAATGAGGGTTGACCACATACAAGGCAAACACCTTCCCCCTTGCATTATTTCTTCAGCCCATTTCTATTTAAATCTTCTGAACAGGCAGCGCAATGAGTCAATAATAAAATCTAGAGGACTCCAGTAAGATCTTAAAATAGTATTGTCTTGTGGTCACAGAGATAGCACAAGAGCGTTTGCCTTGCACACAGCCGATCCAAGACAGACATTGGTTGAATCCCGGCATCCCATATGGTCCCCTGAGCCTGCCAGGAGCAATTTCTGAGAGCAGAGTCAGGAGTAACCCCTGAGCGCCACTGAGTATGATCCAAAAACAACAACAACAACAACAACAACAACAACAAAGTATTGTCTTGGGACCTAAACTTTAACAATCTAAAATTAAAAGGGGCCTATTATACTGGCTGGTCAGGGGGCAAAGGGTGGTGGTATTGGGCGCACTCTGGGTCCTTTGGTAGAGGGAGGTTGACACTGGTGGTGGGAAGGGCCCTGACACATTGTCTATCTGAAATTCAACTATGAAGGACTCTGTAGATCATTATTGTTTCAATAAAGTAAAATTAAAAATAGAAATTTAAATAGAAAGAAAAATGTTGTCTTGTGTAAAATAAAAATATCCACGGGTTGGTGAGACCACCCTAGTCACTGTGTTTCTTTTTTTTTTTTTTTTTTTTGGCCACACCCAGCGATGTTCAGGGGTTACTCCTGGCTGTCTGCTCAGAAATAGCTCCTGGCAGGCTCGGGGGACCATATGGGACACCAGGATTTGAACTAACCACCTTTGGTCCTGGATCGGCTGCTTGCAAGGTAAACACCTCTGTGCTATCTCTCCGGGCCCTAGTCACCGTGTTTCTAACCCCTTAGGCAGACAGATCTGATGAAGCAGGGTAGCTAGCAGTGGAGCAATAAATCCAAGCCAGTCAAATGATTAACTGGAGTCAACCTGCTTTTTGCTTCATGGCTTCTCTCTGTCATGTTCTGCCTATGCACCCAATTTAAGCCAGAACTGCTCACTCTTTATTCTCCAGAACCAAATCTACCATGGTGGGGGAAGGTCCTGTAATCAGGACCAAAAGAAGAGATTTAGGGGAAAAGGAAGTTGAGGGAACACCTTTGTTTGGAGTTGATAGCTAGTATCTCCTTACAGTTTTAAATTGAAGAGCATTTATTGTAAGTAGTAGACCCTGAGTACTACTGTATGTGACCCCAAAACTCCCCCAAAGAAAACAAAGCAACAATTTACTGCTAGTACTGTTTATTGAGATGGGGACATAGGTGAGGTCAGAAGTCTTGGAAGACCTTCTCCTATTGGGTCTTATAAACCATGAGACCAGGAAGACAGGTATGTCAAGGGGATAGTTGAATCCATGAGTTTGGAGCTCAGGGGACAGTTGAGTTCATCACATCATGGCATCTAGAGAATGCTAAAGGTCACACAAATGGATGGAGTCACTAAAGGAAAAAGAAAACAAGACGTGCGAGTCAGGAGGTCGCCAATGTTTGAGTGACAGGGAGACTAGGAGACATCAGAAAAAGAAAGTGTCAAGGTTGGAGCAGTACAGTGAGTAGTACAGTGGGTAAGGCTTGCACTACCTTGCACTTGCCTTGTACTCATACTGACACTGGTTCAACCCCTGGCATCCCATATTATTTCCCAAACTCACCAGGTGTAATTCCTAAATACAAAGCCAGGAGAAGCCCCTAAGCATCACTGAGTGTGGCCCAAACAACTCCCCCTACCTAAAAAGTAAAAGATAAGTGGTCAGAGAAAGAAGCCATAGTATGTATGTTTTTCATGAAGTGGAAAAAGTGGTTCTCAGTCATGGTTACTTAGGCAAGATTCAGCAAGACCAAAACACTCTTTCCGAAGAAATAAAACTGAGAGAAAGAACATCAAATTCTAGGGATCACCCACATTTCACCCACTGCGTGAGAGGGTGGTTTTAGAGCTCTAAACTTCTCATTGTTTTACCTCATTCTTTGTTTTCAGTTTGGGGGGCTATATCCAGCCATATTCCAAGCTTACTCCTGGAAAAACTCAGGATGTCAAGAACTAAACCCAGATTGGCATATACAAGGCAAGCACTCTACATACTTTACTATTGATAGAGGCAAAAGAAGAGGTAAGGTGAGCTTAGGAACGTGGTCCTAGGAAAAGGAATTATTGGTACAGAACATCACAGTGTAGACCTAGGTAAGGTTTGATAACCCGGATGAGAAGCAGAAGATAATAATTTCACCCCTCTTAATTAACTAAACTTTAATTAATTGATTTAATTAATTGACATTCTTTGAGCTCAATAAATAAATGTACTATGCTCTTCCCATCATCCTATGTTGTAAAAAGAATTATCAAAGGGGAAAGGTTTCTTCCTTTTTCTGGAGATCTTCACATAATCAGTGAGATTTCCTTCCTTGTTTGTTTGTTTTCATTTGTATTTTTGAGGGGCTATTCCTGGCAGTTCTCTGGGCTTACTCTTGGCTCCATGTTCAGGAGTCACTCTAGGTGGGCTCAGGGGACTATCAGGGGAATGAATCCAGGTTAATTACTTGCAAGGTGAGTGCTCTGCTAGCTGTACTATTTTACGTATATTAAATTCATTTATTTCACTTACCTTTATATGTAGTTCTAACATTGCTTTAAATGGGTTCCCTGCCTTTTTCCTTTCAAATAAAATCTTTCCTGGATTCAGCCATGGAATCCATCATCAGTCCTTTGCTTTCCATTTTGACTGCTAGAGAACAAAGAGTCAAAGCACCTGTGCCCATGAGAACATCTGTCTGGCCTCTTCTTAATCAAGTTCTTAAAAGGGAAAGCAAAAAATGAAAATCAAGTTTCCTCATTTACAACATTAGTCCATTTCTGGTTCTCTGTGCTTCTCTGTTTTTTTTGTTTGTTTGTTTATTTGTTTGTTTTTGTCTTTAAATGAAGCATTCCAATTGCTTTAGTAAAACAAAAAAAACAAAATGGTAGGAGAAAAACTCCATGACTTATAAAGAGTGCTTTCTTAAATTATCCTATTATTAAAGAGATAAAGATGGGTTGACTGGTTGAATCACCTCTTATTTCCGGTATTTTTGGTAATTTGCTATTTGCTCCTTCGCCTTATTCTGAACTTAGCCAGATTCCTTTTGTCCCTTAGAGGTTCTGTATAGGCTACCTCTCTATTCAGGGGGAATGAAATCTCCAGAATAGTCATCAAATGGACGTGCATTGAATGCTAAGAGATAAATGAGCCTGCAAGTGTTTGACAGCTGGCATCTTCTGAAAAATCCCAAGTTTCTCATTTAATGAAATACAAGTGATTTTCAATTTCAGCGACTAAGATAAAATAAATGATCTCTATTAAATCTGAAAGGAAAATGAGTGCTGAATTTCACTGAAATGCTAGTAAGAGGAGGTTTGGAAGAAGTATTACAAGAGTTAGTAGCAATGAATATCACATTCGGTCTGTTTACTCTGAAAACCTGAACACCAGCAAAGCCAATGAAAGCCAATGAAGACAAGTATAATAGAAATTTAGGGTGAGTGTGGTGCATTGGGTGGACATGAATAAGTCTGAACTGTGAAACAGTTTGTGTTTAAGGGAGCAGGACAAATACCAGACAACCTCATTCATATACCAGTGGGAGATGGAGTGACATAACAGGGCTGTAGGCAATATTCTGTGATAGAGCCTTGATCTTGAATTACAATAGGCAGATTACCATGGGGGCAGGAAGTGAGAGGAAATGAAGAGGTGGATAAGAAGTAAAAGAAAGGCAGCAGGTGGAAGGTCTTAGGCTCTTCGGTGGAGGCGAAGATGCAGTAACTCTGAACATCAAAACTACTGCATGTTAACGCTGCTGCTAATCATGTTACCTAAGCTATGCTTTTTTGTAAGTGCATGCTTTGCAACTTTCCTTCTTCTCTTTCCTTGCCTTCTCTTGTTATTTCCTGCCTCTCCTGTCCAGCACCTGGTATTCCCATACTTGCTATAGGCATCTGTCCTTACACTTGCCAGACCCTCCTCTGAGTGTAAATCTGTGTACAGGAGTGTAAATTCATCCCACATGCATTATCTCTAACCCCAGGGTTGCGCATAAAATAATCCAAACCAGGCTAAGATTGAAACACGTGTAGTATGGCAGTCTTCTACCTCGTATGAAGAATTCGCTGCCTGCCAGACCTGCCTTTTTTTAAACAGAGTACAGAGACCACCCTTGATTGGGGGGCATTAAGGACATAGTAAGGGTAGATAATTCAGGCTATTCTGAGCCAGTCCCACCCAGGTTTACAAGTAAGACAATCTCTGTTTTGGGGTAAACCCAAGTTATAAACAAATATACAAAGGAAACAGAGATAATATTTGTTTTAGGTAAAATAAGGTATAACCTAAAGAGGAGGTTTTATCACAGAAAATCACAGGTACTGGTGAAATTGGAACTAGCAAATATACCCATTAACAAGAGATTAAAGAAGGTTCATTTTGACACATACATGTGCATTCATGGATTTAATAGATTTGTGGAAATGTGTCATCATTGAGGATCGTTTCATTACAGTCTATGTATAGCTCAGTGATGAAGACACCTAACAGCACATGTCAGAGAACACATTGCAATGTGAAGGGATACATGATGGTCTTCTATGGAATACCATGCAACTATTTAAAAGAACATTAGGAAGCCATATATAATAATATGGGTGAATTTCAAAAATACATTGCTAGGGAAAATAACAAGTCACAGCAAAATATCCTATATTAACATTTTTTTTAATTGGAAAGGGGCCAGAGTGATATTTGCCTTGAACGCAGCAGACCCATGACTGACCCGGGATCGATCCTTAGTATATGGTCCCCTCAGCCTGCCAGGAACAATTTCTGAGTGCAGAGTCAGGAGGAACCCCTGAGCGTCACTGCCGGGTGTGCCCCCCCCCAAAAAAAAAAAAACTGAAGAGAAATACCCTAACTTGTTGAAAGTCCTAACTTTCAGTTGTGAATATGGGGAAGAAGTCAGGGAATGAAGAGAAATAGTCTTTTTTTTTTCACTCCATTTTCATGGGCAAGTGATTTTTTTAAGTGTTTATTTACAAGTTTGCTATATAGATTAAAAATAAAAAGGCTCCTAGAAGTTGACTATTGCATTTTTTTCTTACTCCGATAATATTCTCAGACTGGATATGAAGAGAAAGAAAACGGTCAGGTAGATAGATTTCCGTAGCTTACACTTGGGTCCCAGTTTTGCCTATTGATGGTTTCCTTCCTGTGCTCTGACACAGACACTAATTTTAGGTGTCTTTATAGTTAGAAACAGCAGTTTGCTTTGCAATGTTTCTGCAACACTTGCTTATTTAGTTTTTCTTCTCATAAAATGAGGCCTGATCGTTTTGCTTTCCCCAAGCAAAACAAACAAAATAAAATAAAAACCAGATCATTTAAGAATGGATACTTGTTTCTAGCTGCTAATTATGAAAATCAGGGGGAAAATGGCTTCCTGGCCTTAAGCATTTTAAAAAAAACCAAAACATCGTCAGAACTTTGATGGAAATTCTGGGTATAAAAGTGACAGGATGTTTATCCCAAATTAAGCTGAGAAGTGAGAGTAGCAAAGGCTGAGAGTTCTGATACGCAACATTGAGATTTAACAATACAATTTTGTAGTGATGGGGGGAAGAGATAAGGACATTCTATCTAACTTTGTTATAATTTCTTGCAGCATCTATGGAATTTTTTTAGTCTTCACCCCCATAAATCAGAATCCAATTATGTCATATTGGTTTCATGCCTTTACTCAAGAGAGATCCATAAATTGTTTTAAATCACTTCTTTTATTTTGAATCAATAGCGGCTGCCAAGTGGGTAATATTTCTCATTAAAACATCACCTCATCTAATTGGTGTAATTACTTCCAAAAGATACGCTGCAGCACAATTTACCATCTTTGGCTTAATAAAATCGAATTATCTTCCTAGCACAGCATTTTATTCTTAGTGCTCTGAAAAAGAACATACACTTGGACAAAATCCAGGCATTTCTAATAATGTCACTGGAAAGAATCAATTTAATTGTTGCCTATAATCTTGCCTTACAATATTGTGATTCGAGAAAATATGAATATTTGGCCATTCTGATGACCAGAAACTATTTCTCATACACATGTGTATTTCTCATACATTCATAGTTTCTGGCTCACAACTCCCAAAAGCTTGGGGGATTTCCTAAAAGTCGTGAGTGATAAAAGTAAATCTTTGTTATGTTCATGAAGGTAACTTTTGGGGAAAAAAAAATGTGTGAGAGAAAGAGAGGAAGCCGGCTGTCTCAGTACAAATCTTATCTAATCAGAAGGATGGAACTTTCCGATCCTACCCCAGCACACTTCCACCCTTAACACTTTGGAGAGAGTGGAGTGTTGGGGATGGAGTCCAATGCCAACTGCCAATGGTTTCATTAATTATGCCCCTAATGAAGTGCCCAAATGAGGGGCTAGTGCGTTGGTGAACGTGTCAGGTTGGAAGTGATGGCTTAGAAGGTCTGTATCTTTCTTTAGACCTTGGAGGTGCTTCTCCTTTATCTGACTGCTCCCGAATTAACATCCTTTGTCATGCGTTGACAATCTCACAAGCAAAAAGGTGTTCAGAGTTCTGTGCCTTTCTGGCAAATCACTGGAACCTAGGAAGGATGTCCTGGGAACTGCAAATTTAGAGTTGGTCATTCAGAACCACAGATAATAATCTGGTAACAAGCACCCAAGGTCTGAGGAGGGACTTGGGAACTTTTAGGTACCTGTGAGGGCTTGCAGCAAGCTTCAGAAGTTAGGGACAGTCTCTACTGGCATCCCTTAAGCTATGGAATTGGACATTGATTGTCTCCTAGTGGCTGTGTCAGAATTCAGTTGCCTTCTCTGACACCAGAGAATTGAGTCTAGGAATCCAAGGTTTGCTGCTAGCAGCAGGCTCTGAGTAAAAGTACATTTCTGCAAAGCTATTCTGGGTCCAAGGGGTTTGGGGGAGTCCTCAATCAGTGTTGGCAGCCTTGAGGGTGAGAGAGAAAGTTTGATTCACTGGGCTGATCCAGGACCCAGATCTCACAGGGTTGAAACACACACACACACACACACACACACACACACACACACACACACACACCATACATACATCACACACCAGGACTGGACATCTATCACTGATCCAGAGGCACCTGCTAAGGAGAAGGAGTCAGGCAGGACAGTCTCGACTTTGACTCTGTTTCTATAGGATGTGTTTGCACATATTTTGCACACTAGGCTACTGCTACAGATTTCAGTGGCAGAAAGTGGATCCAGGGCTAATCTTTCTACTGATCATCTTTATCTGATGTCACAGTCATGTGCTGCCTCTATGTTAAAGGAAAGATTACAAAAACTATAAGAAGAGAAGGGTGATAGGAACAGAAGGACCAAATAGTACCTCCATGTTACTATGTTACCTAAGTTTTCTTATTTTTTCAAATTACTTCTAACTTTGGCAATAACAAACTCCTAATTCAAATAAAGGATAGAACACATATATACAAACACTAAGCAAACATTCATTTCTGCCTCCTCCATTGCCTTTTTTTTAATAAGAGATAGTAGATAAAGTGAAAGGAATAGTCCACAGGAGGGAATTCAATGTGCCCTCGACAACATTAGAAATGGGGCAGTTCATTTGATTTCTGCAACTACTGAGGATGAACCTGCCTTTCTTTTGTTTTATTTTTTAGAATATCTTTACTTAAGCACCATGATTACGAACATGCTTGTAGTTGGGTTTCAGTTATATAAAAGAGCATCCTCATTCACCAGTGCAACATTTCCACCACCAATGCCTCTCACCTCGCTTCCCTCCCCCAACCTGTATTCGAGACACTCATTAACATTGTCATGTAGTTGTTAGTGTAGTTATTTCTCTAACTGCACTCACCATTCTTTGTGGTAAATTTTATATCGTGGGTCAGTCCTTCCAGTCCTCATCTCTATTGCTCATCTTCTGCCTTTCTTTCCTACCATTTCTCTCACTTTCTTGCCCAACTCGTAGCACTCCAGTGGGTTTTTTCTCCCTCTTTTTCTCTTCTTCCTTCCCTTAACATAACCCATTATTTAGGAAGCAACAATGTACAAAGGTCATAAGACTCAGAGAAAGAAAGTTAATAATAAGCCCAAGGTCTGGATAGAAAGAAATAAAGATCCACAGCCACAGATGTCCCCAGAATCAAGAGAAAATTCTGACAGTTAAAGGTGGAGAGGGATAGGCTCCAGGAAGGAAATAGCTACTGGAGAACTTGTCCAGAGAGAGCATGCACCATGGCAAGCAAATCCTCATGTAGTTGGTCCCCACTGGTGATGACTGGCAAGGTCAGTGTCAGAGAGTTGTCTGTGATCCCTTGGTGTCAAATGACCACCAACTTATTTCCCGTTACACAATTCCATTTTAAACCTTTCACTCAGTGCTGAAAATCATCTAGCATTCTGCTTTCAGCTTTTGTCCATCATCTCCCTACACCACTTCCAATGAAATTTGAAAACTCCTACACAATGGAATACTATGCAGCTGTTAGAAAAATGAAGTCATTAAATTTGCTTATACATGAATGGATATAGAGGATTATGCAGAGCAAAATGAGTCAGGGAGAATTTAGAATAGAATAGAATAGAATAGAATAGAATAGAATAGAATAGAATAGAATAGAATAGAATAGACACAGAATGACATAGAATGATCAAATTCATTTGTGGGATATTAAAAAAGAATGATATCAATGGAAAGATAATAGAAATGTGTGCCAGAAGGTCTGGTCCATTGTAGGAAGCTTGCCACAAAGAGTGGGAGAGTACAGTTAGGGTAAAGAAGGGAGCACAAGAATAATGATAGTTGGGAATGATCACTCTGGACAAGAATTGGGTGCTGAAGTACAATCTCCATAATAAGTGATATGTTTTGATATCCCTTTAGTAACAGAGAGAAAGAGAGAGATTGAGACAGAGAAAAAAGAGTCAGGAGAAAAAGAGAGAGAAAGAGAGAGAATGAGAGAAAGAGAGAGAATGAGAGAAAGAGAGAGAGAACAATGTCTAGCACAGAGGCAGGCCAGGGAGAGAGGTGAAGGCAGGAAACTGGGGACTTTAGTGGTGGAAAATGTACACTGGTGAAGGATGTCATGCATTGTATGATTGAAACTCAATCATGAACAACTTTGTAACTGTAAAATAAATGCATGTATAAAAAATGCATTTCATAAAAATAATAAAAAGGAAAAGAGGGACTGGAGCAATAGCACAGTGGGTAGGGCATTTGCCTTGCGTACAGTTGACCTGGGTTCAATCCCTGGCATCCCATACATTCTTCTGAGCCTGCCAGGAAGACTTCTGAGCACAGAGCCAGAAGTAACCCCTGAGAGCCATGGATGTGGGTCTAAAACCCCTTCCTCTAAAAAAAGAAAAAAAAAAAAAAAACAACTCCTGGGCTGAAGTGATAATGTAAGAGATAAGGCAGTATTTTGCACAGAGCAATTTCTAACCAACCCTCATTCAATTCCTGCCATCACACATGATTCCTTGAGCACCACTGGGAGAACTTTTGATCACTGAGCCAGGAACAGCCCAGAACACCACTAAATGTAACCCAATCTCCAAATGAATGCTTTTCTATAAGTAATGATTTGATTCCTCTTTATAGAGTGCAGGGTTTATCACTGTACTTCAGTCTTTGAAGACTTCAATGAATACTGATTAAAAAAAAAAAAAGAATTCTAGGGGAAAAAAAGGGTCCATTTACAAGGTGACTTTGAAAGCCATTGAAATTTCCAAGCTGGACAATGCCAAACACATTGTTTTCCCCACAACCTTGCTTTTTAGCTCACTTGGTGCCATGAGCCTTGAGGGCAGAGGTGAAACTGGAAGTGCTTCCTGTGTTCAGAATCTTAGTGTGGGTGAGGGGCACACACCCTAGGAAAATAGCCCTCTTCTCTCTCCAGGGGTCCAGAAAGAGAGGTTTAAAAGGAGGAACTCACCACACTTGAACCACACACTTAGAAGGTCAAACACTGCAACCCTGCTAAGTTTGACAAAAGCCCTTTTGATGTGTGGTACATTGCAACCCTCCTGACACGCACTAGAAAAATGTTCTTCACATACGAGCAGGTGCATTTTCATTAGGTTGGTAAATATCAAAGATTTCTCTCAGTCTTTTGCTAGGTCTGCCTCAAATTCGACCTGCCTCTTGGCTTCATTATGTTCTTCCTCTGGAGAAAGAATAAAGAAGGCAAGCAATGATCATTTACATAGCCAGACATTTATTTTTAGCATTTCACTAGTGATGTAGGAAAGACTCCTTTCAGAATATATCAGATAACTCCCCCAAAATTATGTCCCAGGATAAATGCCACTTAGAGCAGGGACGAGGTTTTGATTACACTGAACATTTTAATGTTCTAGTGTGTGGGGAGATGGGGGGGAGGCTAGGGTAGGTAAAATGACTAGAGTGAATACATAAATAAATGATATAAAGAACATTGCCAGAAAAAAAAATTAAAAAATGACTTGTGAGAAATCACTCCTGGGCTAACCATTAAACAGTCTTTATCCATAGCATGATCCTGTGATGCATCTTCCACCAGGAGGCCTCAAAGACTGCCAAGAGACTGTTTATAGCACTGCAGGGGCAACAGACAGGAATAACGCTCAGTCAGACTCTTTGGTCTTTCTCATAGACATGTTTCCTTTATTATTGAAAAAAAAAGCCCAAGCAAAACAGATGCTGGACACATGGGAAGCAGCTTTATTATTTATTTATTTATTTATTTATTTATTTATTTATTTATTGGGAAAAGGGGACTCCAAAATGGTGCTCAGGAGACCAGGGTCCTACTTGAAATTCTCAACCTAGCCATTATCTCATTGCATGGGACTGTGAATTCAGTGCTGTTGGGTCCTGTGGTATAGGGGGTCTTTAGGGGTACACGGGCACCTGGACATGTTCCAGGAACTATTTGGTGCTGGAAATAAAATCCAGGTTTGGCATGTGCTCTAACCACTGTACTAACTTCTAGTCACCGTAAACAATGTTTTTCATTATGGTTTGTGGGCTACACCCAAATGATGTTTCAGGGCTCTGCAATCAGGAATGACTCCTTACAGTGTTTGGGGTACCATATGGGATTTTCAGGTTGAACCCAGGTTGGCTATGGGCAATGCAAGTAAGACCCTTAACCACTGTACTAACTCTCTAGCTCCACATTGTAGGCAACCTTCAAGTATTCAGTTTAGGGCTTGGGAAGATGATTTGAAGGCCTGAAGTACACACAGAACCTGAGTTTAATCCTTAGCACTACCTGGTATCCCAAATTTTTAGTGACTCCCAAACTTGGTATTTCATATTTTGAAAATCACCCACTTTCTAATAATAACAAGACTGGTGGTACATTGAGTCCTTGTTGGCTAGGGGCCTTACATTTGTTGAGGATCCTGAGGTCACTTTAGGTTCATCAGAGAGATAAGTGATCAACTAATGAGTGATTCCTACAAGATTTATGGGCCAACTGCCTACATGGTCAAGCATATTTTTTAATACTGACTTCAGAGTAGGAATACAGCAAATTAGTTGTAAAATTATCATAGAATCCACATAAGCTCAGCAAAGAAAACCAAGAACAGAATGCACAACTAGCAATACACAGCTTAGTAGGCCTTCAGACAATGACATAATGACCCCATTGTGAGATATGAAAATTCTTACAAATCTTCATTTTTTTGGCCACACCCAGGGGTTACTCCTGGCTATGCTCTCAGAAATAGCCCCTGGCTTTGGGGGGACCATATGGGATGCCGGGGGATGAAACCGTGGTCTGTCCTAGGCTAGCGCTGGCAAGGCAGACACCTTACCTCTAGCACCACCTCTCCAACCCCACAAATCTTCTTCTAATGACTTTTTTTTCCCAATAATTCAATTAACATTTAGTTGTACCAACAAATATTAAATAAATTATTCATTCATACCTGCCAAAGGGCAGGCTTCCGGAAGGTTGGGAAACTGGTGACAAGGGCGAAAGGAATGTTACATTAGTGGTGGGCTTGGTGTTGCAATATTAATTGTTAGAAATAACTGTATTGTTAGCAACTCTGTAAACCACAGTCTCTAAACTAAAGAACTTTAATTAAAAAAATATGGAAAAAATTTTGGGCTAACAGAAATAAGGCAAGTATTGCCTTTCAGATTTGGACAAATACCTGTTTTTACACTGATTTTATGCCGTCTAACTTAGACATAGTTAATTATAAAAGAGCAACTTTCTGAACCTGTCTCAGCGACCTCATTAATTCCTCTAAATTGTAATTAATTTATCAGTGACACAACAGAAGAATAACGTTGCTTACTAAGTCTGAACAAAGACAGTAGATGCCTGATCTTCACCCATCAGTGCTCTTTGCCAAAACCAAAATGAGGAAAGAGCAAACCTCTAATTCCTCAGTGTAAAGTAGTAGGAAAAAAATGAATACAGCCAACACACTAATTAATTACTCTGTTTCTATCCATTGCTTATTTTGTTCTTGGGAACTCAATATTTCTCAAAATAATTTCAAGCAATAAAATGAAAATAAACTAGATTTCCCCTTTGCAAGCAAATGGTAATATCTTGATTTGAAAGATTTACCTTCAGTCTTTAGTTCAATACCATTTATGATGTGTTATTTATCCTGCACATAGCTGAAGTATATTAAATATTATTGCTTTTGTGGCCACAAACTCTTTGGATCTTAATTCACTAATGATATATAAAAAGTAAATTGAATTTATGTTGAAGGAGATTCAATATAACATTGAGTTTCAAGGCAGTCTATTTTTTTTCTCATATAGATTTTCACCACCCCGTTCTACTTCTTTAAGCATGAAATCCTATTGAAATGACTTTCCAAAATATTTTGTGGAAAATAAGAATGAAGAGATGGCAACTCCTCATTCATAATCCCCAAGCAAGAGACAAATTCATCAGGTAGCAGGGTTTGTTCTGGAATAGATTCATTGGGTGAAGCATTTTCTGAAAGCTTGGAGGTCTTCAAATCTCCTATTGAGTCTTGTTTGTCCAAAGGGCTGCATTCTCCTGGGTTTAAAATAAGATCCAACTCTTCCAGAAACAGTGAGCTGTTGAGAGGATTCATATTAGAACCAGACAATGCAAAATCAGGATACTTTTTCATCCTGATGTTCTTTCCCAGGTCGAAGGAATCAGTTTGTGGCTTCAGAGTTGGAGAAATTGCTTCATCATTATTGCTGAGATGGTTTCTTCTGGTGAGGAAATTGGAAATCTGAGGTTTGTAACCTACATTGATCTCAGGAATATACTCCACTGTAGAATGGGTGAGTAGTGACTGGTGCAGACAGTCTCCTGTCTCTGAATGATTTTCCTGTGTGTAGCCAACAGGCTTCTGTTCAACACATTCTATCTCTGTAACCACAGGATCAGCATAGAGAATCTGGTTGCTGAAATTATTATTTAGAAGTTCGCTTTTGTCCTAGGGAGAAAAGACTGTTTTACTTTACAATGAACATTGAATACGGTCTGGAATTCTGCCTTCCCTTCCATATTCTTCTCCCCTCCCACTTCTCATATTTTTTCTCTTCCTATGTGACTTCCTCCTTTTGTCTTTGGTTATCCTGCCCCATTCCAAATCTTTATGAAATGCTCCTGGGAGGAAACTGAAGGACAAAAATAATAATAAAAAATCCATATTCCAACTATATTTCTTGAATAAGAACTGAGCTTTTTAAGTACATATCTTGGTAAAACAGATTTTTAGGTAAAGTGTCTTGCAGATGAATTTATGTAATATTTCATAGACATTTAAGGAATCTGGAGTATGTTTTTTTATTATTATCTTTAGCTTAAAGAAAATAATGGTGAGGATGGGATTTCTATACAGCTTCCATATCAAAAACATGGGAACTGAAGAGATAGAACAGTGAATAAGGGGGCCAGGCGGTGGCGCTAAAGGTAAGGTACCTGCCTTGCCTGCGCTAGCCTTGGACGGACCGCGGTTCGATCCCCCGGTGTCCCAGATGGTCCCCCAAGCCAGGAGCAACTTCTGAGCGCATAGCCAGGAGTAACCCCTGAGCGTTACTGGGTGTGGCCCAAAAACCAAAAAAAAAAAAAAAAAAAAAGAACAGTGAATAGGGACTTGCCTTGTAAGCAGCTGATCTAGGTTTGATCCCCAGTTCCCCAAAAGGTTCCCTGAGTACACCAGGAGTGTACCCCGAGTCAAGGACAGGTATAAACCCTGAGTGCCACTGGGTGTGATTAAAAAATAATAAGGTTGAATAAATGCTTTGTGCTGTGGTTCTAGAGGTAGATAGCAGCTAATTATTCAGGCATGTTCATGAGGATGAGGCGTGTGGATGAAGAAGGTTTTTATCAGTATTAAATGACTGATGACTCTTCTGGGCATGAAAAGATCTTCTTGTTGAAGACTGGTCTTTTAGAGAAAATAACCCCAACCCAATTAATGATCAAATATAATGATCTGCCTGTTATAGACTCAATATTTTTGTGCCACCTCCTTCCCATCTCATATTATTATCTTCTATATGGGCAAAATGACCCCTCCCCTAATAACATCATCTATTGCTATCTTCTCATTTTTATTTACTTATTTTCAAGACCTCAGCAGTCAAGTAACACCCAACTGCATCTTTATTTCATGTACAGCTGAAATCTACTTTATGTCTTTGAAGTTCAATCTGTTCAGTTTCTTTGCCCACCCTCCTTGTCCCTGAAATAATCTGCCAATTGCTTAATATTTGACCGATAATCTTCCATTTGAACTTTCTCTTTATGGGAGCATTGTTTCTTTCTTCCTCTCTCTTTTCCTTCCTCAACTCCTAGCTTCTCATCTCTTGTAAGTATGGTTTGAAATATATGCAATATTCTTCTTAGATGTTTACATATTTGTTTATGTGGATAAAAATGCTACGATTGTGTGTACTCTTGGTATCTGCCACTCCTCGGCTTTTACCTGATGGTGCTTGCTTACCTGTAGTGACTTCAGAACATTAGTGTGTCCCAAATTCGGAATATCTTCATGAAGCCACTTTGGTATTAGCCACAAAAGTTTTCTTTTAATTCTAGTGGGAGAACAGAGGGACACATTAGAAAACCATCTCCCGGGGCCGGAGAGATAGCATGGAGGTAAGGCGTTTGCCTTTCATGCAGGAGGTCATCGGTTCGAATCCCGGCGCCCCATATGGTCCCCTGTGCCTGCCAGGAGCAATTTCTGAGCCTGGAGCCAGGAATAACCCCTGAGCACTGCCAGGTGTGACCCAAAAACAAAACAAAACAAAAAAAGAAAACCATCTCCCTTTAGGATCAGCACCCATAGTCCTGGTAAGAGATTGGGAAATCGATCATGCATGAATACAACATAAAAATCAAATGTCCCCATTTCATATATTTTCATATTTTCTTCTTACCTCAATTGCTCCATTTCTTTCCAAGGAGCTAGAGCATTTTAAAATGCTCTCATCTGAGATACAAGAGGGGGGAAAAAACCCATACACATGTTGAAGATGACCAGCCCTTCTTTGAATCAGTCCTACAATCAGTTTCTAACCTGCTAAAAGTTTGCTCTAAAGGTAAACAGGACAGCCTTGTAGTCACTGAGGGCCAATGGATATACATTTTGTTTTCTTTGAAAATCAAGAAGCCCAGCGATCTCAGTGCACTTGCGGTGCATATCTGAAAACCAACCTGCTCGGCTAAAGAACATTTCAGTATTAATACAACCAGTTTTAATAACACACAACCCAGTGCAGAACCACAGACACAGTGGACCTAGCGGGCAGGTGAAGTGGCCATGAGCGAGTCACATGATCTGGTAAGACTTGCTTCTTCCCACGCTAGGCAAATTGCACCTTTTGCCTGACCCAGCCAGCTCTGCTGATTTTAGTGTCTGAGGTCACATTGAAGGGATGGTGAGATATCACAGCAGTAGGGCATTTGCCTTGCATGCGGCCGACGCTGGAGGGACCTGGTTTGATTCCCGGCATCCTATATGGTCCCCTAGCCTTTCAGGAGCAATTTCTGGGTTGTTTTTTTTGGGTGTTTTTTTTTTTTTTTTTTTTTTTTGGTTTTTTTGGTTTTTGGGCCACACCCAGCGGTTCTCAAGGGTTACTCCTGGCTGTCTGCTCAGAAATAGCTCCTGGCAGGCACGGGGGACCATATGGGACACCGGGATTAGAACCAACCACCTTAGGTCCCAGATCGGCTGCTTGCAAGGCAAACACCGCTGTGCTATCTCTCCGGGCCCCAGGAGCAATTTCTGAGTGCAGAGCCAGGAATAACCCCTGAGTGCAGTGCCCAAAATCTAATCAACCAACCAAAACAAAGAATGATATCACTTATATGTGGTATTTAGAATAATTTCATGAAGAAATGCAATGGTCTAAATGGCAGCTGTCTCCAACATTCTTGGCCCATCAGGAGAAGGAAAGAAATTAAGGTGTGGGGGGAGGAGAAACACAAATGTGAAAGGATGGGGGGGCAGGGGCCAAAAGGTCTCAGGTGCTTTGGTGGTATTAAAAACGGACATAACTAAATACCCAAACCAAAAATAATAACAATGAAATCATGAGACCCAAACTTTAATCATCAAAACTTAAAATGGGCCTATTATTCTGGCTGGCTGGGAACAGAGGTGACATGGGATGTACTCTGGGAACATTGGTAGAGGAGGGGCGACACTGGTAGAGAGATTGGCCCCAAAATATTGTATATCTGAAACCCGTGTATGAAGAACTTTGTAAATCACAAAGGTTTCAATATATATTTTAAAGACAATTGTCCTCCCTTTTAAAGGAGTAAATGATAACTGCTGATCCCCAATGGACTCCTGCAGGGGTATGAATTAAGTACCCTTCTTTGGAAAAATCAAGCATGTGAGTGATTCAGAGTTGGAACTTTAAGCCACGTGAAAAACTTTCCAAAAACTTCATAAAAACAGAAACTTGTGAGGTGGTTGGTTCGAATCCCAGTGTCCCATATGGTCCCCTGTGCCTGCCAGGAGCTATTTCTGAGCAGACAGCCAGGAGTAACCCCTGAGCATTGCCGGGTGTGGCCCAAAAACCAAAAAAAAAAAAACCAAAAAAAAAAAAAAACAGAAACTTGTGGACTAGGAAGATAAAACAAGGGCTCAGGCACTTACTTGCCTTGCATTCTGCTTTCCTCAGTTCAGACTCTCAGCACCCAGAAAATCTCTTGAGTGCCCCCCTTGGCCCTACACCTTCTTCATCACTACCCACACTTTCCCATCCTTGTTCCGAAGGAAAGATGGGAATTTGTTTGATTGGATTTTGAGCCCTACCCAGTGGTGCTCAGGGCTTACACCTGGCTCTGTGTTCATTCCAGTGAAACTCAGTGGATTCAATGTCCTTATTCATTTATTTTTGGTTTGGGGGCCATAGACAGCTTCCACTGATATCTTATTTTTGTTATATAGCAATATCTTTTATCTTATTTATTTATTTTTAAATTATTTTATTTAACAAAAAAGCCTTAGTTTACAAAGATATTGATCATTGAGTTTTAGGCATATCATATTTCAACAACAATCCCATTACCTGTTTCAAATCCCATTTCCAGTGCTCCATAATCTGTCCTCTACCACCTCCCACCCCTGCCTACTACTCCAGGCTCTGGGTAACCGTGATCTAGACATTCTCCCTTGACCACATTATATTTCCTCATCCAATTAAAAGTGAGATCATTCTGTGTTTGATTTCCTTCTTGCTTGCTTCACTCACCATGGTATCTTCTAGTTCCAAATAAATTGCAGCTCATTGCATGATCTTATCATTCTCTGCAGTTGCAGAGTATTCCACTGTGTATATGTAACACATCATCTGTGGTTGTACACCTAGCTTAATTCCATATACTAGCTATTGCACTCTTTGCAGCTATGAATAGTGGTATAAATATGTCTTTTTGAATGAATGTCTTTTAAGTCCTAGGGATAAATACCCAAAAGTGGAATTGCTGGATCATATAGCAGTTCAATTCAAAATATACTGAGTTCTCTCCATAGCATTTTCCATAGGGGTCGCATCAAACAATATTCCCACCAGCAGTGGCTGAGGGATCATTTTTCACCACATCTCCACCAGCACAGATTGTTCCTATTATTTTTGATATGTGCCATCTTCACTGGTATGAGATGACATCTCATTGTTGTCTTTTTGTTTGTTTGTTTGGGGGCACACCCAGCGGCACTCAGGGGTTACTCCTGGTTCAGTGCTCAGAAATCGCTCCTGGCAGGCTCGAGAAACCTTGTAGGACAGACACCAGGGACAGAACCAAGGTCTGTCCTGGGTCAGCCACTTGCAAGGCAAACAAACAGCCTACTGCTCTGCTATCACTCCGGCCCCTTATTGTTGTCTTCATGTGGATTTCCCTAAGTGATGCTGAGTACTTTTTAGATGCCTATCGGTAATACATTTGTCTTTCTCTGAAAAGTGTTTCATTTTTTTTCCACGTGTTTGTTTTCTTTGTTTCTCTCTCTCTTTCTCTTTCTTCTTTCTTTCTTTCTTTCTTTCTTTCTTTCTTTCTTTCTTTCTTTCTTTTTTCTTTCTTTCTTTCTTTTCTTCTTTCTTTCTTTCTTTCTTTCTTTTCTTTCTTTCTTCTCTTTCTTTCTTTCTTCTTTCTTCTCTCTCTCTCTTTCTTTCTTCTTTCTTCTTTCTTCTTTTTCTTTCTTTCTTTCTTTCTTTCTTTCTTTCTTTCTTCTTTCTTTCTCTTCTTTCTTTCTTTCTTTCTTTCTTCTCTTCTCTTTCTTTCTTTCTTCTTTCTTTCTTTCTTTCTTTCTCTTTCTTTCTTTCTTTCTTTTCTCTCTTTCTTTCTTCTTTCTTTCTTTCTTTCTTTCTTTCTTTCTTTCTTTCTTTCTTTCTCTTTCTTTCTTTCTATATATCTATCTTTCTTTCTTCTTTATCTTTCATTCTTTCTTTTATTTCTTTCTCTCTTTCTTCTTTCTTTCCTCCTTTCTTCTTCCTTCCTTTCTCCCTTCCTCCTTCCTCCCTTCCTCCCTTCCTCCCTTCCTCCCTTCCTCCCTTCCTCCCTTCCTCCCTTCCTCCCTTCCTTCCTTCCTTCCTTCCTTCCTTCCTTCCTTCCTTCCTTCCTTCCTTCCTTCCTTCCTTCCTTCCTTCCTTCCTTTCCTTCCTTCCTTCGTTTTTGGGCCACACCCGGTGATGCTCAGGGGCTACTCTCTGCTATGGACTCAGAAATCTATCCTGGCTTGGGAGACCATATGGGGGACACTGGGGAATCAATACCAAGGTCTGTTCTAGGTCAGCCGCAAGCAAAGCAAACGCCCTATCGCTGTGCCACTGCTCCAGCCCCTTATTTCTTCTTTCTTTTTCTCAGCAGCTCTCAGGATTACTCCTGACAGGCTCAGGAGACCACATGGGATGCTGGGGATCAAACCTGGAAGTGGTTATGCACAAAGTAAATGCCTTACCCACTGTGCTATCACTGTCTTATGTCTCAAGCATCTGTCTGATGCTTTTGAGGTTCAAATCTTGAAGCGTTATGCCTATATTTTGCTCAATGTACTTTATAGTTTTTGGTTGAATCTGTAGGCCTTTGATCAATTTTGAATTGATTTTTTGTGAAGTGTGAGATATAGATCAAGCTTTAATTTCTTACATGTAGTTACCTCATTGCCAACACCATCTACTGAAGCGACTATCTTTACTCCATTTTATGTTCTCATCTCCTTTCTCAAAAATTAACTGTCAATATATATGGATTTTTCTTCTTGGATAGTCACATTTAACCCATTGATTGAAGAGCTTATCTATATTCCATATCAGGCAGTTTTGTTCACTATAATTGTATAATAGAGTTCCAAATTAGGTAATAAGATACTTTCATGTTTCTTATTTTCTGTATGACTGTAGTTATTCGTGGTCTCTTCTGAATCCATACAAACTTTATTATTGACTTTTCTAGGTACTTGAAGAATGTCATCTGCATTCAATGTACATTGAACTCAGATGCTGAATACATTGAATGTAGGTAACCGTTTTGGGTACGATAGTCATTTTGGCAGTATTGATTCTTCTAATTTATGATCATGTACTATTTTTTCATTTCCTAAGGTTTTCTTCTATCCTGTTCTTAAATGATTTAAAGTAATCATGGTATAGAGTGCCTATGATAAGTTGATTCCTAGATACTTGATATTTTGGACATTATTTTAAATGACATAGCCTCCTTGATCTCTTACTCCTCTGATCAAATTAAAAAAAAATGCAAATGGGGGCCGATGAGGTGGCGCTAGAGGTAAGGTGTCTGCCTTGCATGCGCTAGCCAAGGAAAGGACCACGGTTCGATCCCCCGGTGTCCCATATGGTCCCCCCAAGCCAGTTGCAATTTCTGAGCGCTTAGCCAGGAGTAACCCCTGAGCATCTAACGGGTGTGGCCCGAAAAACCAAAAAAAAAAATGCAAATGATTTTTGTGTATTGACTTTGTAGCCAGCTACTTTCCTGTATAGGTTTATTGTTTCTTGGAAATTTTTGTAGATTCTCTTTTTTTAAATATTATCTTTATTAAGCACCTTGGTTACAAACATGATTGTAGTTGGGTTTCAGTCATGTAAAGAACACCCCCCTTCACCAGTGCAACATTCCCATCACCAATGTCCCCCATTTCCCTCCCCCACCCTGTCTGTATTTGAAATAGGCATTCTACTTCTCTCACTCATTGACATTGTCATCATAGTTGTCAGTGTAGTTATTTCTCTAACTTCACTCACCTCTCTTTGTGGTGAGCTTCATATTGTGAGCTGGTTTTTCCAGCCTTTATCTCTATTGTCTCTGGGTATTACAATAATGTCTTTTATTTTTATGGAAACCCATAGATGAGTGAGACTATTATGTGTCTATCTCTCTCCCTCTGACTTATTTCACTCAGCATAATAGGTTCTGTGTACATCCATGTATAGGAAAATTTCATGACTTCATCTCTCCTGACGACTGTATAATATTCCATTGTATATATGTACCACAGTTTCTTTAGCCATTCATCTGTTGAAGGGTATCTTGGCTGTTTCCAGAGTCTTGCTATGGTAAATAGTGCTGCAATGAATATAGGTGTAAGGAAGGGATTTTTGTATTTTATTTTTGTGTCCCTAGGGTATATTCCTAGGAGTGGTATAGCTGGGTCGTATGGAAGCTTGATTTCCAGTTTTTGGAGGAATCTCCATATTGCTTTCCATAAAGGTTAATCTAGACGGCATTCCCACCAGCAGTGGATAAGAGTTCCTTTCTCTCCACATCCCCGCCAACACTGCTTGTGCTCATTCTTTGTGATGTGTGCCAATCTCTGGGGTGTGAGGTGGTACCTCATAGTTGTTTTGATTTGCATCTCCCTGATGATTAGTGATGTGGAGCATTTTTTCATCTGTTGAAGGGCATCTGGGTTGTGTCCAGATTCTGGCTATTGTAAATAGCACTGCAATAAATATAGGCATGCAGAAGGCATGCTGTTGTGTTTTTGTGTTCCTAGGGTATATCCTAGGAATGGTATATCAATGTCCTTTTTTTTTTTTTTTTTAGGAATCTCCTTATTGTAAAGGCTGGACTAGATGGCATTCCCACCAGCAGTTAATGAGAGTTCCTTTCTCTCCACATCCCTGCCAACACTGATTGTTCTTGTTCTTTTTCATGTGTGCCAGTCTCTGTGTCTTGAAATAGTATCTCATAGTTGTTTTGATTTGCATTTCCCTGATGATTAGTGATGTGGAACATTTTTTTCATGTGCCTTTGGCCATTTGTATTTCTTCTTTGAAGAAGTGTCTGTTCATTTCTTCTCCCCAGTTTTTGATGGGGTTAGTTTTTTTTTTTCTTGTTAAATTCTGTCAATACCTTGTATATCTTCGATATTAGCCCCTTATCTGATGAGTATTGGGTGAATAGTTTCTCTCTTTCTGTGAGTGGCTTTTGTATCCTAGGCACTATTTCCTTTGAGGTGCAGAAGCTTCTCTGCTTAATATAGTCCCATCTGTTTATCTCTGCTTCGACTTGTTTGGAGAGTGCTATTTCCTCCTTGAAGATGCCTTTAGTTTTAATGTCACAGAGTATTTTACCTACATGTTGTTCTATATACCTTATGGTTTCAGGCCTGATATCAAGGTCTTTAATCCATTTGGATTTGACTTTTGTGCGTGGTGTTAGCTAGAGATCTGAGTTTGCTTTATTGCAAGTGGCTGACCAGTTAAGGCCAACACCACTTGTTGAAGAGTTTTTTGTAGATTCTTTAGTACATTCTATGTATACTATCATGTCATCTATAAACAGTGATAAGTTGACTTCTTCTTTTTCAGTTTGGATCTCTTTGATTTGTTTTTCTTGCTTTATTTCTATAGCCAAAACTTCTAATATTATATTGAATAAAAGTGGTCATTCTTGCCTTGGGCCTGATTTCAGTGGAAATTTTTTTGGTGTTTTACCATTAAGCATGATCCTGGCTGTGCGTTTATTATAGATGGACATCATCTTAAGGAAAGTTCAATCCACCCCTATTTTGCTGAGGATTTATCATGAATGGATGATGCATTCTTTGTATCAATTGATCCAATCATATGAATTTTATATTTTCTTTTATTAATGTGGCATATTATGTCAATTGATTTGAGCATGTCAGACCATCCTTGTATCCCGGCAATTAATCCCACTTGATCAAGGTGTATACTTTTTCTTTTTTTTTTTACTGTGTTACTGGATTTGGTTAGCTAAGAGAAATTCTGTTAAGGATTTTGGCATCAATATTCACCAGCTTTTGGTCTGAAAGTTCTTTTTTAAAAAATGTCTCTGTTTGGGGCCAGAGTGATAGCACAGCAGATAGGGTATTTGCCATGCACATGGCCAACCCAGATTCAATCTCTGGCATTACATATGGTCTCCTGAGCCTGCCAGGAGTGATTTCTGAGCACACATTCAAGAGTAACCCCTGAGCACCATTAGATGTGGAAAAAAAAAAAACCCACAAAATTCTGCTTAATCAGTGTCATTATATTACTACCAATTTGCCTCTTTGTTCCTCTCAAACCACTCTCATTGTTTACTTGGTAATCTCTGTTGTGTACTCTAGGGCCAAAGGTTGGTTAGCTCGTGAGTCTGTTGATTCCCTTGTTTTGTTTCTTTATATTCCACAGATGTATATTGAATCTGAAAAGAGATCCTACAAATACCTACCTTGTTCGGAGAGATCTGTTAAAGATTCCAATCAGAGAAAGAATCGACAACACAACAGCAAAAAAGATCATTCCTGAGAAAAGTACTGTGTCCTGCTGCTTGGAGTCTGAAAGAAAAGAAAAGTAATTTAAATTCAGCATTAATATCCACATGATGTCAGCATGCCCATTGTCTCTCAGTTCTGCTCAAAGCAAAATTCACTGGACTTGAAAGATCAGAGGGAGGGAAGAATACCATTGATCTTAACCCTGGAAGGGACAGTTTGTAAAGGCTATATAGGGACTTCCCTCAAAACCACAAGACTATACCTTGCCTATGTGAAAATTAGCTTGCTGGTGTCTCCTGTCACTGGGTTTCTAGAAGTGCCTCTCTGGCAAATGTGGTCATCATGAGAACATTCTTTTTTGCTTGCGCATGCATATTTTATATAAAAGACTTGGTGATGAACGTCTTGGGGTTTTTCTGACAGAAGTGCGTATTCTGTACTGCTTTCAGAGTCTAAAACTGGCCACAGTCACAGCTGAGGTTTTTGGGTTGTTTTTAACCTTACATGCAAGGCAAAATTATGTGAAACTTGTCACTGTGCTTTGACATTTATTGTTCATAATATTTTTAATGAGAAAATATTTTTATTTTAGTTTAATTTTATTTAAATTAATTTAAATTAAATTAATTATTTTATTTTATTTTAATATCTATTTAAATATTTTTATTTAATCTTTATTTTTATTTAATATTTAAAAATATTTTTATTTATTTAATTTAAATAAAATTTTAACTTAAGGTTTTTAGTTTGTTTGTTTTTTGCTTTGGGGCCGCACCTGGTGGAGTTTTAAGTCTTACTCCTGGCTCTGTGCTCAGAAATTATGCCTGGATGGCTCAAGGGATCATATGGGGCACTGGGGATTGAATGTGGGTCAGCTGTGTGTAAGGCAAACATCCTACTGATTCTACTGTCATTCAGCCCCTATTTAGAACAATATGTGTTATAGACAGAAAAAACAATGACATTTGTATATATTTATACCTATTAAAATACACATACAATAGTGAGAAAGCTCAAAAGACTGAGCACATGCTTTGCATGCAGAGATCCAGGATGGATCATTGGCACCAATCATCTCTATAGTACCACTAGGTGTTTCTCCAAAGTACAAAATCAGGACTAATTCCCAACCATCACTAGATGTAGCCCAAAACAAATAAACAAAACCCTCAATCCCACATTTTCTTGTAGTTTTTGAATAATTTTCTAAAATATTTGAATGAATATTTCAAATATTTGGATGAAATATTTGAATGAGTATGCTATATTCAACATTTCTCTGTAAAATTATTTTTAATATAGATAATAATTTATTTTATTTTATGATTTCTAGACCACCTTAATGGTGCTTAGGGAGATTCCTTGGTCTATGCTCAGGGATTGCTCCTGGCGATGCTTAGGGACTATACGGGATTCCAGAATCTAACCAGGTTGGCAAGGCAGATTCCCTACCCACTGTACTATCACTTCAGGCCCACTTTAATATTTCTTTTAAGATTTAAAAAATTGATAAAGAAAACTCCCATCATCTAGTAGAGACTCAAATAATGATAGTCTTATCATATCTTGGTAAGGGTTGTATAAACCATAGTACTAATGAAAATATAAATGTATCAACTACATATAAAATTCATCTAGCACACTTTTTTTAAATAATATCTTTATTTAAGCACCATGATTACAAACATCTTTGTAGTTGGGTTCCAATCATAAAAAAGAACACCCCCTTCACTAGTGCAATCTTCCCACCACCATTGCCCCCCACCCCTTGCCTGTATTTGAGACAGGCATTCTACTTCTCTCACTCATTAACATTGTCATGATAGTTGTTAGTGTAGTTATTTCTCTAACTACACTCACCACTCTTTGTGGTAAGCTTTATACTTTGGGCCGATCTTTCCAGCCCTCATCTCTATTGTCTCTGGGTATTATTACAATAATGTCTTTTATTTTTCTTAAATCCCATAGATGAGTGAGACTATTCTGTGTCTATCTCTCTCCCTCTGACTTATTTCACTCAGCATAATAGTTTCCCTGTCCATCCACATATAGGAATATTTCATGACTTCATCTCTCCTGACACTAGCGTACTTCTTAAATTCAATGTGGAGCAAATGTTTATTCCTTGGTTTCCTTTAGAGAATTCGGAGCCTATTTGTTTCCATAAACTTGTGTCTGTCACATGATTTTTCAGTAAGCAGAGTTAAAATGAATGGTGAATACATATAATTTAAAGAGCCAAAAGCTGAAGCTTTTTCTTACCAGTCTGTTGTCCTTTAGAGACAGAAGTAATGAGAAGCCCAGGATTTTGAAGCTCCAGGTGGGATGAGTTCAGAAGCCATTGGGGATCTTAACAAAACGAGAATAAGAGTCATTGTATTTCATTTTGCTCTTAGTTTAGCCTAAGAAAATTCTCTTAGTTGTTGGGCAAGGCTTCAAGTAAGCCAGTGACTTCAACAGACTTGAAATATAGCGTCCAAGCAAAGATCTCCTTTTGTAGTGTATCTGTGTGATTGATTATACATAGTCATGGGTGAAGTTTCAAATTCTGTAAAATCCTGGAGATGTGGCTCAGTGGCAGAAGGCATGCCTCTCATTTGAGGCCCTGGGTTCAATCTCCAGAATTGCATAAATAAAAATAAATAAATAAATAAATAAGGAACTGGTGCAATAGTACAGTGGCTAGGGTATTTGCTTTGCATACAGCTGACACATATGGTTCTTTGAGCACTTCTAGGAATGATTCCTGAACATAAAACCAAGGGTAAGCCCTGAGCACATCTGGTGTAGCCCAAAACACAACAAATATTATAGTAGTAGTAGTAGTAGTAGTAGTAGTAGTAGTAGTAGTAGTGACCAGAGAGATAGCACAGCAATAGAGCATTTGCCTCGCATGCAGTTGATATGGGATGGAACTAGGTTCAATTACCAGCATCCCATATGGTCCTCCAAGTCTACCAGGAGAAATTTCTGAGTGCAGAACCGGAAATAACCTCTGAGCACCACTGGTGTAATCCCATAATAAAAACAAAACAAACGAACAAAAAGAACTTGTAGGAACTTAACTCAGCTATCAACAACATTGTAACTCATATCTCACAGTGATTTAATACAAAAATAATAAGTTTAAGTCCTTTATCGGTTGGAGCAGAGTTATAGAACATGTGCTTTGCATGTGCCAGTGCACATCTCTGGCACCGCAGGGTATGACTCTGGGGGTCCTTAGCACTGGCCAAGTAGCACCAGGATTAGCCCCTGGACTTGCCAGCCCCACAGGGCAACATGAAATTCCATCAAATCAAAATCATAAAATTAGAAGTAAAATAATAGAGCTTGACAATACCTATAAATAGGAGCCAATGAAATAGAACAGCAGGTAAGACATTTGCCTTGCACACAGCTGACTTGGATTCAATCTCCAGCACCGCATATGGTACCCCAAGTCCTGCCAGGAGTGATCCTGAGTGCAGAGGCAGGAGTAAACTCCAAGTGCTGCTGAGTGTGACCCTCAAAACAAAAAACTAAAAAGAATACCCACAAATAGGTGTGAAAAATGGTTCATTTATGTGATAGGAACACATAACTTGTATGTGGCAGACCTGGTTCAATCCTATTACCACAGGATTCCCTGAGCACTGAGAGGAGTAACTCCTAAGTACCACTGGGTGTGGCCCCCAAAATGAGCAAGACAATAAAAAATGACAAACGCCTATAATAGATTGATGTAATCTAGGGGTCAAAGTAGACTACGAACAACAATGTTGTTGGATAGAAACATAAAATGTTATAGATGGTAAAAATTAAACCATAGATGAAATCAGTGAATTGATAGAACTATATGGAATATAACAATTGTTACAGGTGGGGGCTAGAGAGATAGCATGGAGGCAAGGCATTTGCCTTGCATACAGAAGGATGGTGGTTCGAATCCCAGCATCCCATATGGTCCCCCGAGCCTGCCAGGAGCGATTTCTGAGCATAGAGCCAGGAGGAACCCCTGAGTGCTGCCGAGTGTGACCCAAAAACCAAAAAAAAAAAAAAAAAAAGAGTTACAGGGTTAAATAACTTGAATAAAACCATTAACAGGGAAGAAATGACATTGTAATCAAATATATACCCCTCCAGAAAGCGCTCTTAAGCCAAATAGTGTTCAGTATGAATTTTATTTAGCTCTCAAGGAATAGATTACTTTTGTCTTCTACAGCAAAGGTTCTTATATTTTATTAGTTGTTTTTTGGGGGGGTGTTGGACTACTCCTGGTGGTGCTCAGGGGTTACTCCTGTTGTTTCTGTGTTCAGAAATTGCTCCTGGCAGGCTCAGAGACCATATGGGATGCGGGGAATTGAACCTGGTTAGTCCCCAATCTCCACATACAAGGCAAATGCCCTACTGCTGTGCCATTGCTCTGGCCCCTATAATTAAATTTTATAAACCTTTGCTGTAGAAGGAGGCCAGAGTGATAGCACAGCACTAGGTTTGTTTGCCTTGTACATGGCAGACCCGGGACTAACTGGGTTCAATTCCCTGCATCCCATATCGTCCCCTGAGCCTGCCAGGAGAGAGTTCTGAGCACAGAGCCAGGAGTAATCCCTGAGTGTGGCTGGTGTGCCCCCCCCCAAAAAGCCAACCCTCAATTATAAGTAATAAGCCATTTAAAAATACATAGTAACTGACTATATTTCTCCCATGGAATATAATCATATTTCATATATAATCATACTTAATATATAACGTAATCATGTAAAGTATACTTGACACGTAATAGTATTTTGTTTCTGGTGTAGAACATAATGATTTGCATTTGAATACTATGAAGAATGAGTAGTTGGAGAGAGAAACAGGGTCACTTGCCTCGATTGTGTTTAATCAGGTTGCACCTCCTATGATCCCCCAGTACCATCAGGAGTGAACCCCTGAGCACAGAACCATGAGTAAGCCCTGAACACTATTGAGTATGCACCAAAAAACAACATCCTCCCCCCACAAAAAAGTCCTGAGTTTATTTTCCATCTGTCTGTGCTTAGCAACTTTTCAAGCTTGCAACACTAATTGCCTTGTACATCTTTTCCTCTTAATCGAGAAAACTCTCAAAGGAAACACTTGTGAGAACACTTAAAACTACCTCACAAAGGTGTGACCACTAATGTCATCAAACTTCTAGATAAATATTACCAAAGAGGTTTCTTCTTTTCAGGGAGCTAAAAAAAAAAATAAGGTCCATAACTGGTCTCTCCTTCCAGAAGCAACAGCAAAGGGCTGAGTTACCTCATAGCCTCTGCTGAGTCTTTCTGGTCCTTACACAATCCAGAACTGCTCAGATTTTTCTTGACTCCTTCTAGAAGCCCAATTTTGATGAGCTGACACTGTGAGGGCTGAGGAAAGCCATTAGCTCTGCCCTGAGTTCCCTCCCCAGCCTTCAGGTTGCAGCTTTTCAGGTTAAAGCTTTTTCTGACCGGGCTGGGATTAGCAGTCACTGAAAGTTGACTCATTTTTAGTCTAACTGAGTCCTGGCTCTTCTCCTCCCTCCAGTTCAAGAAGAGTTGCCAGAGGTGACTTCAAGGACACTAACAGTCCTGAAAATGGCCCTGGGCAACTGGATCTCAAGAGCTTCAGGTCTTCTGGATTCATTCCTTCTGACTTTGGTGTTCTAATTCTTTTAAAAGAGTTGCTTTGGGGACCACTTGAAGTTGTCCTTAAGTGCCTGCGAGATGGACCAGGCTTCTGTGACAAACTGTGTGACCCCTGCTTTGAGAACAGGCCTTAGAGTTCCAATGAAAAGGTGCCGACCCGGGTCTTTGGAACTTTTTGAAAAAGGCCCATCTGGATCCAGGCTATATAGGCTCTGCTGAAGGGAAGTTTTCAAAGACTAATGGGAAGGGAATTTTTAGAAGATGAAAGTAGCAGAGGAGCTCAGAGTTCTTTTTTTATTTTAAATTTTTATTCTGGCTTCTCTACAGTGAGAAGAAAATGTTTCAGGGTGTATTGGGACAGATCAGAAGCTCTTTCTGCCTTCCCTGGGCTTTGCCAAGGTTTTCTTTGTTCCCAAGAATGTGGTTCTATCAAAAGGCTGAGGGGCAAGGCAAGGCCCTAACGGGCCAATAGCCAGTTTTCTTCATCTAAAATAAATCCATGTTTTTAGCAGCTTTTTTTTTTTTTTTTTTTTTTTTTGGTTTTTGGGTCACACCCAACGGCACTCAATGGTTACTCCTGACACTCTTCTCAGAAATCACTCCTTCCTGGCAGGCACTGGAGACCATATGGTATGCAGGCATTCGAACCACCATTGATACTGGGTTGGCCGCTTGCCAGACAAATGCCGTACCACTATGCTATTGCTCTGACCCCAGCTTTTTTTTTCTTGGAGATTGCAAGCAGGGGTCTAAGATTTATAATTGTCAAAGGTGAAACTTCGTTTGTTTGGAGGTCACATCTAACTGCATTCAGAGATTAGTCCTGGCAGTGTTCAGGGGACTATAAGAAATCCTAGAGATTGAACTCGAACCAGGTTGTTGCAAAGCTAGGACCCTTCCTCTTGTACTATCATTCCAACCCAAGAAGAGAAATATTAACTGTAGGGTGTAACCCAGTCTGCGATTACAGATTTAGAATACGTCGTACTCTGCATGCATATGGCTCTGGGTTCAATCCCTAGCACCTCCCTTGACCCCCAGAATAATACAATTTTTTAATTTGTCAAAATTATGAGATTTTAGCTTAGGTTGCTGGATTATATTTGCTTTCACATTTATTATTTTTGATTAATGCTTTTATCTAAAAGTAATATTTGGTATAGCTATCTCTTTTTCAGGGGGCAGGGGGGCATTAAACTCCAAATAGTGCTCAGGATGAATGAGGACCACCCCCCATGTGATATATAGCCAGCTGTTTGGACAGAGCTGAATTGGGGATTGAATTGGAAAGAGGGGGGGTCTAGGTTGTCTCTGAAGTCCTAGAGTTATTCTCCCTGGCCCTGTTACTTATTGACTTGTATTGCTTCTTATAATTCTGAAATAAAAACTACAGTTGGTTAGGGCAGTGAAATTTCAGTCTTTATTTGCATCACATAAAAATAATTTTCATACCTAATGAGGGCTTTATGAGCCCTAATAGAGAAATAAACGCAATCTTCCTCTAGAGTCTTTAGTTATCATCGTTTCAAATCAACCTATTATGTTCATGTAAATTGAAGGCATTAAAAGAGGTGTTTAATTATCAGGAGGTGATTTCACAGAGTCAGTTATCTGAAGTAAGACCATTTTTAAACAAGATTGTTACAGGAAAAGAAAAATCTAGAAACAACAAAATGCGGATGCCCTGGAACGCAGCCAGAAATTAATTCCTCACAGTTTACCGCCACCTAGCGGCCAGAACACGCATTTTACAATCATTCTTAACAGATTTGATAAGACTTGGGTGCCAGAGTACAGAGCTGAGTGCCAGATTAGGGGGGGGAAGAGGTGAGGACAGCGGATAGGCTGCTGGCAAGTGACACAGAAACAATAAGTGGAGGGTGTCAAGTGCATGGATGATGCTAAAGAGGTAACAAAATGCACCAAGACCACAACTGTCAGTGAACAATGTTGAAGTCAGGCTGGGAGGCAAGGAATGTTTGTTGGACTGGAGTGGAAGTAGAAGGGGGGAAGTTTGATGGGCATTTTGCTGAAGAGGCTGAGCCACAACTTTGTATATCAATATCAGAAACTTGGCATTATTGTTACCATAGTACCTAAACACTAACTTAATTTTTTTTAATTGGGTAAAACAGTGGATCAGAGAGATAATATAGAGGTTAGGTGCTTGCCTTGCATGCTGCATGCCTGGGTTCAATTCACAGCCCCATAGATGGTCCCCCAAGTACTACCAAGAGTGATTTCCAAGCATAGAGCCAGGAGTGAGCCCTAAGCATGATCTGGGTGCATCTCCATAGCAAAGAAAAAAATAAGAGGAAAAATTAAAGGAAAATAATAGAAATAATAGGAGTTATTATAATCTATCTTTGTAATCTACATAATAATACTTTTTGTTTGTTTTTGTTTTTGGGGGGTCACACTCGGTGGCACTCAGGGGTTACTCCTGGCTCTTCACTCAGAAGTTGCTCCTGGCAGGCTCGGGGGACCATATGGGATGCCACGATTCGAGCCACCATCTGTTCTGTGTTGGCCGTGTGCAAGGCAAACAGCCTACCGCTGTGCTAGCTCTCTGACCCTGACTGATAATACTTTTTACAGCTTTACAAGGTCTTTTGACAAATAAAAAGTATAAACATAATGATGTATACACACAGAGAGCCTTTATGACTAAAAATGTTTTTATAGTCTTCAGTTATCAGTGCATTACTTAATTGGCTAGAAACATGCCACTTTCATTATTTATTTAATGGATTTGGTCTCGTCTCTTTTGTCCCCAATGAGACCACTGTATACCATTAAATTATGCCTGTTACTCAGACAACACATATACTTTAGAATTCCAAATCACCTCTAATTTGATCAGAATTTTTCTATAGCTTACACACACTGACAATGAATTTCTAAAGTTAGTTTTCCAGAAGACAGTGCATTCTCAGGCAACGTAGAATAGTTTCAAACAAAAAATAAGTTTTGTATTCTTGGACAAAACTCAAATCATTGCATAACCATAAGCCTCAATTCACCAAATACCAGCCTCATTTAATCAAATCTGCTCAAAGGAGCTTGGTTTTAGCAAAAATCCATCCCATTTGTCTTTCAGGAATGATGCCAAGTTAGCTTTTGAGCCTTTTCCCCTGCATCCACCAGGCGACAAAATGGATTGTTATTCTTTTAAGAATAGTTGGTTTTGAGCAGTTGTCACTCAGCATCTGGGAAGGAAGTTGTTTCAAGAACCCCCCCCCCACACACACACACCAATAATCAGAGCCACAGAAGCTCCCAAATTCTTTATGTAGAAGAGCATAGAATTTTCATGAAATCTTTTTGCATGGCTTTGCTCATTGCTCATTCTTCCTTAGCTCTCCCTCTAGATTTCTTATAATAACCCAACATCAATGCATTATAAATAGCTGTTCTACTACATAGGGAAGGAAAGACAAAAAAAATGCTTGTAGGCAGTCTAGTCCAGATACCATACCATACTACTTTCCTACTACGTAGAGAGAGCCCACAGAAACAGAGACACAACTGTCCTAGCGTCCAATTGATGGTCTAGACTTGGTCTAATCCTCCCCTTAATCCTTACAACAATGTAATCAATAGATGTTTTGGTTCTATTTTAGGAATTAAAAAAAAACAGGGTTATAAAAAGGATCAGTGACTTTCCCAGGCTCAGGGAAGTAGAAGTTGATGGATGAAAGTTGATGTCAAATTCTAAAATGCTCATTTGCAGTCACTGGCCCACCAGCAATTCCTCTCAATGCCACAACTGCTTGATAAAGGGCTCTGTCAGCCTTCCAAGTTGCCACTTCCATGCTATGACTTAGCCATTATTGCCTTGAAACCATAGGGTATGAGAACTGGCCAGGTCTGAACCGACCATCACCCCACAACCCTTTAAAATGAAGTGTGTGTATTTGGGTTAACCTACTTTGCACTGATTTGTCTTTAGGGTACTTCCTTCTGAAGACTAACTCTTGGCTTTGATTATGCAAGAAAGACATCCTCATAGAATGCTTGGAAAGAATAGCATAAAGAGAAGACAACACAGTTTTATATATTTTCTTCACTCCAAAAAGTCAACATAATGGAAGAACTGATTTACACAATTGAAGGAGGGTGGGATAAGAAGGGGTGTTGGGGTCATTGGGGGATATAGGTACACATGATGGGTGTGGTGCTGGAATTATGCACATGAGAGGCCATTATTAATATTATAAATCAGAGTATCTCAATTAGAAATAAGTTAGTAAAAAAGTTTAGCTTTTGGAGGTGCATGTTTGTACCCTAGTAGAGTCATCATATTCTTTACTCAATATGATTTTCAAACTCACTATTTCATCCTGCCCATTTCATCATTTTGTTAAAAAAATTGTTTAAACTCATCAATCTAATGGCAGTGTGAGATTTTTGTCATGGTGGCATGCTTACTCAATCTATCTCCAGTTGGGAAATTGTTGGTGTAGGGTGGGTTCAATCACTGGCTTTGGATTCAGAAGAAAGTCACTTCAAGGGGCCGGGCGGTGGCGCTAGAGGTAAGGTGCCTGCCTTGCCTGCGCTAGCCTAGGACGGACCGCGGTTTGATCCCCCGGCGTCCCATATGGTCCCCCAAGCCAGGAGCAACTTCTGAGCGCATAGCCAGGAGTAACCCCTGAGCGTCACCAGGTGTGGCCCAAAAACCAAAAAAAAAAAAAAAAAAAAAGAAAGTCACTTCAAGTCCTGGCTTCACTTGAAGGAGTTGCACGACCCTGGGCAAATTGCTTAACCTCTCTGTGACTCAGTTTCTTCATTTGCCAAATGAGATAATAGTAGTACTTCACCCCTGATGTCCTGATGCCATAGTTCATATCAAGCACTCAGCACCAGACAAATGAAGAGTGTAATAAACATAAGATGTTGCTATTATTGGACCTTATATTATTTCCCAATTTTTCTACTATAATTAACTGGAATAAATATCACTATCCATAAATAAATATACTTTCCATTTCTCTGCATGTTTTCTATGATTAGATTTCTGGAAGCAGAATTAGAGCCAAAGGCATGAACATTTACAAAATTTCTCTATTTACTTTTGTCCTTGCCAATTCTAGTGTTAAAACCACACAAACCAAGACTTACATCATAAAAATTCTGACCAGGGCTGACACCGGGACTTTTTTTTTCTAGAACTTCCTTCCTGAATGTTCTAGATACTCAATTAAAATTTCACAGTAAAAGAAACAGTGGGTATCTTTTCCAGATTAATAGCATTCAGTTTGATTTTTTTGACCTATATCTCTTTAAAACCATTTATGTACCTATCTATTGGTTTATTTCACTTTTGATTTCTCATTCTATCACTTTCTCCTAACAATCCTAACTCTTTCATAGCTTTCAAAAGCTTCCAGGTTGTCAGGTTAGGTTAGCTCTATGGTTGACATTCAGTCTCATTGGGCCAAGGGTGAAGATTCAACACTGGTGTGAATGGTTGAGAAAGCAGGATGCAAGGCCCAGACATAATAAACAGGCACCAAAAATCCAAGATAGAGAAAGTGCTACCTCAGAATGAACTTATTATTGTCACCCCTGGAAAAACAAGTTTAGAGATGACTCATTGCCTGGATGAGTCTCGTTGATGAAAGGAGCAGGGCGTGCTGTGATATCTTGGTGCTTGTATTCCTCAGCTGTGTGCTTGGTGTGCAAATAAGTAGACTTAAGACATGTCTGGCAATTCCTTCAGAGGGGACAGACTGGAAGGGGAGGGTAAAGGCAGTAGACACCAGGGAATCTTTCTAGGTGACATGAAGCACACAGATGAAGATGTGAAGTAAAAAGGTAGTCAAATGTCATATATAAGAAAGGGCAGTTTCTTAGTGGTTTAAGTGTCTAACAAAATGAAGGGTAGGCAGAGTAGGAAGAGAGAGAGAGAGAGAGACAGAGAGAGAGACAGAGAGACAGAGAGAGAGATTTCTTTAGCAATGCAACCTTATCCTCAAACATCATGCACTTGTTCTTGAAATCAAAGGGATAATAGCCCAGAAAGTTTGTTCTAGACCTTGGGAACATTGCCTTTCCCCCCTTGGTCACACCCAGCAGCATTCAGGGGTTCCTTCTGGCTCTATGCTCAGAAATTGTCCCTGGCAGGCACAGGGGACCATATGGGATGCTTGGATTTGAACCATCGTCCTTCTGCATGAAAGGTAAATGCCTTACCTCTATGCTATCTTTCTGGTCCCACATTTGCTATTTTTGAGTGACCCCAGAACCAGGCTTTTTCAACTAGGTTAGAGGCAGGACAGGACTGGCAGATTGTCCTAGATTAATTAATAGACCAACTAAGTTACAAGAGTCTTTGTTGGGAGAATAGAGTGGCAGAGTTGGAGATTGAAAATATTGCCTCTGGCTTGGAAGGTGGAACCTGGACCATAAGCCATAAAGGACAAGCAACTTCTAGAATCTGGAGAAGCAGCAGAAGGAATCATTTTCTAGTATAAGGAAAGCTCTCTGCCAACACTTTGATTTCAGTCAGTGGAATGAGTTCTGATTTCTCCTTCCCAGAATTCTTGTGATAAACAACAGATTTGTATTATTTTAACCCCCCAAATTCTGACAATTGGTGAAAACATAGAAATTCTTTTTTTTCTCAGCGATAAAAGCATAATCTAGCATCTCTCTATGACTGGGTGGGTCCAAGAGATTGTGAAGGCTCTAAGTATGGTGTTAGGTTCTTTAGAACTTGGGTACATTCTTAGTCAGTGCCTGAAGAAGAAATTAAGTCCAGATTGTGTCTGAATTGAGGATTTTTCTAGATCTGAGAGAGATAATCTAGGGTTAAGGTTCTTGCCTTGCACGTGGCCAAGTCTGGTTGGATCCCCAACACCACATACAGTCCCCCAATCCCCACCAAGTGTAGGCGGTCCTATAAAGAACCAGGAACTTCTGTGCTCAAAGCCCTGAGTTCTACCAGTATGTGCAATTTCCAAACCCAAAATAAATGGAAAAAAATTAATTAAAATGATGAGTGCCTCAAGGAACATTTTGGACAGTCTAATCTAGTTTAGTAATTATACTTTTATAATCTGCAGACTTCTAGTCCATCTCCAGAGGAATGAAGAAGAAATCTCTGGTTGCAAATAACAGAGCTATGGAATGTCACTTATGCTTAGCTACACTAATTTCTTCTCTTTGAGTCACTAAATGTTTTGGAAAACTCATGACAATCTTACTGGTGGTCTGGGAGGTGAGAAGGCAACAACTGTTTCATGAGAACAGAACACTGGGTGACTTCCTACCATGTTCCCACTTGCCTTCCTCTCAAGAATGGTCCCAGAAAGAGTAATAAGATTGTTCTGGGAAATTTTCCCAGTGCAAGGAGCAATTGTAGCAAGTTAATTGGTCCTTATGAAATGCTACCTCATTTCCCCTCTAGCCTCTGTCTCATCATTAGCAGGATCACGGAGCCTACGCCTTTGCGTTGCTACCGAGGGATTCTGTACATCCAAGCATTATCTAAAGTGACCACGCCTGCTTGCTCACCTTGGCATTGGGCCATTTAGGGACCAAACTTAGGCAGGTGTACTGGAGTTGGATTTCTATAGCAGAAAATGCTCTGTTCCCCTTGGGAACTCTTTCTGAGTTATTTGGGGCCTGTTCACCCCCAGAGGGTTCAGACATCCAGCAGACTTCTCAGAACCCCAGATGAAAACTCTTGTCTAGAATATGGCAGCATCTAGGCAGGTGGGGGAGGTGAGATGTGATGGTTTTGGGGACACACACCTGTCTTGCTCACCCCCAGGAAACTGGGGTTGGCCAATGACTTAGGAAGCAGGCTGAGATAGCCCGCTGAGAGGTGAGCAGACAGCTCTAGAGATAAGGGCTGAAGGCCCACATGCCCCCCTTTTCTGCCTCCCTGACTGTGTTACTATATCAACAACTTGGCCAATCAGGAGTCCCACACTCTGCCCACATTTCCTGTTCTCAGCTCACATGGTGAGTCTAGCCTCTGGCTGTGGCTATGACACTTTGCTGCTCAATTGTCACTTGGCACTTCCCTTCCGTGGTAATAAAAAGAAATGAACTTTTATGAGCCTATCAGGGATTCCATAAAGCATGGAAAATGTGAATTCCCACTTGAACTATGGAGCTCAAAGTTGTTATTAATGGTGACCGCAGGTAAAGGAGACCATGGTTCCATCCACATAGAGTGTGTGAGTCTCTTAGGCATCCTATATTTGGCTATTAATACTCTCTGATACTAGTTTAGGGTGGATGACAGGCACTAGTTCCTTTTTATGAAACAAAGAGAAGAATTTTAGAGCAATTACTGCTTAATGAGGCATTATGTTTACCAAAAGCTGGGCATAGTAACTTATGTACAAATTATGCAGTAGGGACAAGAGCCCACCAACTTTGTTAAACATTTGCCATAAATCTTTTCATTCTCAGAACTGAAGTGCTAGCTTACTAGTAGGGCGTTTGCCCTGCATGCGGCCAATCCAGGGTAGACCTGGTTTGATTCCCAGCATCCCATATGGTCTCCCAAGCCTGCCAGGAGTGATTTCAGAGTGCAGAGCCAGGAGTAACCCCTGAGTGTCACTGGGTGTGACACCACCCCCCCCCAAACAAAACAAAAAAATCTTTCCATTCGCAGTAAATAGTGAAGTAGTTGCAATAAGTTGTATTAGGCAGAAGACTGTGTCATCAAGTTGAAGTCTATATATCTCCACTGTCTGTTTAAGAATATTTCATTGGAAAGGAGTTAAGTTGGTAATAACTCTATGTTACCATTTCAACTCCCTTTTTATTATTTAGATCCCCTTTCTAAAAAGAACTAATCTACCAAGACTTGAATCCATGGTACCATTTTCTTCTTAAATGATCTCTATATTTTGCAATCAAGGGAAAAATTTGTGCTTGTTTACATATGCAAAAAATAGTAATAGTTTATCTCAAAGTGCTTGTACCAAGATGTTGGCTCATTTTATTTCTTTTGTCCCCATTTTAGGAATTACAGAGCAGCACTATTGGCCTATAACAGGGTCTTTAAGAGGGTTCAGTAGTTGTTGACCATTGTGAAGGCCACAATTGGTGGTGCTTAGAGACCATCAGGGACACTCCTCAAGCCCCATGCAGGGAGGACATACAGTACCAGGGAGTAAACCCAGGGTCTCACATAACATTTGAGCCACCTCCCTAGCCAGAAACTTCCTCTTCTAACCAGGAATCAATCAATATATCTATCAATCCACCCACCCACCCATCCATTCATCCATCCTAGAAATTTATTTTAAGTCAGTATGCAAATATTTCTTTCTTGGGATAGAGTCACCTATGCCAGTGCTCAAGGACTATTACTAGCCTTGTGCTCAGGAGTGACCTCTGGTGGTTCTTGGGAAAAATCATATGCCTTGCCCAGGTCGTTGCATGCAGGGCAAGTGCATTGGCTTTTATACTCTCCAGCTCCCAGTGCACAAGTGCGTTTAAGCTCTACTTTCTTTTGTTGTTGTTTGTTTGTTTGTTTGTTTGTTTGGGGGCCATACCTGGCAAAGCTCAGGTGTTACTCCTGGTACCGAGCTCAGAAATCACTCCTGACCGGCTTAGGGATCTATATGGGATGCCAGGGATAAAAACCCAGGTCAGCCACAGGCAAGGCAAATGCCCTTCTCACTGAAAGTTCTACTTTCTGGATACTTTAGTTCACCAGGGGCTGCTGGAAAAACATACACTGAAGTGGTCCTGCTCAATCCTGTCTCAGAAAAGGTGACTTTAGACTCGCTCCTCATGTCATGCTGTCTTACACCCCCAGGATTCCTGGCTGCCTGTTTCCATTCTCAACACCTTTACCCAACCCTGGACACATCTTGTCTTTACAGTAGAAATGACTTCAAGCCTTTTGAGGTTCCCTCTTTTCTCACATGAGCACTTGTCCACAAGCAACACTGCAGACCATGAGCTCTGGGGTTGACCTGATTCTAGTAGTAGTAGGTCTGGGGTAAAAGGGCTCTGGCTGGGCCCGGAGAGATAGCACAGTAACATTTGCTTTGCAAGCAGCCGATCCAGGACCAAAGGTGGTTGGTTCAAATCCCGGTGTCCCATATGGTCCCCATGCCTGCCAGGAGTAACCCCTGAGCACCGCTGGGTGTGGCTCAAAAACCAAACCAAAACAAACAAACAAAAAAAAAGGGCTCTGGCTTAGGGGCCCAAGTAGATGTTCAAGAAGGATCTTCCTTCACCCCTTGGAAGGAGACTTACAGAGCTGTTGGTTGAATACTGAAGCCCCACTCTGAATTAGGCCCAGTCTGTCCCTCTGACCAATTTTGTAACATTTAGCCAAAGCTCTTCATCTTCCCTGTTTCATCTTCTCCCTCTGCACAATCATAACAAGGAGACATCTTTGATAAAGGGGTTGAAGTCAGGAATAAAGAATAATTCACATGTAATCATTTATTGTCATACCCAGCACAGAAGATCATGTTAGCACTTAGTGTTTGCTGCCTGAAGTCACCCCAATACATGCACTTAAAAAGTCTCTAGTTATTGGATCAGAGAGAAAACTGGGAGTGTCACTCTGAAAATGTCTTCTCCTGCATGTTTTTGAAAGCTAGTGAGATGGATTTCTTACCACCACTATCACCTTAAATTTTTTAAAAATAAAAATTTTAAAGAAGACTTTATTTTCCATTAAAGTAAATATGTTTTGTTTGTTTCTGAGCATAGGACTATCCCAAATTCTATGCTCAGAAGTCACTCCCAGCAGTGTTTGAAGACCATGTGGTACTAGGACTCGAACCCAAGTCTATTCCATGCAAGGGTGTTCTCAGTCCCTTGAGCTATTTCTCTGACTAGTAAAGTAAGGAAAGGAAAGAAGCGAGCCTAATAAGTCATTTAACCCTTATCATAAATAAATTAATATAGTTACATTTGAAGACCAAGTTTTTGTCTTTGGTGGTAGGGATGGTGGGGTTGTAGCACCCAGCAGTGCTCAGGGCTTACTCTTGGCTCTGTCTCAGGGACCATTCCTGATGAAGGGACCATATGGGGTGATAGGGAACAATGTCAACTGTATGCAAGAAAGCTCCCTACCTGCTGTTCCATCTCTTTTATCTTATCTCTTGTCTTATTTCTTAGTTTAGAAAAACTTCAGGGCCAGCACTGGTGAGTAAACATAAGGTGCTGGGGCCTTTCAGGAACAGTTACACCAATATCATGATTAACCCTGTGATGCTATCTGGATCAAACTTTTGGAAACATTTTTGAGATGACTCAAGTCAGAAAGATCTTAGAGACAAAACCAGGAAGGTTCTTAGTTAAAGAAGGGAAGTCTTTGTTGCATTGTTTTACCCATAAATAAGCCTTTAATTGCTGGCACCACAAGAACTGACAAGAATTCTCATTATCAGCAAGATGGTAAACCAAAACATTACAGAAATAATGTGTTTTCTGTTGGGACCTGAGTTCTGACTAAGGAGAGACGCCATTTTGTAAAGGCCACATGGCAGGCTTCTCAGGTTCTGAGCAGGAAGAAATGCCATTTTGTAAGAACCACATCTCATAGGTCTTCACAAGCCTATTTCCACAGACACCGCTCCAAACTACCTGGCCATACCAGGTAACCTATTAGAGAAGGACTAGGAACAATAGAAAGGTACCCCTAGACAATAGCCAATCATTTTAAAGAACATCAGAAAGCTGGAACCTACCTTTATCCTTTCCCTATATCTCCTTCTGGAAATGGCCCTAGTTGGCCAATGTGGGGGCCTTTATGGCAGACAGATTAAAGTATTAAACTTTATTCCAGTTGTGTAGTCTCATCCTTTGATTCTGGACCCTAGCAGTTTAGATTTTTATTTTATTTTATTTATTTTTGTTTTTATTGTATTTTATTTTGTTTGTTTGTTCGTTTTTGGGTCACAACCGGTGGTGCTCAGGGGTTTACTCCTGGCTCTTCACTCTGAAATTGTTCTTGGCAGGCACAAGGGACCATATGGGATGCTGGGATTTGAACCACCATTGGTCCTGGATTGGCTGCGTGCAAGGCAAATGTCCTACCCCTATGCTATCTCTCCAGCCCAGTTTTATTTTTTAAATTGCAAAACAATTCAAACTTTATTTGTGAGGTTGATACTGATTTTATGTATGTCTTTATTTATGTCATTTATTCTTTTGTTGCTCTTTTATTTTTACTGACATTTTATTTTTCTAATTCTTTAGAATTTTATTTTTCTAATTTTATTTTTATTTATTTCTGATTTTATTTTTCTAATTCTTTAGAATTAGGGGGTATTTGTTTTCTTTGTTCACTCAAGTTTTGTGGAATACCTAGTGAGTGCTAGTGTATGGGAGTCACCAAATATTTTATGAACAACTGTTGTGAGTAAAAAAGAAGTTGAAGCAATTTGGAATTTGTATCAAGCACATTAAAATGTGTTTATCTCTTTAAAATGTGTTTATTTTGAAATCCAACCAGACCTAGCCACATAGAGAGAATTTATTTAAAAGCTATTTAAGATAGTTTATTGATAATAGAAACCCATAAAATACCCTAGTTCTTATATAAATAGGTAAGTGGTGATTAAGTTTGTCTATATCATAATCTGGAATGCTTTACAGATGTTAAATTGATTTTAAAATTCAATAAGGTATATAGTCTGTAGAAAACCAGAATATAAAAAGGTATCTACATCAGAACCAATAATTGAAAAAATATGTGTGCTCTGAAAAATATAACATTAGATTTATTAATAGAGAACAGTCTCTTGCAATTTATGTAACAATAAACTTGCAAATATTTTACTAACAGACGAGAAGAAATACATTGAAAAAAGTAGTACAAAGGTCCAGAGCCATAGAGCACTTGCCCTATCGAATCCAGCTGGCATGGGTTCTATCCAGGCATTCCATATAGTTCCCTTAGCTGGCCAGGAGTAATTCCTTAGTGTAGAGCCAGGAGTTATCCCTGAACATTGCCTGGATTGGTACCCAAACAAAACAAAAATTATAAAATGGCTCTATTAGCACTATTTTTTTTAAACAAAAAACAAGTGCCTTTGATGTTGGGGGCACAGTGTGGTGGAGGGGAGTGTAACTACTGTATTATCTATCTCATGACTTCTAGCAACTAAATTTTAGCTGATACAAAATGTAAAATTTCGAATAATTCTGCAATTATAGATTTAATTCAAAATACTTTAATTTAAAAACTATAATTTAGAAAATAATAATGGGTGATTCATAATATACAACATTATTATATTGAATTAAACACATTACAAATTAACATATTTAAATTAAATTAAACATATTTATTTAATTTATATTTGTATTTAAATTAAGCACATTAAATTTAATTAAACATAAATTACTATAGGTTAATAATATATGTTTAAGATTTGGACATTAGGGGGCTCCAACTTTCCCACATATGGAAGCAGTTACTTACCGTATTTGCCGGCTTATAAGACGACCGGGCGTATAAGACGATCCCCTAATTTTGCAGTTAAAACATAGGTTTAGGCCTATATTCGCTGTATCAGACAGAACGTTCCTGTGCTGCAACTGTATGTACCACAGTGAGCCAATCACAACAGCAAAGGGTCAAAGGTTCTACTGTCATAGACTTCCTCTCTGATTCTGGCCCATCTGAGCAGGCTTTTGACAGTGTAGATTCGGGTTCAGAACATTGTCTAGTTTGCATGCATAAAAAGCCTGCTTGGATTGGCTGAGTTAGAGAGGCGTCCGAGCAGCCTTGCAGTGATTGGCGCAGGATCGAGTTGGAAAATTTGTTTTGTGGAAATATTCAGACAATTTTCGTTTAGCAGCATATTGAAACATTTTTCGGGATATACTTGGCGTATAAGACGACCCCTGATTATCGGTTGACATTTTTTTGTTTCAAAAGTCGTCTTATATGCTGGAAAATACTTTAACTTGGCGGCCACGAATATTTAATGTTTGTAAAGTGCTTTGAAAACATAGAACCTAATTCGAAGATGTTAAATTATAATGAAGATGACACTAATACCATTGTAACTTGTTTTATTTTGTTGTTGGTGGTGGTGATGATGGTGATTGGTTTGTTTTGGGGCCACAACAGGTGGTGCTCAAGTATTACTGTAGATTCTAAGCTCAGGAATCACTTCTGGTGGTCATGAGGGAACCTGGTGGTCCTGGGGTGCTGAGCATTGAACAAGCGTTGAACAGCTGCATACAAGGCAAGCACTTTCCCCACTGTACTGTCACTCCAGGCCCTATTCTTACTGTCACCAAAACTTAGTCTTTTAGTTAAGGAGAAGTTTATAAATTACCTACCATGGTCAGACAGCTTCAGATTAATGGTGCTATGAAATATGTATGAAAATCATGATTGATGCATTTTGTTACTGACAACTAACTTTTTTTTTTTCAGGAAGTACCAGCTTTATTCATGCCCTATCCACCACATGTGTGGTCAATCTTAACCATTTACGCATGCTATCCTTAGCTTGCCCTGCGTCTTAACTTTTCCAGCCATGTCTCCTCCTGTTCCCTCTCCATGCTGGCAAAGTCCACTGACAACTAACTTTTATGTGTAAAGGATTATATGATGCGTAAATGGATATTCTGACTGTTGCATGTCTGAACTAATAATATTAAGATTAGATATTAAATAAAATCCCTGAAGGTATTTTTCACAGTTTAGTTATTGAGAAGAGAAATCATTCCATGTGTTAATGTTTTCCTGATCACATTGTATACAGTTGACAATTGAATATTTTTATATGATTAGCTATTGACTCTTTAGAATATATCTGATCAGAGAGGCCTATAGAATTTGATGGCATTCTTTTTTATTTATTTATTTGGTTTGGGGGCCACACCTGGTGATGCTCAGAAGTTACTACTGGCTATGCACTCAGAAATCACTCCTGGTTTGGGGGACCATATGGAATGCTGGGGGATCAAACCGTGGTTTGTTCTAGGTGAGCTGCATGCAAGGCAACTGCCCTACCACTTGCACCACCACTCCAGCCCCTGATGGCATTCTCAACACTGGTTTTCAAATAAAGTTTCTTTCTCTTTTTCTTTTTTTTTTTCTTTTTGTTTTTTTGAGCCACACCTGGTAGTGCTCACAGGTTATCCCTGGCTCTGCACTCAGAAATGCTCCTGGCAGGCTCAAGGACCATATGAGAAGCCAGCGATCAAACCCAGATTGGTCCTGGGCTGGCCATGTACAAGGCAGATGCCCTACTTTCTGTGCTATCCCTTTGGCCCCTTCAAATAAAGTTTCAAATAATTATATGCCCCACTATCATCCAGTGTTTCTGTAAGAAATTTTGACTCCCGAAGCCCCACACCCTAGAAACCTCAAATTCATGGATCCAGCCCCCGTGAACAGAGCTGGTAAACATAAATGTTGAACACACACACAGGTGATTTATATGCCCAGGAATACTGAGCAAACACTTTAGGGTACTTGCATTGTTTTCTATGCTCAGGAACATCTGAAAACCATAATATAAATTATAGTTGGTTTTAACAAAATCAAAGCAAAATGACATTTTAAGTGTTACCACCTGCTTTGGAATTATTTTGACAATCATGGTAGAAGGAGAAAATAAAGTGAGTGCATAGATAGACAAACAGATAAATATAAAGGTGTGTAATATATATCTAGAGATATGTAAATATCACTATGAAGAGAGACAGGTTGAAGGAAATGCCTATTTGATTACATATATAAATGCACTCACCTCTTTCAGGAGTGTTATAAAAAAAGGGTGAGCTCCAGGCCTGCCAGTACCTTTTTCCTGTTTCTTGACATCTCATCTGAAACACATACTTCATATTGGGCTCCAAGTAGAATTCTGATTGTTGCATGTACGAAAAATTGGTGTCAAATTCCTTAACCTGGAATGGATAAATCAGCGACCTTAGTGAAAGAACAGAACATGCCTTGGAAAGAGTCGCTGGGGCCCAAGAAAATGACTCTGAAGATGGAGAGCAGGCCTGACAATGGGAGTTTCCGAGTTTGATTCTCACCAATGCATGGCTCTGATGCAGTGCACAGCATGGCAGCCACTACATGGCTGGTCCTGGTCCCATCACTGCCAGCCAGTCTAGCACTGAACCATGAAGCCCAAAGAGTCAGTTCAAGGATAGTTGGTATTATGTAGTGCCTTGGTTTCTGAGCACTATTAGGTAATCCCCCCTCCAATAAATAAATAGAGTAGTTATTCTAATCAATGGAAAAATATCTGGATCACCAATTATGTTCTAGGCTCTTCTAGACTCTGGGACATTTAGGTGGAATGGGGCTTTGTTTTAAGCATCATTTATTTAGACAAGGGATCAGTGTTCAAAGGCCACTCTTGCCTTGGTGCTTGGGGACCATTCCTGGTGATGCTGGGGGATTTGTGGTACTGGGAATTGAATCCAGGTCTCCCACATACAATGTCTGTGCTCATCCCTTTGAGCCATCTCTCTGGTCCCAGGTCTTTTGCTAGTCCATGGGGGGGGGGGGGGGAAAGTATCACAGGTAGAAGGAGAAGTCCTTTGTTGAAAACATGGCATCCATTTTTAAATACATTTTACTTAATATACAAAACAAAACATAGATTGGAGAGATGGTTCAAAGGTCTGAGTGCATGCAGAAGGCCTATTTTGATCCCAGGCACTACATGGTTTCCTGAGTAACTCAGGAAAAAAACCAACATATAGCACTGGGATTAGCCACTGAGCACCACAGAGCCAAGAATAAATGAATAAAAGGGAAACATACGTTGTTTTTTACTATTTTCTTTTTTTATTTTCTTCTCTCTTTTTTTTTTTTTTTTTTTTTTGGATTTTGGGTCACACCCGGCAATGCTCAGGGGTTACTTCTGGCTCTACGCTCAGATATTGTCCCTGGCAGGCTTGGGGGACCATATGGGATGCTGAGATTTGAACCAGCAACCTTCCACAAGGCAAATGCCTTACCGCTGTGCTATCTCTCCCGCCATACGTTGTTTTTTGTCTAAGACCTAAGCTTCTAAATCTCAAAGAAGTTCAAAATGTATTCTGGTCTTCAATTTTAGATAGTTGATTTTAATGGAGTCGAAGAAGAAGAGGGAGTAATAATCTTTCCTCTTTCTCCTAATATCTCTTTCTCTCTGCCATTAGACTTTTGTATCAATAATTTAATGACTAATGAAACAATTGTATATGCTAATGGTGAATTTTAGCAAAAAGTACTCCAAAGCTAAGCTACTAAATTGGCCCCTTTTTCATATTTATGCAGCTTCTATAAGACCATATGTATTAATTAAACAAAATATTGAAGGATGAGAAATTATAAAAAATTCAGTGGCAGATAAGCATATATGAGCTGAGAAATCAACTTACACAACCTTTTTTAGGAGTACAACTGCTACCTATAAAATATGTAAAGAATGATACCTAAACTAGTTTGTTCAGTTGGGAGAGGGGAAAAAAGGACATTTTCATGAAACCTTTAATATGTTTAGTTTCAGTATGTGAAGTACTGAAATAAAAGTGAAGTATGATTCAACAGTAAATGTAAAATACATCTAGAAATGTATTTATATAGCCATGGGGAGGAAATGGTTTCTACTCTACCCATGAAAGAGAAAGTTAAACCTATCAAGATATAAAAAGAAGCAGCAAGACCTCACTTTCAATGAGAGTTTCTCTGTTAAACCCTCAAAATAAGCAGAAATCTTTAAACCCAGGCAATATAGTGAATCGCCAAAGTTCACCAAACTATGTTTGGGAGAAGACTCTGGTGAAATGAAATGAAAAATTATTTGTCAATAAACATAAAAATAAAAATGTTTTAATTAATTATTTTTCATTCCACTTAGTTGGTACTACCTTAATATACATCTTTCTTAGATGTCTAATTGCAATTTTATGGTTTTTTTTAAAAATATATTTGTTTTGGTTTGGGTGGCCATACCCAGATACTGTTACTGATATTTTAGGCTTTTTCCTACATTGTGCTCAGATATAAGTCATAGTGGTTTGGGGGAATATATCTGTGGTTGTGGAGATCAAAACAGTCTTGGCTGTGTGCTATGCAACTACATTAACTTCTTGACTATCTCTCCAATTCTAAAATGTTGTTTTTGTACAGTAGACCTCATACCAATTAGATGATGTAAATTAGCAAGAAATACAGTGAGTCATAATTATGCCAAAAAAAAAAAAAGATTTTATTTAGGGCCATGGAGATAGTACTGTAGTAGCATGTACCCAGCCTGGTCTGCCATTCCGTCTCACATGATCTTACAGCTTCACTGATGTGGCCCTGGTAGGCCCTAAGTATTACTGGGGATGTATTGGGGATCCAGGTAATCTCTGTTATCACACTACCTGAGCAGCATCATATCTTCAGGCCCTCACATTGACCCTGGACCTCCTGAGCACTGCTGAGAGTGTCCCTTCCCCTACACAAAGGGGATTCCAACCAGAGTTTCCCTAAGTCTGACCTATCATGACCTCTATTATATTTTGTCTTTGGGACTTCCTGGGATTAAAGAGATACTTGTACTGAAAGTTGTTGTTTTTTTTTCGGGGCTGGAGAAATAGTTCAAAAAACAGAAAGCAAATTTCGCATGGGGGGGGCAGGGTTTTAGCCCTGGCACAGGATGGTTTCTTGACCATAGAGCTGGGAATAAGTAGTCACCATGCACCACTGATTGATTCAAAACAACAGTTACAATGAACCACAATAAAGTTCATTATTAGCTTCTCTAGGAAGAGAGTTTGCTATTTCCTCGTCCGTGTATGTCTTGCCTCTGGGTTGATAAGTTCTTTTGAAGAGAGAAATACCATCAAGTGCAGCCAGAATTCCAAAATAGGAAGAATTGTCTGGAAGGACTACCAGTATTATTTCTACCATAATGAAATAAGGTGAATACTTGGAGCACATTTGATACAAGTTTTGGGTGTCTGGTAGACAGTGCATGAAGGTAACAGAACAGACGTGCTTTTTCTCATCATATCATTCGATCTCTGCCTTGTGGGACCCCTGAATTCCCTTGAGCACCAGTTAGAAAGTAGCTGGAGGAGCTGAAGAGGAAAATACACAGGAATTAGGGTGCTTGTCTTAGATGCACCAAATATATTTAGATCATCACAATGTTTGTTCCCTGAGCTATTGCTGGGGGACCTAAAAAATACCAAAGTCTCTCAGGCCCTAGATTTCTCCTGTCATCTGGCTCATTGGACGGAAAATTGCTAGGTGTGGCCTCCCCTCAACTCCCCTGGGCACACTTGGGAGCATCCCCACACCAAAATCAGATTTAAAAAGCAGCTGGAAGATAAGTTCAACCCACTGATTTTGATTTTTGGATGAGCTATTTGCTCATGTGACAACCCTGGAGATTTAATAGTTGAAACATGACAATAAGAGCCCATGCATTGGCCATGACTTCCAATCTGAACTCTGTGCTGGCTACTGGCATTACTAGTTGAGCCCCACAACCATCTCTCACTCCTCTTTCAGGCACAGGACGAATAAAATCCAGACAAAAGAAGAAAGAATTTGGCCAAGATTTCATATCTAGAAACAAGTGGAGTCAGCACTGGATTTGAACACTGGATTTGTGTGTTTGAACACTGGATTGTGTGCTCTGGGCCTTGGGCTTTGCTGCCACCATTTGCTCTTCTGAAGTCAGCAATATCCTTCAGCTCGGACTGATGATGCAAAGCCTAGGAGAGGCCTCACTTTAGTGGCCTCAATCTAGAGGCCTCAATCTGAGGCTCAGATTGGAACTAGATTTAATTATTTTCATTCTACCTGGCAACACAAAGAACACCCCTCAAAGGACCTTAAAGCACAAAAAGAAAAGGTCCTGGGCCCTAAAAGATGGTACGGGATCTAAGGCACTTGCCTTGCATGTGACTGACTCCAGTTTGATCCCCAATAGCACCTCTAATCTTCCTATGCACCATCAGGAGTGATTGCTAAGCACAGAGCCAGGAGTAAACCCTGAGCACCCGTGGGTGTGAAGTTCACCTTTCACCAGTGAACTTTTCCCACCACTAATATCTCCTGTTCCCCTTTCATCACCCCCCACCCTGCCTATCTCTAGGGCAGCCATTTTGCCTGCCTCTCTCTCTCTCTCTCTCTCTCTCTCTCTCTCTCTCTCTCTCTCTCTCTCTCTCTCTCTCTCTCTCTCTCTCTTCCCTCACTGTGGTTTGCACTATCATTAATTAAAGGGTACCATGTATGTCACTTTATCCCCTTTCAGCACCCAGTTCTTGTCTAGAATGATCAGATAATAATATGACAAACCTTTCTCTACTCTAACTAAACTCACTGTTCTTTGTGGCAAACTTCCTACCATGGACTGGTCCTCCTGTTCCTCATCACTATTGTCTCTGGATAGTATTACCAGATTGCCTTTTTATTTTTCTTAGAACCCACAAATGAGGGAGATTATTTTATGTTTATCCTTCTCCTTCAGACTCATTTCACTCAGCATACTAATCTCCATGTTCATTCATGTATAAGCAAACTTCATGATTTCATTTTTCATTACTCAGCTCCTCATTTTAGACCCCTCCGGCCCCAGGTGATGACTTTGAGGATGAAAGGAGCGAGGAAATATTTTTGCCTTCCTTTTCTTCTCTCTTTTGCTTCTGCTAAAGGAAAAAGCTTGAAAGCTGGTCTCCGGTTTACCTCTAAGTAGTCTCCTGGTGCCTGCCGGATTAAGCACCACCAGAGGGAGCAGAGAACGTGGGTTTTCATCAGAAAGTTTCAGGATTCTGAAAACCTCCACAGAGATTCTCATCATAAAAGCCCCTTCTATCTTCTAAACTGCTGGTTTTCAACTAGTTTGCTGGTCTGTGGTGTCAAAAGGTTGCAATCACCATCCTAACGTTTTTATAGCATTTTATAACATTATATTAACATGTTTTACATTTTTATAAAGTAATTTTACGAGTTTTATAAAAATTATATTTCAAATGTATATATTTTATAAAATATAGAAACATTTTAGAACATTTTTATTTCCTCTTCTGTATGGCAACTAAGGGAGTTTCATGTTGGCATTATCCAACCCAGTAAAATCTGTTGTTTTGTTTTTATTTTTAAACGTTGGGGCCACAATCAGCTAGTATTTGGATACCACTACTGCCAGTGCTTGGGGGATTATGGGCGCTAACAATCCAGCTCAGATTTGGGCCTTCTATGTGCAAAGATGTGCTCTATTCCTTCGAGCTCTCCCCAGGCCTTACTGAATTCTTCTTTATTGTTTGTTTGTTTTGGGCCACACCCGGTGACGCTCAGGGGTTACTCCTGGCTATGCGCTCAGAAGTCGTTCCTGGCTTGGGGGACCATATGGGAGTTGGGGGATCGAACCGCGGTCCGTCCTAGGCTAGCGCTGGCAAGGCAGAAACCTTACCTCTAGCGCCACCGCGCCAGCCCCGAATTCTATTTTTTTTAAACTTGAATGATTGATTGATTGGTTTTTGGGTCACACCCAGGGGTTACTCCTGACTCTGCACTCATAAATCACCTATGGCAGGCAGGGGGACCATATAAGATGTCGGGAATCTAATCTGGTCCCTCCTGGGTCAGCCACATGCAAGGCAAATGCCCTTATGGCTGTGCTATCTCTTCAGTCCCCCCTTACTGAATTCTTAAATATTCACAAATATGGTCATTGGTATGATTTTATTACTCAGCCATGTGTCTATGAGGTACTTGGTGACTGATTTTTAGTTAGAATTTTTTTTTTTTTGGCTTTTGGGTCATACCCGACAGCACTCAGGGGTTACTCCTGGCTCTATGCTCAGAAATCGCTCCTGGCAGGCTTGGGGGACTTTATGGAATGCCAGGATTGGAACCACCATCCTTCTGCACGCAAGCAAATGCCCTACCTCCATGCTATCTCTCCGACCCAGGATTGAAGAAACATTACTTTCATTTTAGCTCTTGTTCATCTAAGACTTTATTAATAACAAATCATATATATTTGTTTTTGGTTTTGGATTATAGTTGGTGGAGCTCAGAGGCTCTTCTTGGCTCCATGATCAGGAGTGACCCCTGATGGCACTGGAGTGGGAGGTAGTGAGAGAAAAGGGCCATATGTAGTGCCAGGGATCAAACCTGGCTCAGGTGCATGTAAATCAAGCATCTTACTCACTGTCCTATCTCTACACCCTAATTTCCACCCCCTTTTGTTTTTTAGATTCCAGTCACAGTGAATCAGAGGCAATTCCTGCTCTAAGTTCAGGAATGACCTAGCACTGTTCAGGGGAAATATGTATAGCTATGAGGTACTAGAGATTCAAACTCGAGCCATGGCAGAGAGAAAGAAGTACATGCAAAGCAAATGCCTTACTGTCTGTTCTAGCCTTCGGTCCTAGTCTGTCTTTTTTTTTTTAAACCTTTGTTTTTCCGGAAGCTCTTCTTTTTATCAGATTTTTTTTTTAAATCCTCTAAGCTTATTAAATTTCAGTCTTGAATCCTTAGTTTTCATTGGTAGCAACATTCCTTAGGGAGGCACTGGGTTTCAAGGAGTCAAATAACCGAATTCCTCACCATGGGAAGTCCTCATCACCCAGCAGTTTATAAATGGGGAGAGAATCTTTTCAGGAAACAACTTTCAGCTCATAGGCCTATGGTTCAGTTGAGTGTGGTTTGAATCTCACACGAAATATCAGATCAGAACAGAAAACAGTGAGTCCGCCGGACCGGTTGGCTTCTCTTTCACTCACATGCTCGAGAACAGTGAAAGTGAACTTACTGTCCAAGTGTGGTTCTTTGTGGCCTTGTATCTCATTTCGCAAGAAATCTTTTTCATTGTGGATTGACTAGACCAATGAATGACTGTTTTGGGCACTGTAGTATTTAAATCTTCAGCCCTCAAAATGATGGGTGCAGAAGGTATCACTAGAAAAAACAAAAACCCAAAATAAAGCTTACCTAGAAAGAGATGGAAATCATTTGTCAACATACAGACAAAATACGTTAAACCAAAAGTACTAAAATAAATTCATGATCTAATTTACATTTTATGAAACGTTTTTTATTTTCTATTCTCTTCTGTAGAAGGAAACTGCCATTTTGTAATAAAATCCTCTTCAATTTACTCTCTAATTCTGTTTAAATGAAACTCTGGTCTTATATTACCATCTCTTCCTCCCCTTATAATCCCAACTAATGAAATTCCAGGCTTATTAACAGTAATATAGAAAAGAAATAAAGAAGACTTTTCTTATTCCCATATTTGCTTGGGGAAGTACAGCATTTGGTATTCTAAATTTAAGTCAGTGAATTAAATCTCATTAGGTTAAATTAAATACTCATTAGATTAAGAATTCTCTTGTAGAGAAATATGAAAAATATTTATATTTATTACTACTTTATTTTTTATAAATGATGAACATGGAATCTATTATGCTGAGTGAAATAAGTCAGAGGGAGAGAGATAGATGCAGAATAGTCTCACTAATCTGTTGGATTTAAGAAAAATAAAAGACATTATTGTAATAATACCCAGATACAATAGAGATGAGGTCTGGAAGGACCAGCCCATGATATAAAGCTTATCACAAAGAGTGGTGAGTGCAGTTAGAGAAATAACTACACTAATAATGATCGTGACAATGTTAATGAGTGAGAGAAATAGAATGATTATCTAAAATATAGGCAGGGGGTAGGGGAAGAGGGAGATGGGGGCATTGGTGGTAGAAAGTTGCACTGGTGAAAGGGGGCTGTTCTTTTCTATAACTGAACTCAACTACAAGCATGTTTGTAATCATGGTGCTTAAATAAAAATATTAAAAAAATAATAATCAAATAAATTAGTGCCTGAAAGCATTTGAATAGTGCCAAATCTCAAAAGACTCCAAACTGTCTAAGAATGCTAAGTTTTATGATATAATGTTCAAAAGAGAATTCAAATTTTGATTGTTTATCTTACTAGTTTTTGTTGATGTATTAATTATAATGGTGTAACTGGAATCTTTGAGTTTTGCTTATTTGTTTCTTTTTTTTTTTTTTTTGGGCCACACCCGGTAACGCTCAGGGGTTACTCCTGGCTATGTGCTCAGAAGTTGCTCCTGGCTCGGGGGACCATATGGGACACTGGGGGATCGAACCGTGGTCCGTCCAAGGCTAGCGCAGGCAAGGCAGGCACCTTACCTTTAGCGCCACCGCCCGGCCCCCTATTTGTTTCTTTTGTTTTGTTTTTGGGCCATACCCAATGACACTCAAGGTTTACTCCTGGCTCTGAGCTCAGAAATCACTCCTGGCAGGCTCAGGGGACCATAATGGGATGCTGGGGATCAAACTCAGGTTGACTGCATGAAAGGTAAACAGCATCCCCTCTGTTTTGCTTGTAATCTCTTGTCTCTGTACTTACTATAAACTATATAAATACTTGTTAAGTTTGTTCTGTTTGAACAGAATAGGTCTTTGGCACTTTTTCTCTTATATCAGCAAACATAAATTTGCTGATGTTATTTAACAAAGAACTCAAGAGCCTCAAAAGAAATAAAAAAAACTCAAGAACTTTAGAGATTATTATAATAATTTAGGGTCGAAGTGATAATACAGGAGAAAGGGAACTTGCCTTGCACATGGCTAACCTGGGTTTGATCCCCACCACCCCATATGGGCCCCTGAACACCTACAGAAGTGATCCCTGAGTGCACAGCCAGGAGTAAATCCTGAGCACCACTGATGCGAACAAAGTTTATAATTTAGTAATCATAAAAATTTAGTAAATGAGCTTTCTTTTATTCTATGTGTGAGGTATTTTTTGGACATTTTTTAATTTTATTACCAATGACTTATCTAAAATCACGTGCAAAGGAATATGATTTAAGGAGTAATATAAAAATTGCAGATATGCTCTCTAGTAAATCAATAAGTCTCAGACTAACCTTAACATAGGACTAAAATAGCACCAGCAGAAGTAGGCTTGTTATAGGATTTGCTATATTGAACTTTTATCATCTACTTATTATAGTGGTTTCCCTCAGTTTATTATAACAGGAGTTTGTATAGAGCTCTCTCAAGTCAGGGAAGGGGATCCCCAAGGGTTTTAATCCCACTGGCATCATTTAAGCGACCTCAAAACTAACAATAACCTACATATCCAGTCTCTTTTTATGATTAATAATAAATACAGAAAGTCACATCAACTCAGAATCATTCTTTTTTGTTTGTTTGTTTTTGTTTTTGTTTTGGGGCCACACCCGGTGATGCTCAGGGGTTACTCCTGGCTGTCTGCTCAGAAATAGCTCCTGGCAGGCATGGGGGACCATATGAGACACCGGGATTTGAACCAACCACTTTAGGTCCTGGATTGGCTGCTTGCAAGGCAAACACCGCTGTGCTATCTCTCCGGGCCCTCAGAATCATTCTTAGCACAAAGCAGATCAGTGTAACAGGGAGCTTGGCCCTTAGGTTTATGAGTTCATTTTTGTTTTCAAATAAGCATGTGACATACTTGAATATGAAATGTGCTATACAACTCAAATGTTGGACTTCTGCTCTCATTGATTAGATTTGAAATAATCCCATGAGATTTTACAATGGAAAATAAAGCTTTTGTGTGTTTTTTTTTTTAGGTCACAACCGGCAGTGCTCAGGGGTTACTCCTGGCTCCATGCTCAGAAATTGCTCCTGGCAGGCACATGGGACCTTATGGGACGCTGGGATTCGAACCGATGACCTTCTGCATGAAAGGCAAACGCCTTACATCCATGCTATCTCTCTGGCCCCAAAGTTGTTTTTTTTTTTAACCCTTAACAAAGAATTATGGTGCTTGCCTTACAATTCCCCTACTCCTGACACTGCGTCTGGTCCACTGAGCACCACCTGAAGTGGTCTCTGAGCACAGAGCCAGGAGTAAGCTCTGAGCATTGCTGTGTGTGGCTCCCAAACAAATAAAAAAATAAATCAATTATTTTTATTTAAAAGCGTACATCTAAAAAGAAACATCACATCTATCATAAAAGTCATATTTAAAATTTCTAGTTGGACTTAATTGAACCAGACTGCAGGAGTCTGGTATCTTTCTAGAAATATGATTGACTCATAATCATTCAATGGGCAGAATTGGTGTTGAAAATGGCATAACCAGAAGACACTGCACTTTCCCCTCTAAATTATATTTCTCTTCAAGATAAATGTAAGCAGCCCTTCCACACATCATTTTGCCAGTGTTAAGACCTTATTAATTTGGCCCTTCCACTCACCACAGTCTTCCCAACATAATTAAAACTCAATCCTGTAGCTGTTAGGTGGAAATTGTTCCCAGGAGACTCCTCTATCCTGCTCCATTAAACAGTTCATTTATCTGACTTACAAAACCTCATTCTTTAAAGAGAAGGAGGAAAAGGAACATCGGAGTCATAGACTTAGAGATGGTGACCCTCTAACATTCTCTCTTAGCAGAGGTAGGATGATGGTTTAACTGGGGCAAATCAGCTAGTCTAGGGTAGAGTTTGCTTTTCCTCCTTACTAGCTTCTGATTTGAGCAAATGGTTTACTCTCTCCTTCTGCTCATTACTCTTCATAGTGTCATGTATGATGGCAGAAATAAATATGATGTGCATGATAACTGGAACACAATAGTTATGGGATAAAGAAATCATAATGAGAGGATAATAATAGTACTAGTAGTAATAGTACTTATAGTTTTTAGTACTGTACTTCTAACAATAGTACTACTGTTTTTTGTTTGTTTGTTTGTTTGTTTTTATTGGCCACACCCTGCAGTGCTTAGGGGTTATCCCTAGCTCTGTACTCAGAAATCACTTCCGGCAGGCTCAGGGGACCATATGGTATGCTGGGGATCCAACCCAGGTTGTCTGCATGCCAGGCAAATGCCCTGCCCATTGTGCTATCATTTCAGCCCCGATAGTGCTAATATTAACAATAATTTAGTTCCTAAAAATGATACTGCCAATGGAGATATTGCGCATAATAACCATTTAGCATCATTTAAACATGATCCATTGAGGAGGATCCGTTTTAATAAAAGATCGTGTTATTGCACCTGGACATAAAATATTATTCTGTAAGAATTTATTAGTCATGGTGAAGTGAATTTGAACTTTAATAATATACAATACCTTAGAATTACCAACACTAGCTTTTGTTTGCATGGTCAGTATTTGTATAAAGGCAAGTTCAGACCAGTCCTGTTATTTGAGATAGCAGAAAATTTAACTAAGTTAAAGGTTGATAAGTTAAAGTATTTGCCCCAGTTGAAGAAACCAGTAATTCCCCAAGAATACAGATGTTGTAACCTGAGAGAAACACACATACCCAGATCATTATCATCAGGAAAGTTGTCAAACATATTACAGTGTGTGTGTGTTTGTGTGTGGTGTGTGTGTGTGTGTTTGTGTGTGGTGTGTGTGTGTGTGTGTGTTTTGTTTCTTTATTTGGGGACCAGCCAGTGGTGCTCAGGGGCTATTCTTAGCCCCATACTGAGGAGTTACACCCGGTGGTGCTCCGGGGACTGAACTTGGATCTCCCACATGAAATCATGTGCTCAGTCCTCTGAATTCTCTTCAACCCATGCATTGAGCTTTTAAATGAATTCTTAGTTTCTGAATGAAAGCTGTCGAAATGATAAGTTCCTTAGTTCTGCCTCCTGCCTTGTTTCCTTTCACTTCTCCAAAATAGCATTGCTATGATGGTAAGTTAATATATATATAAAGCAGTTAACCCTGAAAAGGGTGTTATGTATATTAACTTATTGAAGTCATACACCACAGTCTTTTTTTTTTTTTTTTTTGGTTTTTGGGCCACACCCATTTGACACTCAGGGGTTACTCCTGGCTATGCGCTCAGAAATCGCCCCTGGCTTGGGGGACCATATGGGACACTGGGGGATCAAACCGTGGTCCATCCTACGCTAGCGCTTGCTACCTCTAGCGCCACCTTCCCGGCCCCATACACCACAGTCTTGAAATAGAAGGGAACTTACATTTGGAGCTCTTTGGATGAACTCTGACTTTAAGACTTGGATATAATTTTAAGAAGGTCAAAGAAAATTATTCTTTTAGAACTTAAAAAAAAACAGCTCCTATACATAAACTTAGGCAAAAGATTAAGGATATTATATAGTTTATAATAGTAAAAATTAGAAACAATATGAATCTCCAACAATAAGAATCTAATCAAAGAAATTTAATAACACTGTACTAATTAAATTAACAAAATTATGCATTCTATGTTGTAAGTCCAAAAAAATTAACTTTATAATATATAAAGCAAATAAAATTAGTATTTGTTAAATCTGGTTGGTGAGCATAGAGTCATCAGTATCATTCTCCAGAACCTTCTATGTGTTTTATAAAGCTTTTCAAAATAAAATTTAAAAATAAGATCTAAAAGAGCTTCAGTATACTGATTACACTTCTTTTTTTTTTTCTGATTACACTTCTTACAATGCTAGATTCATAACACTTCATTATAACCCTAGAATTTATTTTGGGGCTACAGGACATTTCATTAATTCTTGGACTTAAACACAAGAATCTCCTAATAATTTTTTTTTTACAAAGACAAAAACACATAGATAGAATGAAGACTGGATGGATAGCCAGCCAAATTATAGCAGTTTCTATTTCAGAATGGTCTTAGACAGATTTGTAGGTACTTTATATTCTCTTGATCATGATCTACTGGAATTTGGAAGGTTCTCATTTCAGATCTAGACTTGATTTGACATGATGAACCCCAGTTAATAATATACATGTAAAGACACTCTAGAACCCCCCCCCTTTTCTTTTTACCTATATCATCCAGGTGGATTTGCAGTTGTTCTGATTCCTCCATGCCCAGGGCATTGGCAGCTTGGACCCAAACCAAATACTCCTTGCCACCTTGTAATGAATCCATGGAGATGTTAATAAAACTTGAGGTGAGATATTGTTGTTGTTCTTTGGTCTCTAAACTTGAAAAAAGAATTAAAAGGATCCTGATGAGCAAAGAAGTGTGGTATTAATTATTACTCAGAAATCTGTAATGTTCTTTCAGAATGAAATCTTTTACCACAAAATTAATCAAAAGCAATTTTATTTTGAGAATGTAAAAAGGAAATTCAAGGTTATCAACAACCACAGGCTGAGTTTCATGGCCTCTCAGCACTTTTGCTTTTAAGGACTTCTCTAATTAAGGAAAAAAGAGATGAAGCAAGTAGAAGCAAAGATAAACAAATGGGACTACATTAAATTAAGAAGCTCTGTACCTCAAATGAAGACTAGAATACAAAAATCAACCATGGAATGGAAGAAACTATTCACCCAGTACCCACCTGATATGAGGTTAAAATCTAAGATATATGTCATTAGTAGATCTCAACAAGAAAAAAATAATCTAACCCTATTTAAAATTGGGGATACATGTGGCTAGAGTGATAGCAGAGTGGATAGGGCATTTGTATTGCAGGCAGTCTCCTGGATTCTCTCTGCCATCCCATATGATTCCCTGAGACTGCCAAATTATTTCTGAGTGCAAAGCCAGGAGAAACTCCTGAGCATTGCTGGTTGTGGCTCCAAATCTCCCCAAAATGGGGAGAAGAGATGAACAGACATTTATAAAAATAAAGGAATACAGATGGCCAAAAGACACATGAAAAAAATCACAGAGTTGCCCATCAAAACCACAATGAGGGCCAGAGCGATAACACAGCAGTAAGGCATTTGCCTTGCATGTGGCCAATCACAGGACAGAAGCGGGTTCGAACCCCGGCATTCATATGGTTCACCGAGCCAGCCAAGAGCAACTTCTGAGCACAGAGCCAGGAGTAACTCCTGAGTGCCACTGGATGTGACCCAAAAACAAACAAACAACAACAGCAACAAAAACACACAAAACTGCAATGAGACATTATCTGACATCACAGAGACTGGCACACATCACAAAGAACAAGAATAGCTAGTGCTGGTGTGGATACAGGAAGAAAGGAACTCTCATTCACTGCTGGTGGGAATATAGACTGGTCCAGCCTTTTTGGAAAACAATATGGAGGTTTATTTAAAAAAAAACCTAGAACTTGAACTCCCATATTTGACCCAATAATACCCTGGGGAATATGTCCTAGGGACCCAAAAGCACAATGTAGATAAAGCTCTCCGCACTCCTAATTTCATTGCAGCACTATTCACGATAGCCTATCTAGAAACAACTCAAGTGCCTGGGAACAGAGGAGTAGATAAAAAAAAAAAGTATGGTACATCTGTATCATGGAATACAAAAGCACAATGTAGATAAAGCTCTCTGCACTCCTAATTTCATTGCAGCACTATTCACAATAGCCAATCTAGAAACAACTCAAGTGCCTGGGAACAGAGGAGTAGATAAAAAAAAAAAGTATGGTACATCTGTATCATGGAATACTATGCAGCTGTTAGGAGAAATGAAGTCATAAAATTTACATATACATGGATGAATATGGATAATATTGTGCTGAGTGAAATGAGTCAGAAGAGAGAAACAGACATAGAATGATCACAGTCATTTGGGGGATATTTAAAAAAAATAGCATGATAATAATATACAAAGACAATAGAGATAAGGACAATGGTGAAAAGCTTGCCACAAAGAGTGGGTCAATGCAGTTAGAGCAGAAAAGGGACCATTTTGACAATGAAAGTTGAGAAAGATCACTCTGGACAAGAACTGAATGCTGAGAAGAGAGAGGGAAAATGTCTGTTATAGAGGCAGGTATTGGGGAGGCCAGCAGGGAGGGTGGGAAGCAAACTGGAGAGACTGGTAACAGGAAATGTGCACTGATAAAGGGATAGATGTTAGACATTGTGTAACTGAAACTCAATCAAGAACAACTCTGTAACTGTATCTCACAGTGATTCAAAATAAATTTTTTTTTTGGTTTTTCAGGCCACACCCATTTGATGCTCAGGGGTTACTCCTGGCTAAGAGCTCAGAAATTGCCCCTGGCTTGGGGGGGATCACATGGGATGCCGGGGCTTGAACCGTGGTCCTTCCTTGGCTAGCGCTTGCAAGGCAGACACCTTATCTCTAGTGCCACCTCTCTGCCCCCCCCCCAAAATATATATATATATATATATATATATATATATATATATATATATTGTGTGTGTGTGTGTGTGTGTGTGTGTGTGTGTGTGTGTGGTTTTTGGGTCACACCCGACAGTGCTCAAGGGTTATTCCTGGCTTCAGGCTCAGAAATTGCTCCTGGCAGGCATGGGGGACCTTATGGGACGCCAGGATTCAAACCAATGACCTCCTGCATGAAAGGCAAAAAAACGCCTTACCTCCATGCTATCTCTCCAGCTCCCAAAATAAATATTTTAAAGAAAGAAAAAAGGAACAAAAAGGAATGAGCTGGAGCTATAGTACAGTGGATAAGGCAGTTGTCTTGCACTTGGCTTTCCAGAGTTTGATCCCTGCTGATCCATATAGTCCCCTGAGCCTACAGGAGTGATTCCTGAGTGAAAAGCCAAGAATAACCCCTGAGCACCACCAGGTATGACCCCCAAAGCAAAACTTTTTAAATTTTAAATAGGGACATGTATGTGCATATATATGTGTGTGGTTTGTTTTGGTTTGATTTGGGGGCCACATTCATCTATGCTCAGGGACTGTGGCTGGTGAGTTGGAGAACCCTGTGAAATACTGGGTATCAAACCAGATCAGCGATATACAAGGCAAGCACTTTACACAATGGACTATCTCTATGCCCATATGTATGATTATGTTAAGATATAGACATATCTAGAGATATGTTTTACTGCCATTGACATAAACCCAAGATGATCTAATGGTCCACTTCTTGGCTTCTGATCATTAATAAAATTAACCATTTGCCAGGGTCCTATGAAGGGTGCTGGCCAGAGGCACTGCTGCCCATTGTGGCATGGAAATTGGAATTAGTAAATTGAAATTAGTGAATGCTGGCTAGACCTCTGGGTCCAGAGCAGGAGGCATGAAAGAGTGGGTGGACAGCTCAGCAGGGGTTGGGAGGATGAGGTGGAGTCTGGCAAGAACTCCTTCTAGACAGAAAAGTGAGTAGCGTGTTCTAAAGTACAGAGCCTCGATAACACAACTTTTGGAGAAAGAAGGATCACCCCCTTATTTTGGAAGATGAAAGCATGGAAAGCCATACAAAGAGGTCACAAAGGGGGTTGGTTTGACTGGGTGACATGACGTTCTGCTCCAGGCTTATTCCTGGTGGGGAAGAGATTACCAGGCCCACACCTTACCTGCTATGCTATCTCCCTGCCCACCTTCTGCTCAGTTTGAAAAGGGACTAACTGGAACCTGTGGCTGAGTGGATGAGGAGAAAGAAGGGTAAAGAAGATATTGGGGGAAATCCCAGTTTGCACTAGAAGGGAGGAGTCAGGGGAAGCTATTAGGAGCTCTTGAAGTTTCAAAATCACTTGAAATTATTTGAAGTTCAGCTTTAATAATGGAATGATTAGAAAAGGCTTTTTAGCTAACAAAGTTGGTCACATTTCAAATGTCATTTATTAAGTTTGATCTCGGCCTTTTTAAAACTCGTTTTATTGGGACCAGAGCAGTGGTGCAAGTGGTAGGGCATTTGCCTTGCACGTGCTAACCTAGGACAAACCACAGTTCAATCGCCTGGTGTCCCATGTGGTCCCCCAAGCCAGTAGCGATTTCTGAGAGCATAGCCAGGAGTAACCCCTGAGCATCACTGGGTGTGGCCCAAAAAGCAAAAAAAACAAAAACAAAAACAAAAACAAAAAACTTGTTTTATTTAAGCATCATGGCTACAAAATTGTTCACTGATGGTTTTCCGTATACAAGGTACACCATCCTTCACCACCTTCTCTGCCTTTTGGCTAAGATCAAGTGGAGTATTTGTGAAGGCTGAAACAGCAATGTTACTAATTACCATTAGTTTTGGACCAAAAGTTAAAACCTCTCTTTCAAATCTCAATCTCTTACCTCTTGATATTTGCGGGGGGGGGGGGGGGTCCACACCCGGCAGTGCTCAGGGGTTATTCCTGACTCCAGGCTCAGAAATTGCTCCTGGCAGGCACGGGGGACCATATGGGACGCCGGGATTCGAACCGATGACCTCCTGCATGAAAGGCAAATGCCTTACCTCCATGCTATCTCTCCGGCCCCACCTGTTGATATTTTTAGGGTGTAGGTTTTGGAGGGGCTCATAAAGGGAGTGCTAGGTACGATTCTTCTCTCTTTTGCTGCTTATCATGAGGAGAGATTATCTTTAAGCCATCTCCATCTTGCTTCCTGAAAGAAAGGTGATTCTATGCCTAGTAATGGCGTTTCTGCCTGCCTCAGGCCCTTCTTCTCTTTCTCTGGGGTGTCAGAAAGCCAGAGGGTTTCCTTTCTGTTTCCCCAACACATGCTAAGATTTTGAGGTATGAGTCTCTCCTCGGTGCTAGCTAAGAAGAGCAGCAAATATTTAGGTAGCTATGATCATATTAGAAAGTTTTCTGGTACCACAAACCAACCCACATCCTCCCTTCCCGTCATGACAAATTATTTCAATAAAGTCCCTTTAACAGGAGGACACCATGTCCAATGGAAATATAAGTACTTTGATATTTGAGGTTTCTCTCATAACTCTGGTTATGAGTTGGCTCAGAACCCACTAGGAAAATGGGAGGGGTCAAAGCCATCCCATCCTGGCTCTAAAATTTTGTTATCTTGAATCAGGTTCATTCATAACATTAATGTGCTTTCACAGACGTCACATATTTAGGAGAAGGTGATGACACATTCAGCAGTGCTCAGGGCTTACTCTTGATGCTCAGGGATTATCTCTAGTGGGGCTCCAGGGACCATGTGGGGGTTCTGGGGATTGAACCCAGGTCAGTCATGATCTCTCTGGCTCCATTCTTTTCATACTTTATTCCTGTTTTGAGAGCTATAGCACACTCTAGGTTCTCCCTCTATACTAAATGCATGACATATAACTTACAGATGCCTCTTTTCATTATAGCGTGAAGTTTAACACTATAAATACACAAAAGTAGAAGAGAAATGGCCTGGGAATTTGAGCAACAGGGTAAGGGCAATGACCTAAATACAGCCTTAGGCTTAATGCACAGGAATATTTTACAAATTTATATCTCCAGGCAATTTACTTTTACATCTGGCATTTCATCCCTAGAGATCCATTTTCAAGTCTGCATTGATTCCACAATTCCCAAATGTTCTCCCAGCCCACAGTTTCCTAGCCAGATCCCTAGATCTGCTGGAATTTTTTTTTTTTTTTTTTTTTTGGTTTTTGGGCCATACCCGGTAACGCTCAGGGGTTACTCCTGGCTATGTGCTCAGAAGTTGCTCCTGGCTTGGGGGACCATATGGGACACCAGGGGATCAAACCGCGGTCCGTCCAAGGCTAGCGCAGGCAAGGCAGGCACCTTACCTTTAGCGCCACTGCCCGGCCCCTGCTGGAATTTTTAGGGACAGAGACACAAAAGTCTAGGGAGTAAAAGACAAATCTGCCTTCTGTTGCTGGGCAGTAGAGAACTCCATCTATGAAGGAAACCCTTTCTGTATCCGAAACATACTTGATCTATTTATTTATTTTTAGGGTTGAGGTTCATTGCTTCTATTTCTTAAAAAAATTTTTTTAATTTTTTAATTTTTTTTTTACTGAGGTCATTGTGAACTACAAGTCTTTCATAGTTGTATTTCAGGCATTTAGTACCAGTGAGTTAGGGCCATTCCCACTACCCCTGTTGACTTCCCTCCATCATAGCTTCATAACCTCCACTCCTAGCCCCCTGGACTACTAACAGGTCCATTTTGTCTTTAGCTTGCTATAGTTTGGGTTTTTGAAGTTTCACCGTATAAATACACAGAAGTAGATCAAGATTCTGTTGTCAGAACTGAAGAGGTGGTGCAAGCAGTAGGGCGTTTGTCTTGCACGTGCTAACCTAGGATGGACCTCGGTTTGATCCCCCAGAGTTCCATATGGTCTTCCAAGCCAAGAGCAATCTCTGAGATCATAACCAGGAGTAACCCCTGAGCGTCATTGTGTGTGGCCCCCAAACAAAAAACAAACAAACAAAAAGATTCTGTTGTCATTGACTTTTGCTTGGGTATTTAGATCTGACCTCTTTTTTTTTTCCACCCAATGCATACATGTTCTATTTAAACCAGAGCAGACCAGTGCACCTTATCAGCTGAGAATGAAAGATTCTCCAAAGCTTCTAGGGATAGGCACCGGTATGGGGCTCTGTGGCATCCAGCAGCTCTGGCTTTGAGGTTTCAGCACATCTCTTCCCTCACCATCTTGCACATCTCACCATGCCCTCCAGGAAATGACAAGGGGGGCCAAGTCTGGAGCTACAAAGGGGGTTTTATTGACAGACCTTGGTTCAAGTCCTAGCTCTGCTCCTATACAACACTGCTGCTCTCATTTTTTTTTCTTAGTTTTTGGGCCACACCTGGTGACGCTCAGCTATGTGCTCAGAAATCACTCCCGGCTTGGGGGACCATATGGGACACTGGGGGAATCGAACCTTGGTCCATCCTAGGCTAGCACATTCAAGGCAGACACCTTGTAGTGTCACCACTCCAGCCCCTGCTGCTCTCATCTTAAACAGAATAATCAATGGCTTCACACCAAATAAGGAGCTTATAAATTATTGTTCCTGCTAGTAGCCTTATTATTTTGGGACAGAAGTTCTAGCTCTGTGCTAAGGTATTACTCCTGGTGAAGTTTGGGGGGCCATATGGAGTGCAGGAGATCATATTAGGGTTGGTCCCCATGCAAGGCAAGTGCCTTACATGATATACTATCTCTCATGCCCCTAAATATTATTAATTAAAAGGTAATTATAACACATGACTTCTACATATTCTACATAGGAACCAGGGAGGAAGTGCAAAGAACTGGAGCACAGACTTGCATGGGGGAGGCTCAGGTTCAAAGCCTGGCACCACATGATTCCCTGAGTAACCAAGGAGTAACCAGTAAGGAGTAAACAGGGAACACCTGGCCAGAGCAGCTGATGAGTACTACCAGTGTGACCCCCAAAAATACTAATAATGTATTTTAAATTATTACAGTTTGACAAATGAAATCTATTCTATTTCACTGTCTCATAAGTCAAACCATGCAATTAAATGCAGGTCTTTATGTTGTTCCTTTTTATTTTTTCTGAATAGAAAGTGGACTTTTGATGAACAGAAAACTTGTCCTCAGACATGCTAAACTCATGATAAATAAGAATTGGAACTTTCATGTCTTAAGAAATGACAATTATTTGGGTGTAAGTAGGACAGCTTTGACTATTTCTCCATTTGAGAAAACCACACATGTTCTTCGTTGGTTTGTGGCTAATTCTTGTGCCGCATATTTGAGACACAGGTCAAAGTGAGAATGTTTTCTCAAACTGCCACTAACCAGAGAAACCAGGTAATTTAATTCTGCCTTTAAAGTTTACCCTCACTTTAGCTCGTAGACCAACGTCCTTCAATGGGGGGAAAGCCCCTAGAATATTCCAAGGGGACTGCAGGTGAAAACTGCATAAAGGCTATGGAAAGAGAGTAGAGAACCAATCATTAGAACTAAAAAAGCCCCAGAAGAAAACAGGGTTGGAAGGAGACCAGGGTTGCAAAAAGTTTCCTGCCCTAAAACGCAAAGCAATGTTTTTTTGTTTGTTTGTTTGGTTGGTTTTTGGGCCACACCCGGCGGTGCTCAGGAGTTACTCCTGGCTGTCTGCTCAGAAATAGCTCCTGGCAGACACGGGGGACCATATGGGACACCGGGATTCGAACCAACAACCTTTGGTCCTGGATTGGCTGCTTGCAAGGCAAACACCGCTGTGCTATCTCTCCGGGCCCGCAAAGCAATGTTTTAACTTAACCCAATAATAATGACTGTTTGAGGGTCACAACTTACTGTGCTCAGGACTCACACTTGGCTCTGTGCTTAGGGGTCATGTCTGACAGGGCTGAGGGGACTAAACTAGGGATAGAACTTGGGTCAGCTTTTAAGTCACATGTCCTATCTACTGTTCTATCACCCCACCTCCCTGATAATTGGTTATAGATTTTGTTGGGTTTTGTTGTTTTGTTGAGGGAAGTTTTGAGAGGGAAGTTGGGCCGTATCTGGCAGTGGTCAGGATCGCTATTACTCTCTACTCAGGAATTTCACTTGGTGGTGCTTAGGGGACCATATGGAATGCTGGGGATTGAACCCAGGTACGCAGTGTATAAAACAGTGTCGTACCTGCTCAAGTCTCTGAATTTTGGGGAGGAGGATTGGTTTTGGGGTTACACCCGGTGACGCTCAGGGGTTACTCCTGGTTATGCACTCAGATATCGCTCCTGGCTTGGGGGACCTTATGGGATACTGGGGGATCAAACTATGGTCTGTCCTAGGCTAGCGTGCCTTGCAGTTTGCACCACCACTCCGGCACCCCGATGTTTTATTTTATGATTTTTTTTGTTTTGTTTTTAAATTTTTGGGTCACACCTAGTGATGCTCAGGGGTTACTTCTGGCTATGTGCTCAGAAATCGTTCCTAGCTAGGGGGATGCCGGGGATGGAACGAGGCCCCTCCTGGGTCAGCAGTGTGCAAGGCCATCGCTTTGGCCAGAACTGCAAGGACCATTTTAAAATAATTATAGTTAAGAGACTATTTTGCATTTGCTACTTTGAAAGAACAAATTTATCTATTTTAAAGGATTTTGGGGGGCATAGTCAGTATTGCTTAGTGTTTACTCCTGGCTCTATGCTCAGGGATCACTCCTGGAAGTGCCTCAAGGATCTTAAATGGAGTTGAGGATCAAACCTAGGTCAGAAACACTTTCGGCAAGTGATTTACCCATTGTACTATCTCTCCAAATGTGTTTTTTTTTTCATAAACAAAGCAACACAAAAGAGATATTTGTAAAAATAAAAAAAGAGATATTTGTTAAAGAAATCTATTATTGTTTAGTTTTCTCTGAATGACTGAAAAAAATCCCACCTATTTCTGGTTGTGATTAATTATTAATTATAATACACCTTGACCTGAAGAGTGTTAAGCGAAAAAAGTAAAGCAGGGAGCAGGAGCCGGAGCAATAGCGCAGTGGTATGGCTTTTGCCTTGCACGAGGATGAGCCAGGACAAACCTGGGTTCGATCCCCCGTCGTCCCATACGGGCCTCCAAGCCAGGAGCGATTTCTGAGTGCATAGACAGGAGTAACTCTTGAGCATCACCGGGTATGGCCCAAAAACCAAAAAAAGGAAGAAAAAAAAAAGAAAAAAGTAAAGAAAAATAATGATGATAAATATTCAGAAGAAAAATAAAGGAAAAGGGAAAAAAGCTTTAAGAGATGTTTAGGAACAGGGAGGGAGAGACTGGAGAGATAGCACAGTAGATAGGGCACTTGCCTTATACCTGGCCCACCTAGAGTTAATCTTGGTTTCAAGAGCAGAAAAAGAGAGAAAGACAGATCAGAGACAGAGAGACAGAGAGAGAACAGGCCAAAATGGAATTATCCTTGGGAAAAGAGGAGTGGGCAGGCACGAATACTTAATCTAATATTTAACCTCAAATTATAGTTTCAATCTCTCCAGAGTGGAATTTTACCTCCATCAATCTGGACTTTCCGTGGTTGCCACTTGTGAACAATAGCGATTTCTGTCTTCCCCCTATTGCAGTCGGCTTTCTCTAAAATCTTTCTTTTCCTATTCCAGCCTCTTTCTGACTATAAAAACTTTCCATTGTTATATGCCCTCCCCCTTGTAGTACTTTTGTATATTCACTCACAAATATTTATTGATTGACAAGTGGTTGGTTTGAAGATGCCTTCTGGACACCCGAGAGGGATCATTGAACAAAATGTGAGAAATTTGGGGGCTGCAGTTCAGGACAGAACATCTGGACTGGAAACATAAATTAGGGAGCTTCCTTCACACCAGGAATTTAGATAAATTAATTCTTTAAGGTAATGAAGGTTGAAACAGATAATGCAAAACTTCCAGAACAAAGCTATAGGGTGCTACTATTTTCTTGGAAATGATGAGAAATAAGTAGAGGCTCAAATAAAAGCTTCCAGAAAGGGGCTGGAGTGATAGCAGTGGTGGGGCTTTTGCCTTGCATGCGGCCAACCTAGGACGGACCTTGGTTCGATCCCCTGGCATCCCATGTGGTCCCCCACGCCAGGAGCGATTTCTGAGCGCCTAGCCAGGAGTAATCCCTGGGCATCACAGGGTGTTGCCCCCCCCCCCCCCAAATAAGCTTCCAGAAAGGTGTGAGAAGAACTCAAAGGCAACTGTGTCCAGGAAGCTAACAGAGAGTGAGAGAGAGAGAGAGAGAGAGAGAGAGAGAGAGAGAGAGAGAGAGAGAGAGAGAGAGAGAAGCAAATGTAAATGCTAATAGCCTGGAGATGACTTCATGGAAATGTGGGAACCTAGGATTAGACTCCAACATTGCATGTCCCCAGAAATATCCTTGAGGCACCACTGAGTATGACCTCCAAGACTGTCTCCTCAAATAAAATAAAACAAATGTTGAAATAGAGATAGGACATTGGGAAGGGCACTTTTCTTGAAAATTTGGGTTTGTTCCCTGGCACCCTATTTGGTCTCCTGAGCCTTACCAGGAGTGATCCCTGAATGCAGAACCAAGAATAAGTCCTGAGTACTGCTGAGTACTGCTGGCCCTGACAGCAAAATAATTAATTCATAAGCAAATAAAATAGAAGATGCTCCTAACAAGGAAAAGTAGACTGTGGCCATTTAAGATGTCATTAGACCAGTGGTTCTCAAATAGTGGGTGGCATGAGGCTCCCTAAAGGGGGGGGGGCGTGTTTGACCTCAGCAAACACTGTCATAACAAGCTAAGCCCCGTGTTTATGTCTCTGTATGTCTCTGGAGCTGAGAGTTGCTGTGTCCTGCTTCAAACCCCACTTCGAAAAGCTATGCATTGCAAAACGTGCTCATTGTAGCCATTAATCCAGACATCACCTCTGATTTAAAATCAGCTCAAATTATTTTATATATTTTTGTTTTTCAGGTTAAAGATTTTGTTAATAAAGATACTATTTACAGTTGCTTGGGGGTGGCGCAAAAATGTTTTCTTCTTCTTAGGAGGGCATGACAGAAAATAATTGAGAAAGCACTGCACTAGACCAATTTCACTGGAAGGCATATCCTAGAAGAAAGAAGATTATAGAGGTGTAGAAAGAAAAAGGGAAAAATAGAAAGTAAAAAACTTTTGGAGTTTTGCCAAAACTTACTCCTTCGAGGAGGACTAGAGAGAGAAAGGAAGAGTGATGTTGTGATTTTTTTTTTTAAAGAGGTAAAAAGCTACAGCATGTTTCAAAAATGCTGGGAATGATCCTGTAAAGGTATAAAAAGGTGCAGGGCTGAAACAAACGCTTAGCATGGAAGAGTCCAAACTTGATTCCTGGCACCTAATGGCCCAGGAGCACAGCCAGGAATGATCCCTGAGCATACTCTTCTCTGACCCCCCCCCCAAAAAAAAAATAAAGGGAGGGAGAAAAAGCAGTAGAACAATTTCCTTCAGTGGCAAAGTCAAGGTTCCCATGTTCCCTGCAGGTTGATCTGGGGTAATGTTTCTCCCACAGTCCTCCTTCAGTGGGAGAAGGAAGACCAAGCATAAGTGCAGCAGTGGCATAAGTTATGAATGAGAGAGTGTGGTAGTTTTATTAGCTCAACCATAGAGGAAGCAGGTTATCAATAGAGTGAGGGAGGGGAGAAGACCAAGTGTGGAGAGGAGAGAGGAAATGATGAAATCATCATCTGGCTTTCTGTGGACTAGAAAATTCTCGGCTATTTAGGGCTCTTAAGCGGTTCTCTTGTTGCAATGGAGTTTTAAGAAACAAAGGGTAGAAAGTTGGATTGTGGCCCCAGAATCAGTCCATTCTCATTGAGGAAATGGATTTGAAGGAAATGGATTTGAAAATAGAAACCTATGGGGCCAGAGAGATAGCATGGAGATAAAGTGTTTGCCTTGCATGCAGAAGGACTGTGGCTCGAATCCCAGCATCCTTTATGGTCCCCCGAGCCTGCCAGGAGCGATTTCTGAGTATAGAGCCAGATGTAACCCCTGAGCACTGCTGGGTGTAACCCCAAAACAAAAACAAAATAGAAACCTAAACAAGAATTCCTAAAACACCACATGAGAGCCTTAAAAATAGGTGGGACTGTATCTAAACATAAATGTTGCAAACTTAGCAGGTTTCTGAACTGACAAGCAGGTAATTGATTTCAGGAGATCTAAAGTGAGATCATCTCAACTAAGAATAATTGTACTTTTGGAAATAAAAAATGTCAGACCCAAATACCCAAGCCAAAGTCAACGACAATAGAAGCATGAGACCCAAACTACAACAAGCTATACACAAAAGGGACCTGTTACACTAGCAGTCCAGGGGCCTAAGGGTGGAGGTATGGGAAGTATACTGAGAACAGTGGCAGAGGGAGGTCGACACTGGTTGTGGGAATGGCCCTAATTTATTGTCACTATGTACCTGAAATACAACTGTGAAAGACTTGTGATTTACATTGGTCTAGATCACTCATCTATGGGTTTTAAGAAAAATAAAAGTCATTTTTGCAACAATCCTCAGAGACAATGAGAGGAGGGCTAGAACTTCCAGCTCACTTCATGAAGCTCACCACAAAGAGTGGTGAGTGCAGTTATAGAAATAACTACACAGAGAACTACCATAATCATGTGACTGAATGAGGGAACTGGAAAGCCTGTCTAGAGTACAGGTGGGGTGGGGTGGGGTGGGATGGGGGGAGATTTGGGACATTGGTGGTGGGAATGTTGCACTGGTGAAGGGGGTGTTCTTTACATGACTGAAACCTAATCACAATCATATATGTAATCAAGATATTTAAATAAAGAAAAAAAATGGAAAAAAATCTCAGTGCCAAGGAGATTCAAAATTTTGCTAAATGGACTCAAATGGGATTGACTGCAAGGCTGCCAGAGATTCAATTTCCTTCAAGAGATACACAAGGTTCTGAGCGAGATACCACAGGCATTCCAGGATGAACAATAAACAGCATATTTATAGGAAGTGGTTGGCGAGAAGCATAGGGAGAGATTATCCACAGGGGTTGTGCTTATCTTCTCTCTCTGTATGCACTGAAGCAGAATACCCAGGGCTGTAGGGCCGGTGGGGACATCAAGCAGTCATATTGTTGAGGGCAGACAGAAGCACCAAGAAGAAAGCTCTAGAAACAGCACAAAGACCATTTCTCATCACTTCCCCCCAACACCTAAAACAAGTAGCACTGAGGTCCTTGAGCCACCCTGAGAGACCACCCTTGAAATCTGCCTTGGGCACCAGAGGAAGAGAAGGAGTGAGGCCACTCTGCCCTTCTGGCTCTACAAAACAATCCACAAGAGTTTGGAAATAAAATTTGCAGGTGCTACCTTCTACCTCTCTGTCCATGTGGGAAGTCCCTGAATAACCCAGGACCCAAAGGAGCCTCTTTACACCCAACACTTACTCCCTTAGAAGTCAACTTTGCTTTTCGAGGGAAAGACTTTTTTTGATGCTTAATTAGAAAAATGAATGTTCTCTTTTCTAATTTTTTTCCAATTCATAGGCATGTATGTTTTTTTTTTTTTTTTTTTTTGGTTTTTTTTTGGGGTCACACCTGGCAGCGCTCAGTGGTTACTCCTGGCTCCATGCTCAGAAATCGCCCCTGGCAGGCTCAGGGGACCATGTGGGATGCCGGGATCCGAACCACTGTCCTTATGCATGAAAGGCAAACACCTTACCTCCATGCTATCTCTCCAGCCCCGGATGTATGTTTTTTTAATTAATGATACCATGGAGAGATCTTCATTCCCTTTCCAATTTGTGCTTGCAGGAACTAAGTCTTTGAATTGGCCAGAGGAGAGCATTCATTTTTATGCCAATTCCTCATATTTTTTATGTCCTCTTTAATACGTTATCAGAATGCCATTAATCAGTTTGCATTCATTTAGAATTTGAATTAGTTTTGTCTGAGTTTGGCTATAAATTATTGTTGGATTTCAGAAAAGACAGTGGAAGGACTTCTAAAATGATATGCAGCCTCATTTTATGATTATTTTAGAAGGTTATGACAGCCTTATCAGAAAATGTGTATTTCTAAGTTATCAGAATAATCATTCAGCAATGATTTATCTATTATTTGCTATGTGTCAGGGTGCCTTCCAGGTTAAAGTGATAAAGAACAAAGCTAAGCAAAGGAAGTTTTAGCCAACATTCAGTTTAAATATTAAATTCTGCTGTTGGTGGTGATGGTGTGTTTGTGTGTGTGTGTGTGTGTGTGTGTGTGTGTGTGTGTGTGTGTGTGTGTGTGTGTTGGCCACGAATGGAATTCAAATAAAGCACCCACGTTACCACTGAGCTATACTGAATTAGTTCTATCTACTTCAGATTAGAATGTAAACCTCAGCTTCATTTTCTTTTCTTTTCTTTTCTTTTCTTTTCTTTTCTTTTCTTTCTTTCTTTCTTTCTTTCTTTCTTTTTTTTTTTTTTTTTTTTTTTGATTTTGGGCCACACCCGGCGGTGCTCAGGGGTTACTCCTGGCTGTCTGCTCAGAAATAGCTCCTGGCAGGCACGGGGGACCACATGGGACACTGGGATTTGAACCAACCACCTTTGGTCCTGGATCGGCTGCTTGCAAGGCAAACGCCGATGCTATCTCTCCGGGCCCTCAGCTTCATTTTCATTTCACTTTAAGGAATGAGTGAATTTATGAGTATATATAATAGCTAACAATGCTAATTACTTATGAGTAAATGTGCTCTCATAAGTAATTCTAATTAGCACATGTAAACATCTCCTTCTAAGTAGCTCTGTCTCAGATAACTGTAAAATATTATAAATAAACATTATTTACAATATCCTACTAAGTGGTCTTTTTATGCCCCTACATTAATCTTCTACTCTCCCAAATGAGTTAAGTTTTGATAGAAGAACTATAATGACTAAGTGAGTCACTTTATATATATTTTTTGTGGGGGGAAGGGGAACCCACACCCAGTGACGCTCAAGGGTTACCCCTGGCAATGTGTTCAGAAATCACTCCTGGCTGGGGGGACCATATGGGACTCTGGGGGATGCTAGCGTGTGCAAGGCATGTCTTACCGATTGAGTCATCACTCCGGCCCCACTTTATATTTTTGTTTACTTGTTTTGAAGCCACATCAAACAGTGCTCAAGAGTTATGGTTCTGAGCTAAGGAATCACTACTGGTGGAGGTGGTGGGAACCACATGGGATGCCAGGATCAAACCTAGGGCGGCCTCACGCAAGGCAAGCGCCCTCCCAGCTGTGCTATCTTTCTAACCTCAATAGAGTCACTTTAAAGATAAAAGAAATGGTTGTTTGGTTACCTAAAGATTGAGTAATTCGTCTAGACCCTGGAAGAAGATTGGAGGACCTTAAGAAAAGGCCCTTTTTGAAAAAAAGATTATTTAATCTTATTTGGGTTTCAGGTCATGTTGAGCAAGCTTTGCTTGCTAGTGATAATGTTCAGGAGACCATATGGAAGTAGTGATTGAACTCAAGCTTCCTGCATGCTGCAAAGCATGTGCTTCCAGACCTCAAAGCAATCTATCATCCTGATTTTTGTTTTTTGTTTGTCTGCTTGCTTGCTTGCTTGCTTGCTTTTGGGGCCACAACCGATAACACTCGGGTTTCTCCTGGCTATGCGCTATGTGCTCAGAAATCGCACCTCAAGGCCGGAGAGATACCGCAGCAGTAGGGCATTTATTTGCCTTGCAAGCGGCTGACCCAGCACCAACAGTGGTTCGATTCCTGGCATCCCATATGGTCCCCTGAGTCTGCCAGGGGCAATTTCTGAGCGCCAAAAATGAAAAAAAAGAAAGAAAGAAATTGCTCCTGGCCGTTATCTGTCCTAGGTTAGTGGATGCAAGGCAAAGGTCCTACTGCTTTCACTACCGCTTCGACCCCAACAAAGGTGTTTTTTAATGAATTATTTTTACTTTAAAATTTTAATATGAAGTAATCATGATTTATATAGTTATTCATAATTGTGTTTCAGGTGTACAATATTCCAACATCAATCCCACAGTCTTGACTTCCCTCTACCAATATGCTCTTTTCCTTCATATCCCCCAGCCTTCCTCCTCTTTTCAAGTTTGGTTGGTAGTGTAGAGGTGGACATATATATGGACACATATAAACAACAAAGCCAACAACTCTGTACACATGAGATCCAAGCTACAGAGCTTCTTTTAAAATCGGATGAGGGAAACAACCAAGATGCCCTTCACAGATGAATGGCTAAAGAAACTGTGGCACATATACATAGTGGAATATTATGAAGCTGTCAGGAGAGATAAAGTCATGAAATTTTCCTAAGCATGGATGGACCTGGAAACCATTATGCTGAATGAAATAAGCCAGAACGACAGAGACACAGAATAGTCTCACTCATCTGTGGAATTTAAGAAAAATAAAAGACATTATTGTAATAATGCCCAGAGACAATAGAGATGCGGTCTGAAAGGACTTGCTCACTATAAGAAGCTCACCATAAAGAGTGGTGAGTCCAGTTAGAGAAATAACTACACTGACAACTACCATAAAATTTTTAATAAGTGAATGAAGGAGAATGCCTGTTCAAGGGGAAGTGGGAAAGTTGCACCGGTGAAAGGGAGTGTTCTTTTTAGGACTGAAACCCAACAACAAACATATTTGTAATCATGATGCTTAAATAAAGATATGATTTAAGGGCCCGGAGAGATAGCACAGCGGCGTTTGCCTTGCAAGCAGCCGATCCAGGACCAAAGGTGGTTGGTTCGATTCCCGGTGTCCCATATGGTTCCCCGTGCCTGCCAGGAGTTATTTCTGAGCAGACAGCCAGGAGTATCCCCTGAGCACCGCTGGGTGTGACCCAAAAACTAATATATATATATAATTTAAAATAAAATAAAAATCAGGTGGGGATGAGTCACCACTGGGCCTGCTCACCAATTACCTACCAAGGAATGCAGTTGGGGAGAAATCTGCAAGGTACATTGCCTGAGAAATAGCACAAGAGATAGATCACTTGCCTACTGTGAGCAAAGCCCCGTATCCCAGCTCAGCATGAGCCCTCCCCACTCTCCTCTTCTCCAGCACTGCAGAAGTGGCCCTCAAACATAGTCAGGTATGGCTTCAATATAAAAGAGGAAAGATATCATGACCCATAAAGCTGTATGATCACATCATGGATCATCATAAGGTATTTGGGGATAATGAGGTATATTTAATATCAGGCCAGATTTCTTGGATCACTGTTGAAGGGAGTAGAATGTGAGAGAGAAATTGCTTTGTTCATGGAAAGTAATATATACATACATATACATATATGTGTAAATATATATGTATATTTTGGTTTGGAGGCCATACAGGGCAGATATGTGCTCAGGAGTAATCCCTGGTGGTTCTCAGGGGCCCATATGTAGTGCTTGGGATAGAAGTGAAGTCAGCCACATGCAAGGTAAATAAATGCCTTTCCCCCCTGTACTATCTCTCCAGTTTTGTTCTTAGGCAGTTGTTGAGAAAAGCACCTACCTCATCACATGCACCACATACTTGGTGTCTATGTAGGTGGGTCTCCCAGGATTCCAGGTACAAGTTAGGATGTCTGTGTGTTCATAAATGACGCAGGTTACCTTATCAGGAACATCTGGTGGATCTACAAAAAAAATGTATTACTTAAGCATTACCATACAGCACTAATTTTTTACACTTAGTTGGTCAACTTTCCATTTTATTTATTTAGGTTTGGGGCCATGGCCAATGGCACTCAGGGCTTACTCCTGACTCTATACTCAGAGATCATTCTTGGTGGTACTTAGGGAATGCCAGGGATTGCATTCAGGTTGGCCATGTCCAAGACAAGTGCCCTACACACTGTATTATCTCTCTGCTGCACAACTTTCCATTTTATTGAGAAACCAAGCCAATCAGTTGTCATAAGCATCTCCCTTATTCTATCCCCACACCAGCAAACATCCTTCTCCCCTGTCTACATTATCATGGTCTATCAGATTCATTAGTTGTCCCACACTACAGTCTCTACTCTTTGCTAGTAATCTTGACCATTTTGGTCAAGACATTTTGGTCTCCTTCTAGAATCACTGGGTCTCTGGGGTCTTATAAAGGGCCTCCAAAGAGTTATTATTCACAAGGTTATTTGAAACAGGATGCCAGTTCACTGTCCCTCAGACTTGGAGGGCTAGACTATAGTTTAAAAAATAAAACTATAAACAAATTCTTATGCTCACTGCACATATCTTATTTTGAAGAAAAGCAAAGCAAAATGAGAACAAACACAATATTTAAAATGAAGAGCAAATTAAAAGGAGGAGTCAAGAGACAGAGAAGAAGGGAAATCAGAGAGTGTAATGAAGCACATCCTATAGATGCCCACTTGTGGGCCCAGGACAAGTTGGCTGCTAAGCAGGACAGGCAGTGGTGGCAAAACACTCATCTTGCTGGATAAATGTCCTCCAAGGGCCACATGTGGCCTGCGGGCTGTAGTTTGAGCATCTCTGATGGGGCTCTGGCTGTATATAGAGCTCAGACTTTCATTTTACTACTTACTCAAGTCAGATGTTCCAATAGAATACTATTAAAATTAAAAAAATAAATGAGATTCTGCTATTTGCAGCACCTTGGATGAGTCTGAAGGTATCAGGCTCAGCGGGAGAAAGACCAACACCATTTGCTTTCATGCAGATGTGGTCTATGAAGAAAACAAACACATGGATGAACTAAATACAATTAAAATGAACATTTGAACTCTGTGACCAACTCATGATTATCAGAGGAAAATGGGGGAGTGAGGAGGATGCACCAGCACCCAGGCAACAAATAAAGGAAGTCCAGAGGGAGAGTTCCACATAAAGAACTAGGTGATGATCTTCAGCGAGACATTCCTGAAACATGTTATAATGTGATGTTACTTCGAAGACAAAAGTTTGGTGTTTAGACATAGAATGTAATATGACTGTGCCTTAAAAAATTAAAATTAAGGAAATGATAAGCCAGAGCATGAATAAACCTCAAGAACATAATGCTAAATCAAATAAACCAGACATAAAAGTGTATATTCTACTTAGATGAAGTTGTCTAAGCTCATAGGGATAAACATGGTGATGGCCAGGCCTATGGGGAGGAAATGGAAGAGTTGTCCAGTGGGTCTAGACTTTCAGCTCTAATGGATGAAAAAGTTCTAAAGATGAATGGTGGTGATGGCTGCATAGCCATGCAAATGGTCTTTTATTATTGTTATTTGAGGGCCACACCTAGAGTTAATACTCCTGGTTTTGTTCACAAAGACTACTCCTGGTGGGGTCCAGGGGACCATATGAGGTACCAAAGATAGATCCCAGATTGGCCACATGCAAGGCGAGTGCTTAAATATTTATAATGCCACTTGACACTTAAATGGTTAAAGTTATACATATTACATCGATTTACCAACATGCAGAGAATGAAAATCAGTATCCACACTGTGCTGTTTCAAGATCCTCTCTCTAATCACTTTGTAAATAAACACATCAGTTGTTTATCTGATGCTATGGGTAGTGGGACTGTGAGTAAACTCAGGAGAGGAAGAGAGCACTAATCAGTGATTGTTCAATCTCATTGCCTGGTTACTCAACATTCAAGGCTCAAATCCTTCTTTAGAGATACTAGATATTCAAAAACACACTGAAAAGAAGAGCTGATTCTGAGACTAACTCTGTGGTAGAGCAGGTGCATTGTAGGTCTTAGCAGTGTGTTCTAGCCCAGGGGCACCCTATGTGCTGAGCTCAGTGATGTTCCAGAGCAACTCTTTGTGGTCTTTGGAGTCACAACAAAGGGCTTACTTTGGGGAAGGGGAATCATACTTGGTGGCCATCAGGGGTTATTCCTGGCTCAGTGCTCAGAATGCTCCTGGCAGGCTCAAGGACCATATGCATTGACAGGATTTGAACCACCATCTATCTTGGATAGGCTGCGCAAACACCCTACCACTGTGCTATCTCTCTGGTCTCAAGGACTTATTTTCTGATGCATTATAGTTAAGTGTGTGTGAGCACCGGCTTAAACACTATTGTGCTGTATCTGAGTGTGTGAGTGCTTCTACATTAGGTCATTCAAACAACCGCATCAACAAAAGGGGACAGGGAATTACTTCTATGTATGCTGAAATATTTTAAATGAATGTGTATGATAGAGCACATTCCTCACAAAAACAAGGCTCGAAATTCAGTCCCTGGCACCACAATGAATGAATGAATGAACAAATGAATGAATGAATGAATAAAATTAGTGAATTTGATCCTGGTGTGTTGGGGGAGGAAAGGGTTTATCATGCTAGGGATCAAACCAAGGTCTTACACATACAAGATTCATATAAACCGTACCTTTTGAGCCCCATCCGTGACCTGTTGTGTGTTCATTAAACAAAGACAACTTTTAGTATTTTATTCCATAATTGGTGCTACTCTGTGAGAACAAATTTTCTATAATACGTGCGCATTTAATCACAGAGAGTAATCTAAGAAGTGTTTCAGATTTGGGCTCAAACTGGAAATTATTATCATGGGAATTTGTCTTTCACTAACCACATATTTAAAAGCATAGAACTTTTAAATATGTGAGCAAGTGTTTTGGGGGAAAGCAACAGCTCCTTTAACTTATCACTTTTGTAATTTATCTCTAGGAAAATCATGGATAATCACTTTGTTCAAAACAGTGTCACTACACTGACATAGTAAAAGATCACAAGATATAAATCCTGTGATCAAAGTGAGTCAGTGAAAGCAACGTGATATGGAGAGAAGCACCAAATCCTTAATTTCTCCCTCCTTTTTCTCTTTTGACCTACTTAAATAAAAAGTAGAGTTTGGGGCCCGGAGAGATAGCACAGCAGCGTTTGCCTTGCAAGCAGCCGATCCAGGACCAAAGGTGGTTGGTTCGAATTCCGGCATCCCATATGATCCCCCGTGCCTGCCAGGAGCAATTTCTGAGCATGGAGCCAGGAGTAACCCATGAGCACTGCTGGGTGTGGCTCCAAAACCAAAAAACAAAAGAAGTAGAGTTTGCTCAGATTGCAGAGTCTGAGGCATATTCAACTTGAATGCAGGGTTTTGAGTAAATTCTTCCCAGGTACTTAGAGTTCCTACTCATTTCTAGATGTCTTTAGAGGAAGATGTATTTCACTAAGTAAGTGAGTGGAAACAGTGATGTTCTTTCTAAGTTGATACCAGCAGAGAGTATATATCTTTCTATTATGTGGGGCTATTCTTAATCCTAAAAATTATCTTGTGTTGGGGAACAGAGGGTCCCCTATTATAGATCTGTAGGGATAGAAATCTACACAGCTGTAGGCATCTATAAGTCATCCAAACTGCAACTTGGAAAATAATATTTGTTGGTTTTGTCTGCTTAAATTAAGAACCATCCTGGTCTAGGAGGATAACTTAAAGATCTGGTGCTCATATTTTGCATGCAAGAACTCTCAATTCAATTGCAGGCAGTCTCTCTCACCCTTTCACCCCTATCACTACACTGAGAGGGAGTAATTTCAAATATTGAAGAGTGTAGAATCTTAGGAAAAAAACCAAAGATTTCCTACAACTATATACGTTGTTTAACCTCCAAATAGACTGCATTTTCTCACTGCCATCTTCACTAACCTCTCTCAGCCACAAAGGGTGAATAGTCAAGCTTCTGAGAGAAAGCAGACAAGTTATGAAGTCTTCATATTTCTAAGCTATCTGCCTGTGATCTGAATGCTAATTGTGGGCAAGTTCAGCATGTTGTTATTTTATTTCCCCCTTTTCTTTCCACTCCACTTCTCTCTCTCTCTTCTTTTTTTTTTTTTTTTTTGTTTTTGTTTTGTTTTGTTTTTGTTTTTGGGCCACACCCGGTGACGCTCAGGGGTTACTCCTGGCTATGCGCTCAGAAGTCGCTCCTGGCTTGGGGGACCATATGGGATGCCGGGGGATCGAACCGCGGTCCTTCCAAGGCTAGCGCAGGTAAGGCAGGCACCTTACCTCCAGCGCCACCGCCCGGCCCCTCTCTCTCTTCTTTTATTTTTTTTAAACACAGTATCATGTAATGGTTCAGATTTAAGTAAGATAAACTCCTGGTAGAAGAAGGAAGTTTATAGCTACTCTAGAAGCCAGGGGGTGAAGGCCAGAAGCTCTATTTTTTGTGAGCTAAGCTCTGGAGGTAAAGAAGTCAGAACTCAGAAATTTTGAGTCTTATCAATTTAGAAGTAAGGGTACAGAAAAACAATCCAAAACCTTCTAACTTCACTGAGAATGCATCAATATGCCGTGGGAGTGAATCTGCATTAAGCCAGTGTTGAATTGGTTAATTTCTCATTCAAAATAATTGAACCAAGAATTTTTTTTTTTTTGGGCCACACTCGGCACTGCTCAGGAGTTACTCCTGGCTGTCTGCTCAGAAATAGCTCCTGGCAGGCTCGGGGGACCATATGGGACACCGGGATTCGAACCAACCACCTTTGGTCCTGGATCGGCTGCTTGCAAGGCAAACGCCGCTGTGCTATCTCTCCGGGCCCTTGAACCAAGAATTTAATTAGACAAGTCATCCCAGGTTGCTATAATTTAAACATCTTCAAAATACTATGCTCACAAAATTTAGCAAAAATGTATTTTTAAGATTAACTTGATGGAGGTGAGGTGTACAGTATAGTGGATAGTGTGCTTGTCTTGCACACACCCCTTGAACCTCAGAAAGTGATCCCTAAATGCAGTCAGGAGTAAACCCTTAGCACCTCCTGGTGTGGTCAATAAACAAATAGAAAGAGAGAGATGAACTTGGTCCAGATTTTCTTCATAATCATAGTAACAATGACAATGGTTCATAATTGAGCTGTTTGGATTAGAAACAGGGCATTGTGTCAGATCATGCCATATTATATCAAAAAGGTGCATTTTTGATCAGACCTAAATACCCAACCCAAGTCAATGACAATAGAATCAAGAGACCTAAACTACAACAATTTTTATACAAAAAGGACCTGTTATACTAGCAGTCCAGGGGGCTAAGTGTGGAGGTATGGATGCATGCTGGGAACTATGGCAGAGGGAGGTCAACACTGGTGATGGAAATGGCCCTAATTCACTGTCGCTATGTACATATTGTACACTATGTACAATTGTGAAAGACTTGTAATTCACACTGGTCTCAATAAAAATTATTTTTAAAATGTTGCATTTTTAAGGGTTGAGGCACATCAATATGGCACATTACGTGTCTATTATGTTTGTAAAAATCCTAAAAATTGGCTCTTAACTGAAGAGATCGTTAAATGAGAGTGGATAGGTCACTTGCCTTGCATGCACCCAACCTGTTTGATCCTCAGCATCCCATATGTTCCTCCAAACTCCTCCAGGAATGATTTCTGAGTGCAGAGCCAGGTGAGCACTTTCTGGTGTGGTCCAAACCCCACAAAAAATTGGTATTTAGGGCCCGGAGAGATAGCACAGCGGTGTTTGCCTTGCAAGCAGCCGATCCAGGACCAAAGGTGGTTGGTTCGAATCCCGGTGTCCCATATGGTCCCCTGTGCCTGCCAGGATCTATTTCTGAGCAGACAGCCAGGAGTAACCCCTGAGCACCGCCGGGTGTGGCCCAAAAAACCAAAAAAAAAAAAAAACAAAAAACAAAAAAAATTGGTATTTAACTTAGTTTGTGTAATTGGACTCATTTCAAAGACATAAAGTCGAGGCTCAAATGTGTTCCACAACTTGCCCAAGATGGCACAGCTGACAAAAGTATAGGAGGAATGGAAAGTTTTGCAAAGATTTTCCCCTCTGTAAATCTTAGGGAGAGATTTAGGAGTGAGCATTCACATTGTGATCTGCTTCAAGACTGATATTAGTTTGGAAAACAAAATACAGATAAAAAATAGTGAAAAGAGCAGCATTTAAAAATCTTAAGATAACTCTTCTCACAAATCCTGTGTATGTCCAGACTAATGTTGATAAAAACATTTTTAAATGCAATGATAATATTCAAGAATGTCGCATTTAAAATTCATATCTTTGAGCCAGAGCAACTGGAAAATGAGTGCTTGCTTTGCATGTAGTTGATCCAGGTTTCATTTCTGGGACCCCATATGACATATGATCCCCCACCAGGAGTTAGCTCTGAGCATCACTCGGTAAAGCCCAAAAAAGAAAAAAAAATCCTATTTTTTATTGTCTTTTGTTTGGTTTAGGGGCCACCCCTGGTGGAGCTCAGGGATTACCCCTGGCAAGCTCGGGGACCATACGGGATGCTGGAAATCAAACCTTGTGCAAGGCCAGTGCCTACCCACTATGATATGCTCAGGCCCTCTCTCTGTGGTTTTTTGAAAGCATGGAAAAAAAAAAAAACAAACTAGGAACTGCACCCTATGGGTAAATAATGGAGCTGACCATTGTCTGCTGCAATTGGCTTTGTCTGCTCTGCTTTTCCAAGAGGTCTCTGCCATCTGCCTAAACTCATTATCTTCCCCTTAGAAATGTTGAAGTCCAGAGTTCCTTTACTAACCTAATACAAGAAATAAACTCTCAATCCACCTCCATCTTCAAATGGAATTCATGGGAATCCATGAGTCAATTACTACACTAGCTTTTCCTTAGGTTTTTGAAGGCTTCCCACCACTTACATCCAGAAGAAACATCTTTCCCACATATTAGTGTCTCTTGTACGTATCCAGGACATCGAACAGTGCAGATTAGAGAGGCGTGTGGTTCCAGGAAATTGTAATATCGAAGCTGAGCTGTTGTTGTATTGATCCTGGTGATAGGAAGTCTTTCTCTGAGGCCATTTTTATAAAAATTAAAATCTCTTGGTTGGCAGTTCCTGAGTGCTGCTTGGCAGTAGATAGAGATATTCATGCCCATCTTCAGAATTGTGGCTGGTTCTACCCAGAGGCGGCCAGAGCAGTTTATAGTTGTAATTCCTGGAAACAAATAGAGAGCATAGTGAGTTTGGAGCAATCATTGCAACCAGACTCAAAAGAATAAGCTATTAGATTTTTATACTCCTTCTCTAGGCGCCAAGGAGGCAGCATCAAAGGTTAGTTGCATATGTTTGGGGTGCAGGAATGTAGATTTGATTTCTGGCAGGTACCTCATGGTCTGAGAACCACTGGGATTGGACCCTAACTATTAAGCTAGGAATAGCCCCTGATCACTGCTGGATGTGGCCCCCAACATAAATATAAATTCTTCATCTCTATTAAAGGATTTCCAGTGCAAAAACATTTTAGGACTATGTAGCCCTCAATTTGAAAGCTATTCCATTGTGTGTATGTGTTTGTGTGTGTTTCTATTTGTAGTTGTTGTTGTGGGGGGGGGGAATTAGGCCACATCTGGCATGCTAAGGGGCTACTCCTAGATTTATGCTCAGGAGATTATATAAAATGCCAGGGTAGCTGTATACTATAATAGCACCTTACTCCTCCACTGTCATCTCTGTAACCCTCCAATCTGATTATATCACATTTATATTGACATTTGGTAGTGGATCACCAGACTAGAGTCAGCCTTTGGCCCTCTCTGATTGTCTTAAATGCAGCTAGGTCTCCTATTTTAGAGTCAAGGAGTGAGACATTATGAGGCTGTATCATAGAAATAAGACATAGTCAAATTCAAATCTCATTCACTAGATACACAATCTTGTATTCTCTTGTAGATTAAGGCTATTTTGGGGGCCAGAGAGATAGCATGGAGGTAAGGCATTTGCCTTGCGTGCAGAAGTTTGGTGGTTTAAACCCCGGCATCCCATATGGTCCCCCGAGCCTGCCAGGAGAGATTTCTGAGCATAGAGTCAGGAGTAACCCCTGAGTGCTGCGGGTGTAACCCAAAAACCAATAATAATAATAATAATAATAATAATAATAATAATAATAATAATAATAAAAATGCTACTTTTATCAGAAAATTCTAGATGTTACATATACACAATAGAATACTATTTAGCCATCAGAAAAAAATGAAGTCATGAAATTTTCCTATACATCGATGGACATAAAAACTTTTTTTTTTTGGACATGGAAACTATTATACTCAGTGAAATAAATCAGAGGGAGAGAGATAAACAGAATAGTCTCACTCATCTGTGGGATTCAAGAAAAATAAAAGTGGTTGCATGGTGAAGGGGATATTCTTTTGTATAACTAAAACCCAGTTACAAACATGTTTGTAATCATGGTGTTTAAATAAAGATAAATTTAAAAAGAAAAGACATTATTGCAATAATACCCAGAGACAATATAGATGAGGTCTGGAAGGACTGGCCCACACTATGAAGCTTACCACAAAGAGTAGTGAGTGCAGTTAGAGAAATAATTACACTAACAACTATCATGACAGAGGTAGTGAGTGAGAAGTAGAATTTCTGTCTCGAATATAGGCATGGGGTGGGGGAGGAGAAAGATGGGGGCATTGGTGGTGGGAAGGGTGCACTGGTGAAACGGGATATTCTTTTTATAACAGAAACCCAACTATAAGCATGTTTGTAATCCTGGTGCTTAAATAAAGTTTTTTTTTTTAATTCTAAGTTTATTGAGTCAGATCAGATTTTTTTTTGGTTTTAAAGTCATACCCAGTTATGCTCAGGGCTTACTCCTGGCTCTGAACTCTGGGACCACATAACTGGTAAGGCTCAGGGAACCATATATGGTTCTGGAGCTCAAGCCCAGATCAGCTGTATGCAGGACAAACACCTTACCCACTGTACTATCCCTCCAACATACCAAACCATACCACAAACAAGGGCAAAAAAAAAAGCTATTGCTTTGTAGCCACTTAAAATCAATCGATATTATAGGAAAAGTTTAGAATGGTTTGTTTCGTTAAAAAGAGAAGCTGCTGGATCAGAGTGATAGTGCAGAGGTAGGGCATTTGCCGTGCACACGACTGACCCAGGACAAACCTAGGTTTGAACCCCAGCATCCCATATGGTCCCCAGAGCCAGGAGTGTTTTCTGAACACATAGCCAGGAGTAACCCCTGAGCATCACCAGGTGTAGCCCAAAAACAAAACCCCCCGCCCAAAAAAAGAGAAGCTGCAAACAATCATATTTCATATAGACTCAATGGTAAAATAAAAGAAGCAGGCGGGGGTCGGGTGGGGAGGAGGAAGATTTGGACATTGGTGATGGGAATGTTGCACTGGTGATGGGTGGTGTTCTTTACATGACTGAAACCCAAACACAATCATGTATGTAATCAAGGTATTTAAATAAAATATATAAAAAATAAAAAATAATTTAAAAAGAAATATATAAAATTTTAGCAATAATAATATGTTTGAGTAGTTTTTTCAAAATATATATTTATGAATTAAAAAACTGTGTTGTAAATATATTAGTTTTATAATTAAAAACCAATCATGTAAAGTCCTGTTTGTAAATTCAAATAACAACTCATTGTAATATTAATATTTTACTCATACAAGAAAAGCACATTGAAGGTTCTGTCAAATTTATTACAGGCACTTCCTGAAAATTAATATTATTTATGTATCTGAAAAACTCAAAATAGTGACAAATGTCAATGTTTGATTGTTTTTAGGAGTCTTTGTAATACAAAAATTTAAGTTTTAACATCGATGTAATTGAAGATTTACATTCATGTAATGGATATTTACACAAAAGTTATAAATATTTATTGTTGAAGTAAGATAAAAAGAATTCCTTCGTAAATAGAAAATTGAAGAAAATAACAGGAGATGGAAGTTTTAAGAAAACATAGGGGGATTAGAGAGATAGCACCGAGGTAGGGTGCTTGTCTTACAAATGGTTAACCTGGGTTCAGTCTCCAGGCATCATATATGGTCCCCAGTATGGTAACAAGGGCCCAGAGCCAGGAGTAAGCACTGAACATCACCAGGGCAACAACAAAAAAAAATTCACTGTTTTAAGTAAATTTAACAATTTAATAATTTAACCTTTTAAGTTTAGACAAAATTTTTCCAGTACCTTAAAAAATATATGTGAGGGGCTAGAGAAATAGCGCAGGAGATAAAGTGCTTTCGTTGTGCACAACTGGCCCCAGTGCCACATACAATCTCCTGAGTTTCAGTAGTAGTAATCCCTGAACACAGAAATACAAACCTGTGTGTAAATACTATCATGGAATTATTGTGAGACGTGTTTAAAGATACATAAAATATGTTAGGACTGGAGAAGTAGCTCAAAAAGTTGGAACACATGCTTTGCATGCTAGAGTACTAGGTTTGAACCCATGATCACTGCAAGAGCTTTGGAGAACCACTGGTCATTATTTCCAGCCACAAACTTGGAGTAGCCCCTGAATACTGTTGTGTCTAATCTCAAAGCAAAAGAAGAAACAAACCACACAAAAGAAACAAAAACTTAAAAAAGTCGGACAGGGGCCAGAGTGATAGTAGAGTGGAATCATTGCTTGTCAACTTAGGTTCAATTCCTGATACTCCATATGGTCTCCTGAACATAGCCAGGAGAAAGCCATGAGCACAGCCAGATATTACCCAAAAACTAAAATACAACCCCCCAAAAGTCAGATAGCTTCAAATTTGGACAGATGTTGTTCTGGTTTCCAGAAATCATGAAAGAAGAAGCCCAGAAATACAGGCCCTTGGAGTATGTGTCCAGTATCCCATTGGAAGGATTTGGGTTCTGGTATTGAGCAGGGTATGTGGGGTGGCATGGTTATCTCTTACCCTCTAAATTGTGCCCCACTCTGTAGGTTTCATTTTGAATCAGGAGTTGGGGTACCTCTTCAAACCCATAGACCTCAATGGAAAAACTACCCCATGCCACCAGCTGCCCTAGGGGGCATTTCGTGATCCCCAACCTGGTTCTTCCAAGCTGTGTTGCTGTCTCAATTACAGTGCCAAACTCTGGTGGGGATTTTTAAGATGGGAATCATCATAGCTCACATGACAGATGCCTATGGTTGTTGGGAAAAGTAAAAAACTTAAATGGTCATCACCATCAACAAACAGCTTGTGGGATTGATTTAAATGCTAGAATTAAATAAATATTTATAAAGCTCAAATATTTATGAAAGCTCAAAGTTAAAACATAGCCCATTTAAAGTAATAAGCTGATACGACAGTTCAAACTTAAAACATGTCCACTCATAGTAATAAGCAAATTCAAAGTAATGATGGAGCATATATAGTGATTATGGCATTTGCCCAGTGTGCACTTAATCTGACTTAATCCCTAGTACCATATGTTCCCCTTTAGTACAATGTTGGTGATGCTGGCACCAAGGGCAAGAGAAGTACCACATCCATGGGCCTTTCCATTGAGTTCTGGTCTGATTGTGAAAGACTTGCTGGTGGGGCCCAAAAAACTCATGAGCACCATATGGGAGCCCTCTGTCCTATCCTTCTGATAAAACAAAAAGGTCCTTCATGAAAATAGTATATATGAGTTAAATATCTGCTCAATAGAAGAGACCTTTGACATTCTCAAACACTGAAAATCTTTCCCAATGTTTGAAGTAAGCCTGCAATAGAAGGGAAGTTGGACTTTTATTTTTTTTTATTGTATTAATGACTTTATTAGTGATACAACAATTTCACGAATATAACTGTTAATGAACTCTCCCCTTCTTTTTCCGTTTCTTTTTTTAGATCTTCTAATTTCTATTTTTTAATAACTTCGCCTTCTGTCATCCAGCTGTTCCCGGGAGCTGCAGCTCCGATCGCTGGGCGCCCGGCAGCCCCGAACATCAACGACACCCGCGGGGGGGGATCCGCGGCCGGCCTCGAGGCTCGGGTCCGAGCCCCGCCGCCCCCGGCCCGCCCGGCGCCCGCCCCGGCCCGCCGCGGCCCGGACGAGCACAGCTCGAAGTTGGACTTTTAAAAGTTCCAGATTATCTAATTTTTATATGCACATGATTTTCTCAATATATATATATATTTTTGTTTGTTTGTTTGTTTTTGGGCCACACCCGGTGGTGCTCAGGGGTTACTCCTGGCTGTCTGCTCAGAAATAGCTCCTGGCAGGCACGGGGGACCATATGGGACACCGGGATTCAAACCAACTACCTTTGGTCCTGGATCGGCTGCTTGCAAGGCAAACGCCGCTGTGCTATCTCTCCGAGCCCCTCAATATATTATTTTTGTTTTGAGCCACACCTGTGATGCTCAGGGGTTGCTCCTGGCTCTGCACTCAAGAATCACTTCTAGTGGTGCTTGGGAAACCATATGGAAAACTAGGGATTGAACCCAATTGCAGGCAATTGCATGAACCCAGTTGCATGCAAAGCAAGTGCCGTGCCTGCTGTACTACCTTTCCAGCCCCACATTTTAATTCACAACAATGCTAATGGATGCCTAGCAAATAACAGTAGTTGATATTTGTCTGTTAAATAAAAGAGAAATTCAAAATACTGTACCTCCATGACACCAACTGAAGAATATGTAAAGGGCTATTAGCACATCCCATTGGGTCATCAATTGATTCATGCCTAAATGCAGAGGAAGCTCTAAAATATAGAAAAAGAGAAATTTTTAATATTTAACAAAATAAGAAATTCATAATCAGCATTAATGACATCTCCTCTAATGATATTTTTGATGAGGTCACTTGATTAAGAAAAGAAAGGTTAAAGGGAAGGAAGATAAGAAGGTAGAAAGGAAGCATGGCAAAGGAAAATCAGTGCTAGATAGGAAGGAGGATACAGGTGGAGGGATGAGGCCAAAGAATAGGATTTCATGCCTTTCAAAAGTTATATTTAATGGAGCCAGAGCTAGGGGGTAGGGTGTTTACCTTTTTCACAGCTAGCTCAAGTTTGGTCCCTGGTACCTCATAGGATTCTCCTGGCCAGCCAGGAGTGATCCCTGAGCACAGATCTAGAACTAAACCCTTAACATCACTACATGTGACCCCAAAACAAACAACAGAAGTATCATTTGGGGGGACTGGAGCAATAGTCCAGTGGGCAGAATGCTTGCTTGCATGTGGCCAACCTGGTTTTATCCTTAGCATCCCATATGGCCCCCCAAGCACCACCAGGAATAATCCCTGAGCATTATTATGTGTGGCCCTATATATAATTCTTTCAGGACCAGAAAAGTAGCACAGTTGGTATGGTATTTTCCTTGCATGTGGTCAACCCAGATTAAATCCTAAACCCTATATGGTCCCCTATGCCCGCCAGGAGTGATCCAAGGGCAGAACCAGGAGTAAGCTGTTAGCACATTGCTGGGTGTGGCTCTAAAACCAGCCAACCAAATATTAATTTCTTGAGTCAGGGCCCATTCTTGGAAGTACACAGGATTTACTCCTGGCTCTGCTATCAAGGATGAGTCCTAGTGGGCTCAGGGAAACATGTGGTATGGCAGGGATTAAACTCAGGTTAGCTGCATGCAAGGTAAATGTCCTACTTGCTGTCCCATTTCTCCAGCACCAGCTTTAGTAGGACATTTTGATCTTATTTAAGGCCTCCCCATTTAGTCTCAGACTGCAGAAATCTCTTCCTTCTGCATTAATTCATGATGAAAAATTACCCTGACTGGCTTTGTCAAGAACTAGAAAGAGCAGTCTCTGATAAGGGAGAATTGAAGAAAGCCAAACATAAAACTTTCAAGAGAAAAGTGGATGCAAGACATGCTGTAAGCCATGTAGTAAGACATATGTTAAACTTACAGAAGGTAAGTCCTTTTATCTCAAGTGCTCAAATATTCACACACACACACACATACACACACACACACACACACACACACACACACACAAACTCAAACAATACTTACATTTGGCCTCTCATGACTGCTTTACAGAAGAATTCAGTTAATTCATAATCAAATTACTTAAAGCCCAAGCCTTTCATACAAAACAAAATGCATGACTTAATAGCATGATATATCTGGTGACATTTTAAAAAATCAGGTCTCATAAATATAAGTATCCCACTCATAATTTGTGAAGAAAAGCAGGTCTCCTCTTTACAAATAACAGGGAAAACTAGCACAGAAATGGTCCTACTTGCAAGTCAGTTGTGCTCCTAATAAAATACAGACAGCTGTTATTTATTACGTTGAAGCTGGTGTGTACCACTGGTGGCTTACACTTGGCCATGGTTAATTTCTGCACATTGCAACTCCAGTTTCAACCTGTCAAAATGATGTGATTTCAGACTGTAATATCCATTCAACTTCCATTGACTATCGCTGCATGAGATATCACAAGAACTTACAAGAGAAAACTCTTTGATCCCTACTTCCTAAAGAAAAGCGTGTTCATTGCATGTAGGTGGGTGATGATTCTCTTTACCTTCCAGTCTGCTTGAAGCCCATAATTCTGCTTCAGCTCAGAGCTGCATCTCTGTGTCCCTGCATTCTGCCTTCTTCTTCGATGCCCCCCTTTCAGCGATCTCTGCTGATGCTCAGCTATGAGGCAAATGGAAATTTGTCAGCAGAGTCCTGACCTACATTTTAGAACCTTGAAGAGGAACTCAAAATTGCCCAACTCAGAATGACTGGCCCTCATGTCTCTCTTTGGGAAAACCCAGATGACTGAAAATGAACTGCCTTGTCAGTACTTTGGTTTTCTTCATTTCTTCTAAAATGAGCTTGTCCATGAAGTAGAGCAGACACATGTGGTCTAGGTACCAAAATAGTTTACTCGAAGAATATAGTCCTTCTTATTAATCTGCAATCAATATGGGTTTCAGTTGCATGTCTGGTTTGGTTGTTTTGTTTTGTTTTGTTCATTTGTTTTTTAGCCAGTCTGGCAATGCTCAGGAATTACCCTTGGCTTTGCACTCAGGAATTATTCCTAGAGGTGCTCAGGGGACCAAATGGGATCCAGGGATCGAACCAGAGCCGGCTGCGTGCAAGGCAAGTTCGCTACTCACTATACTATTGCTCTGGCTTCATATAAATCTGTATTTTAAGTAAAAAAAAAAAATTCAGGGTTATTGTTGATCCTTTCATTAATATGCAGTTTTTAGCATCTGTTTTTGTCCTAGGTGTTGTTTTAAACATTAAAGATTTAATAGTGATTAGATATAAAGCCATACCTTTGTTAAATTGTTTAAAGTGGCTAAGTCCAAGTATTGCTTTGAATTAATTGTTCCCATATAATTCGAATTTTAAGAACAAGTGTAAAATGACTATTTGTTTGATTTCTATAGGCTTCTCCAGAGGTTGTTCCTGCCATATCTTCTGGTTGATTCGTTTGATATGTCTTGATTCATAGGTTTTGTTGCAGATTTCGTGTTCTATGAACTTTTCCACTGTAACTGATAGACAATTTCCGATTTCTTTTTCAGTGAGTACTCTTTTCACTTTTTTTTTTTTTTGGTTTAATTTTATTTGGGACTTTAGAGCCACATCCAGCAGTGTCCAGTGGCTACCTTGGCTCTGGACTCCGGGATCACACCTGGAAGTGTTCACATCACCATATGTGACGCTGGGGAATTGAACCAGGGTCAGCTACATGCAAAACAAGCACCATAAGCTCTACATTTTCTCTACCCTACAGTGAATTACTTTTCTTTTGTTTTCCCTGAATTCAGAAAAGATTTTATTTAAGAAGAGAGAAGGGGGAAAGAGCAGGAAGCAAGTGTCCTTACCAGGATTCCTATGGTAAACCTTTTCTTTTCTTTTTTTTTTTTTTTTTTTCTGGCCAAAGTGGTTTACAAATCTTTCACAGTAATTTTTTAGGTACATAGTGACATTGAATCAGGGGCATTCCCATCACCAATGTTGTCCTCCCTTCACCCCTGTTCCCAGCATGAATCTCATATCCCCTTCTTTTACCCCCCAGGTTGCTAGTATAAGTAGTCCCCTCTGTGTCTAGCATATTGTAGATTGGGTGTTGATTCTGTTGTTGTTGGCTTTGGATTTTGGTGTTTAAGTCTGATCATTTATTTATTTCTACTTAATGTTCATATGACTATCTGATCTTGGTGAACTTTTTGAAGTCAGAAGCACCATACAGTCTTTTCCCCTTTTCTGTGGAGGGTAGAGGTGAGGGAGGGCTCTGCATACTACCTCATGTGGAGGTGCTGGGCCAGTGGTGCCATTGGCTCAGGGGACCATTCAGAATTAGGGACCTAACACAGAACTTCTGCACTGCAAGACATGCACTTCAGCCCTTGAGTCATAGTCATAGTCATGTCTTTTTAATTAAATTTAAAAGATATTAGAATTCTCTGGAAGAAATATTTTAAATAGCTTTATGCTATAATTCCACTTTCCTTTGCTTTTCCTTCTTTTTCTTCCCTTCCTTCTTTCCTTTTCTTTTTCCTCTTCCTCTCTTCCTTTCTGTTTCTTTCTTTCTTCTTCCTTCTTTCCTTCTTTCCTTCCTTCCTTCCTTTCTTTCTCTCTCTTTTTCTTTCTTCCTTCCTTTCTTTCTTTCTTTTTCTTTCTTTTTCTTTCTTTCTTTCTCTCTCTCTTTCTTTCTCTCTCTCTCTCTTTCTTTCTTTCTTTCTTAATTTCTTTCTTTCTTTCTTTCTTTCTTTTCTTCTTTCTTTCTTTCTTTCTTTCTTTCTTTCTTTCTTTCTTTCTTTCTTTCTTTCTTTCTTTCTTTTTTTTTTCTTTCTTTCTTTCTTTCTTCTTTCTTTCTTTCTTTCTTTCTTTCTTTCTTTCTTTCTTTCTTTCTCATTCCATTGTTTCCTTCCTTCCTCCCATCCTTCCTTTTATGGAAACTCAATTTCTAGTTTTTTGAGAAATATCCATATTGTTTTCCAAAATAAATAAAACCCAAGCCTTTTTGCTGCAATTCCACCAGCAGTGAATGAAAGTACCATTCTTCCTGCATCTGCACCAGCACTAATTGTTCTTGTTCTTTGTGATGTGTGCTAATCTTTGTGGTGTCAGATGGTAGTACCTAATTGTAGTTTTGATTTGCATCTCCCTGATGATGTGGAATATTATTTCATATGTCTTTTGGCCATCTGTATTTCTTTTTTGAGGAAATATCTGTTCAGTTCTTTTACCCATTTTTGTATGATTTTTTTTATTTTTTATTTTTTTTGGTTTTTTTGAGGCCACACCCGGCGTTGCTCAGGGGTTACTCCTGGCTGTCTGCTCAGAAATAGCTCCTGGCAGGCACGGGGGACCATATGGAACACCGGGATTCGAACCAACCACCTTTGGTCTTGCATCGGCTGCTTGCAATGCAAACGCCGCTGTGCTATCTCTCCGGGCCCTTGTATGATTTTTTGTTGTTGTTTTATTTTGTTCTCTTTTTTTCTTTCTTCCTTTCTTTCTTTCTTTTTTGCTAAATTTGATCAGTACCTTTTATATATTATATATTATATATTAACCCCTTATCTGATGGATATGGGGCAAATAGTTTCTTGCATTCCTTGGGTAGTCTTTGTATTCTAGTCACTATTTCCTTCTCAGTTAAATGTTGTCCCATTTGTTTATCTTTGCTTCTATTTGCTTAAACATTGGTGTTTCATCTTTGAAGATGCCTTTAGTGTCAATGTCATAAAGTGTACTGTCTGTTTTCCTGTATGTATCTTATAGTTTTAGATGATATCAAGGTCTTTAACCCATTTTGATTTTACCCTCATGCATAGTGTTAAAGAGAAATCTGAGCTCACCACAAAGAGTGATGAGTTTAGTTAGAGAAATAACTACATTTTGAACTTTCCTTATAATGAGAATGTATGAGGGAAATGGAGAGCCTGTTTAGAGTACAGGCGGGGGTCGGGTGGGTAGGAGGGAGACTTGGACATTGGTGATGGGAATGTTGCATTGGAGATGGGTGGTGTTCTTTACATGACTGAAACCCAAAAACAATCATGTATGTAATCAAGGTGTTTAAATTAAAAAAAAATGTTTAAAAAAAAAAAGAGAAATCTGAGTTCACTTTTTGCATGTACTTGACCAGTTTTCCCAAAACCACTTATTGAAGAGCCACATTACTGGAATCACCTTGAACAGCATCATGGAGGGAGAAAAATGTATGGTACCAAGACCAGACAGTCATATGTCCATTTGGTGGAAATAAAAAATGATCAGACTTGAACACAAAATTCAAAGTCAAAGACAACAGAAATGATACCCAATCTACATCAAGCTGTACATGGGGAACAGCTGCACTAGCATTACGGGGGTTAGAAGAGGGGGAAGAGGGATGCATGCTGAGAATAGGAGTGAAGGGAGGACAACACTGGTGGTGGGAATGCCCCTCATTCATTACTACGATGTGCCTTAAATATTACTGTGAAAGATTTGTAATTCACTTTGCCCACAATAAAAATAAATAAATAATAATTTCTATAGTGGAGTTGAGACATTAATAATTTTAAGAAGTTCTGAGCAGGGTAGAGAAATAGATCAAAGTGTATGTTTTTCATGTGGGAGGTCTGGGTTTGATCTTCAGCATTGTCTGGTCCCTGGAGCACTACCAAGATCAACCTCCAAGCACAGTGCCAAGAGTATGCTTCAAGAATTACCAGGTATGCCTCTCCACAATTTTTAGGTGATTATAATTAGGTGATTATAATCGAGGCAGAGTGCTCTCTCTCTCTTCCCAATTGCTGCTTCTTTTAGCATATGCCAGATCTTACACTTACTAATTTTTCTGTCTGTGAAACAAAAACTTCAGCCTCAAATTATAGGAGATGGGCCTGTTCTGGAACCAGGGAGACCTGGATTTAAGTTTTAGCTAGTCTGTTTGCTACTTGATTAACCTTGGACAAGACAACAACCCATCTTACTATCAGTTTTCTTCTCTGTAAAACATACCAACTTTCTTATTGTGACAAATAAGGCAAAATACATTCAAATAAGATAGCAAAATTCCTATATTGAGTGCAGTTTTTTGCTCTTTTTTTTTTTTTGCACTAAAAAAATCTGATCCTGCTATAGAGTGAGCCAATTCTTAAATGAAGTAGAGTGCAAGTTTACATAGAAAATAAATGAGAATAAATGCAGATGTTATTAGCACTATACTTGAGGACAAAACTTTAATTTAAAAAAAAATCATTTTTGGGGCCGGGAAGGTGGCGCTAGAGATAAGGTGTCTGCCTTGTAAGCGCTACCAAGGAACGGACCGCGGTTCGATCCCCCGGCGTCCCATATGGTCCCCCCAAGCCAGGGGCGATTTCTGAGCACATAGCCAGGAGTAACCCCTGAGCATCAAACGGGTTGGCCCAAAAAAAAAAACAAAAAAAAAAAAAAAAAAAAAAAAAAAAAAAAAAAAAAAAAAATCATATTTCCCCAGAAGAGCTCATGAAGTTAATGAGTTCTGTGGCTGCATGATGGCTTCCACACCTTCATCCATTCTGAATCGGAGCAAGTCCAGGGTTCAATATTTTTTAACTCAGGAGAGATGCAAATCTTACAGATTAGAGACCAACTGACTTCATCCTTCAGGCTGTTCCTCCCACGTGCTCCCCTTTATTCAAAGGATTGGGGATTGAATGGGCTCACACTTATAAACACGATGTAAGACAGCAATTTAGAGAACAAATTAGATTGGCAAATGTCTTCCTTTTCATTCGCTAAGTCAATCTTGGAAAATGAATTTAATTTACTTGTCTACTTTAGATACTGTTCTGCTTTATACATTTTATAAGGGGATTATTGCCATGCTCTTGTTTATAAAAAACATGCTCTTGTTTATAAGCTCAGGATTTACCTCTTGTTGTGTTCTCAGGGTACTCCAGGAGCTAATCAGGGGACAAATATTTGGAAATCTGGGGATGGGGACCTAAATAGACTTGTCTATATGCAAGTAGCCTTATTTACTGTATAAGCTCTCTAGGTCTGAATTTTCCTTGTTAATACTGGTCAGTTGTTAAATAAAAGACTGATTCAGTGTGGCCAAGTTAAACCTTTGTCCGTGTTTCATTCTACAAGCCAAAGAGATGTAGGGCATTTGTCTTGCACATGGTTGGTCAGGATTTGACCCTGATACCAGATCTATTTCCCCGAGCCTTGCAAGAAATGATTTCTGAGTGTAGAGCTAGGACTAAGCCCTGAGCACCACCAGGAGTGGCTTCAAGTCAAAAAATAAATTTAAAAAAACTTTTAGAAAAGAACAACCCCCCAAAATTGTTAAATCTAGAACCCAATATCATTAAGTAGTAAAGAATTTTTAAAAAAAGATTCATTAGTTCGGCAGTCGGAGTGGGTGGGGGAGGAGGGAGAGCGGCGAGTAAGATGGAAGATGAGGAGGTCGCTGAGAGCTGGGAGGAGGCGGCAGACAGCGGGGAAATAGACAGACGGTTGGAAAAAAACCTGAAGATCACACAAAAGGAGAGCAGGAAATCCAAATCTCCTCCCAAAGTGCCCATTGTGATTCAGGACGATAGCCTTCCCACGGGCCCCCCTCCACAGATCCGCATCCTCAAGAGGCCCACCAGCAACGGTGTGGTCAGCAGCCCCAATTCCACCAGCAGGCCTGCCTTTCCTGTCAAGTCCTTAGCACAGCGAGAGGCAGAGTACGCCGAGGCCCGGAAACGGATCCTGGGCAGCGCCAGTCCTGAGGAGGAGCAGGAGAAACCCATCCTCGACAGGCCAACCAGAATCTCCCAACCTGAAGACAGCAGGCAGCCCAATAATGTGATCAGACAGCCGTTGGGTCCTGATGGGTCACAAGGCTTCAAACAGCGCAGATAAATGCGGACAAGGAAAGGATGCCACTGCTGTCGCCGCCTTTTGGGTCGTCCGCCACGGGTCGCACTGCCGTAGCAGACAGCTGGACTTGAGCAGAGGGAACGACCTGACTTACTTGCACTGTGATCCCCTCTGCTCCGCCCACTGTGACCTTGAACCCCATGCACTGTGACCGCCTTCCTTCTCCCCCTTCCCACTGTGATTGGCACGTCTATAAGGGCTGTCCCAAGTCAATGGAAAGGGAAAGGGTTGGGGTGAGGGGAGTTGGGGGTTGGAGGGACCCATCAAGGACTCAGAGTAGAGAGTCAGACAGTGCCATTTGGCCACTTGGGGTAAAGCCAGTGCCAGCAATAACAGTTTATCATGCTCATTAATTTGGGATATCAGAACACAATTGAGAACTCCTACCTACCTATCTACCCACCCCAAAGTGCATGTCTTCACTTAGAAGCAAGTCCTATTCTGAAAAAAAATACCCTTTCTTCTTTTTATTTCTTCTTCCTATTTTCCTATTTTGTTTGTTTATACAAATATCTGATTTGCAAAGAAATGTGCATGGGAGGGGATTTAGCAGTTTAATGAATTTTTAATTGAAAAGGATAGTTTGATAGTCTACTTTAAGATGTTTCTGGGAAAGTCACTAGAAACATTAACCAATAGGATTTTGGTGAGCTTAGCTTCTGTATTCCTACTGCCGCCCAGAAAAGGGGCAGGGCTCTGCCGCCCCCAGGACAGATGAACACCCCATGCCTATACCTCCCGCCCCCAGCTAAGTCCCAGGGCATTTTGGCCCAACCTAGAGACTGGACTAGCTTTATAGGCTCAGAGAGCCTGGGGAGGGTTTTAACCCCACCTCTAGTATTTTGGGAGATTGGGAAAGTGATCAGACTTCTCCCTTCCCATACCCCTCAGGGTAGTTCTCTACTAGCCAGGCTTTGCTCCTTCTGGAAGCATGGAGTGGACACACTCCTGGGCTTTGGAGTGAGGGCTGCGAAGATTTGTTCGCAGTATTTTGCTGTCATCGTGGGAAGACCGGGAGAGAGTCGGGCTTCAGGTCTATGAGCCTTCTTCTGCCTCGTATGGTCAGAAAGTGGGGGAGATGGAGAGTGTTCCCACCCCCCACAAGGCTTTTGAACTCTCACTATGGAGCACCAGCTCTGTTGATGGCATCAGCTTGGCAGCTACTCCTGGCATATTTTCTTGTGAAATCACTACCTTGGAAGCAGACCAAGCTGACCAGTCAGATGGAAGAAAGATGTCCCTTGCAAGAATGGGCAGGGACAGACTGGTTTCCCTCACAGGCCTTGGCTATTCTTTTTTTTTTTTTTTTTTTTTTTTTTTTTGGGTCACACCCGGTGGTGCTCAGGGGTTACTCCTGGCTGTCTGCTCAGAAATAGCTCCTGGCAGGTACAGGGGACCATATGGGACACCGGGATTCGAACCAACCACCTTTGGTCCTGGATCGGCTGCTTGCAAGGCAAATGCCGCTGTGCTATCTCTCCGGGCCCAGGCCTTGGCTATTCTTGACCCCCTTTCCAGTGCAAGGCCTGGAATGAAGGCAATGTCCTCTCCATCCCAGGAGCTGAAGACCTTCTTTGGTTCCCTGAGATGGAGAGGCTATGCAGGCCTTGAATGCACTTTGTGTGCGTGGTCTAGCTCCTCTCAGGCTTTTTGGTCTCTTCCATTGCACTGCACCTTAGCCCTCAGCCAGCAGCCTGCTCTCCTTCCTACTCTGTGGATGAAATCTGGTGTGTTGGTGTGGTGACTTACAGTTATGGCAGCTCCCAGTGGCCTCGGAGGCAGGCTGAATTTTGTGGGCTTATTTTTGGCTCTCAGCCCTGCCTTGTGGGGATGTAGGCTCAGCCCAGTAAGCCATGTCCCTCTACATCTTCCCTGCCATAGGAAGCGCCAGCTGCTGGTAGTCAGCAACTAGTACCCTACACAGCCTTTACTGTGTGAAGCTAGGAGAGGTCTGCGTGCAAATCCAGACAGAGCATCAGTCATTATGAACCCACAGGGTTGCAATTGTGCCCACGGGCTGTTCTGAGGGGGCATTTCCTCTAGGAGCAGGCCAGGGGGAAGGTTGACTGCTGTCTTCTCGTTCCACTGCCCTCTGTCTCTATATTCTCAGTGTACGGTGTCCATCCCTCATGTAATTGTGTTGTCTGGCTCAAGGCGAAGCTGTCCTTGGCGGTGGGAGAAGGTGGACGTGGTAGACCAGGTGGGAGGCTAGCAGTGCTGAGTGCTCAGCCCTTGGGACCACCTGTTCTCGCCCCTCCTCTAGCAGAGCCAAAGGGAAGGCTGGCTGCTGGGTGTCTACATTGAGGATGTAGCGGGGATCGGTGATGCCACCTCCCTGCGGCCAAAGATGGGGCTCTGCCCGTTGTGTGCCTGTCACCACCCACCAGCAGTCATACCCTTGGCCTCCCAGATGGAGAGGTGGCAGGCAAAATAAAAGAAAGAAATAAAAAAAAAAAGATTCATTAGTTCATATTATATCAGGTATAATTTTTTCTGGAAGAAAAAATGATAGCTATATTCATTTTAGTGCAAAGATTTTTTTCTATTTGGAGTTGCAAAAGAAACAGTTAAACTGAAACAATTTTAAAAATCATCATCTTATTTCAACAAAGCATATTTTTAAATAAATGTTTCCATTATGAAAAGCCCTGAAAGTCTAATTTCCTTTTCTTGAATATATTGTTAACCTCATTAAATCATAGTAACCACAGATTATAAGAGGAAATTGATTTATTACTAGATAACTTTTAAGTATATTGCCACATCTGTTCTTCTTACCTCATCATTTTTCTATAAGCGAATACACTTATAGATGACTTAAAGATATGAATTTTTGTGTGTGTGTTTGTTTTTTGGGGGTCACACCCGGCAGTGCTTAGGTGGTTACTCCTGGCTCTACGCTCAGAAATCATTCCTGGCAGTTTCAAGGGACCATATGGGATGCTGGGATTCAAACCACCATCCATCTGCATGCAAGGCAAACGCCAAAGATAAGATTTTTTTTTTATCATTTTAGTGTACTTATTTTTGCCATGGACAAAATTTTCATGGTAACTAATAGAACGTCAATTTAAACCAAATATGTAAAAAATATGAATCATACTTTCAGATAGTGGGAGAAATGTGTACAAACTATTCAACCTATTGTAACTGGGACATGTGAAAAGTGAGGGAGGTTGGATTCTTTCTGTGACGCTGTTCCCAAGTCATTTGGCAGATAGAACCCCATAGAGCAACTGTTCTGGGGATTCTCCTTGAGGCTAACGCTTCAGAGACACCACTCTAGATATGGGGAGGACAGCACTTTTCTGGCTGTGTCTAAAGGTTGCAGGACAATGGAGAAGAGATTCACAGTCAGTCAGTTGATGTTTCAAGAGTCAACCAGCTTTATTCCCAGCTTTATTTATTTATGTGCATTTCTCCACATGGCTTCTATGCTGTTTTTTTAAGCACCCTCCTTCAGCTGCCCTCGATCCATCCTTGCTGTGACTACCCTAGCTCCTTCTCATTCTTCTCTGTTCCAAACAGCAGCTCCTCCCAGGTGTAGGTGGGTCTGACCATCTAGGTGGGATAAACAGGAAATTGTGTGAGTGGTAGCAGGGCGCCATCTCCCCATGATTACTAGTTATTCTCAGACTTGACTCCAGACTGTCTCTCCTCTCTCAAGAGCTCCAATTCAGGGAGATAACAGGTCATTTTATTGCCCACTGTGATGCTGATGAGAAATATTTCTTTCTTTCTTTCTTTCTTTCTTTCTTCTTCTTCTTTCTTCTTCTCTCTTCTTCTTCTTCTTTCTTCTTCTTCTTCTTCTTCTTCTTCTTCTTCTTCTTCTTCTTCTTCTTCTCCTTCTCCTTCTCTTTCTTCTTCTTCCTTCTTCTTCTTCTCTTCTTCTTCTTCTTCTTCTTCTTCTCCTCCTCTTCTTCTTCTCCTCCTCCTCCTCTTATCCTCCTCCTTCTCTCCTCCTCCTCCTCCTCCTCCTCCTCCTCTTCTTCTTCTTCTTCTTTTTTTTTTTGGGTCACACCCAGCAGGCTCAGGGGTTACTCCTAGCTCTATGCTCAGAAATCGCACCTGGCAGGCTCAGGGGACCATATGGGATGCTGGGATTTGAACCACCATCCTTCTGCATGCAAGACAAACGCCTTACCTCCATGCTATCTCTCCAGCCCAGAGAATTTCTAAGCCTTAATGTTTATGATTATCTTCTCCCTGGTGCTCGACTCCTCCCTGATTATGCTTCTGCTATGTCCTGCCACCTTGCATATATTCCAGTTCCTCTTGTCCTGTAGAAGCACTGTTGAAATGGAATCAAGTGTCTCTGGTCATTAGCCTGGGAATCGTTCTTCAGCTGTCATCAGCTGAAGATGAGCACCCCAAACTCACTAGGAGAATGGAAGTTGGCCCTTGCGGGTTGATGGGTCAGCAAAAAAGGTAGTAGACTCAGTAGAAAGGTCTCTGCTACTGTCTGTCTGTTTCACTCAACTGGGCTGAAGACTGGTAAAGTTGGCCACAATCTTTAAGCACTGGCAAAATGTGGACACTAAGTTATCACCAGTCTCTAAAACAGCCTGATAGCTTTACTCAAGTTTCACTTGATTTGCAGGGTGCGAAAACTGATCCCCACCTCTTCTTTTTGGGGTGGCTGTGTCATTAGAGTGAGGGTTTCTCTTTGAAGGAAAAGAAAAGTTAGTCCTGATGTTTAAACTGGTTTACCAGGTACAGGGAAAGAGGAGAATGTAGAAGGGAGAAAAGAAACTCGAAGTAAAAGAAAGGAATGAAATATTCAAAGTGAATCTATGGGCAATTCCAGAAATGAGCACAGTTCCTACTTGGTGTTAGCAAAATAGTTCTTATAGCATTTTCCCCAAAGTTTTCCTACTTGGGTGCTGCGGACCTTTATCCTAATGAGATAAAATGTCCCTAAGCATAACCTTAGTGAGTTCATTTTCCCACTGAGAGTCAAGCGGGAGCACGAAGAGGAGAATATGAAATATGAATTATGAAATGTGAAATAAATGAGACCACACAGAATGCATAGGGACTTGCGTCTAGAAAGACGAAGACAAATTTATTTTTTGAGCTGGGTAACTTTTAAGGGTTGAGCTCTGGAATTCGGGGTGTAATTTTGGAGATCAAAGAAAGTGGGAGATGGACAGGGAAGCAGAATGAAAGGCCATGGCTAAAATCTGCACATTAAAGAACCAATACTGAAGGTGAAAAGAAGTTTTGTTGTGGGTTAGCTTTGTTTTGGGTAAGCAGGAGAAACCAGGCAATTTTCAGGGAAGTGGGAAGAGAGAGAAATGTTTTAGAGTTTTGGGGAAAACTGAAAATTGCTTTACTCCTGAGCTAAGTTTTGGAAAAACATGATCTTGGTGCCAAGGTAGCAGAGATCACAGAGAAACGGTCAGTGGGAGACTTTTGGCGGGATTTGTACTGTGCTTCTTTGTTAGAAAGAAATATAGAGGCCTGGTTTCTAATAATGGTCAAAAATAAAGAGAGAGATAGTTACAGCCACGTTTAGAACTATGGCCAAACAATCCACGCGAAGGGTCAACTGATTTGACTGCTCTAAGCGGGCCTTTTTGGCAAATAATTCTTTTTCAGGAGTGCAACACTTCTGATGTGTGCCCTTCCTGAGTGGGGTGTAACACTTGGGACTTTCTACTTAGATAGAAGTCTATTGTTAGAGTGTCATAAGGGAAAAGACCATTGAATTGTGGGGGACCACTCCCTGGTGGGCTCAGGGAACCATATAGAATGCCAGAGATCAAACTCAGGCCAGCCATATGCAAAGCAAATGCCCTGACTGCTTTGCTAGTGCTCCGGCCCTTCCTTAGAATTTTTTAAAAATAGATTTATTTTAGCCACCCTATTTACAAAAGTGTTAATGTGTAAAGCATTTCAGTACCACAAACTCCATCTCAGTGTCAACTTCCTTTACTGTTGATTCAGAGTCTCCTCTCACCCCTACTAGGAAAGCTTCATATTGAAGACCAGTTTCTGCTATTTTGGGGGCTTCTTCTACCCACTTAATATGTTCCTTTATATCCCACATATGGGAAAAATCATTCTGTTTCTTTCTTCTTTTTGACCAACTTTACTTAGCATAAAACTCTCCAGATCTCTCCACATAGCCACAAATTGCACAATTTCGCTTTTTCTTGAAGCCAAGTAGTATTTATTCCATTGCTTATATGAACAATCGTTTATTTATCTAGTCATCTGTCTTGGGATACTTGGGTCATTTCCAGAGTTTGGCTATAATGAATAGTGCTACAATGATCATAGGAGTGCAAATGCCTTTTCTAAATAGAGTTTTGGGCCCTTAGGGGTAGATGTCAAGTAGTGAAATAAATAACTAAATCATATTGAAGCTTGATTCCTAGTTTTTTTGAGAAGTGGATATTGGACACATACCAGAGGATTTCATTTATCTATAATATATATAATAATAGGGAAGGTAATGCATGGTATTCACGGGGGGGGGCAAGTATTTGACCCTAGAATAATGCAATGAGGGTAGGGAAAGAAAGAAATTGAGGGGTGAAGAATAAGGGCAGGGGGCACAGGACAGGAGCCTTGGGAACATAGGTGGTGTAGAGATGTGTGATATAGCTATATCTAAACCACAGAGCCAACCTTACTGCAAAGATGAGAGCCAAACTAAAACAACCAAACTTAAAAATGTGTCTGTCGGGCCTGGAGAGATAGCACAGCGGCATTTGCCTTGCAAGCAGCCGATCCAGGACTAAAGGTGGTTGGTTCAAATCCCGGTGTCCCATATGGTCCCCCCCGTGCCTGCCAGGAGCTATTTCTGAGCAGACAGCCAGGAGTAACCCCTGAGCACAGCCGGGTGTGGCCCAAAAACCAAAAAAAAAAAAATGTGTTTGTCAAAAAGGCAGGCTGAGGTTAGAAGAGAACCTGGGAACATTGATGGAGGAAAGTTGACAATGATAGATTAGTGTTAGAACATTGTATGCCTGAAATTCAACTGTGAATAACTATACACATCAATATTTCTAAATAATTTTTGTAATTACTTTATTTAAGCACTGTGGTTATAAAACTGTTCAGATTGAGATAAAATGTACATCATTCTTTACCAGTTCACTTTTCCTGCTACCAGTATCCCTAGTTTCCCTGTTACCCACCCTTACCCCCCCCCCCCGCCTGCCTTTGGAGCAGGCATTTTACGTCTCTCTCTTCCTTTTTGACACTGTGGGTTGCACTATTTTTAATGAAATTAATAAATTTTTTTTAGAAGATTAAAAAAAAAGATCTGAATTCTAAGCTTTGGTGTGCTGCCACCAAGTGGTAGAAGGCTTATTAAAGTAAGACAATATAGTTTTCCTCTGCATTGTCATACTGTTGCACACATTATTTATGGGTCTCAGTGGCTGACTCACTTGATGTCCTGCCTCTATTCCTCCCTCCATGCCCGTAGGTCACCAGCATCTTTCTTTCCATTGGCAACTTACCTCCAATTCCCTTGTTGTTGCCTGGAGATATTTGATCTTAGGAGTATGTTCAACCTTTTTGTTGAGACAGGCCAGAAGAGCAGGCATACAATGGCCTAGAAAAACCTTCAGTCCCACCGAATAAACAATTCTGTAGTGACTTTAACACTTAGCAACACTCTAAGGGAATTGTGCCCCAAGGTCCCCAGCAGCCTCCACTCTCTTTGAATGTGCTGTCTTTCCTTCCTCCTACCTTCCCTTAATTCTTTTCCCTGGGATCACAGATAAACTTCTTGACTACTTGTTCTTGACCAGGACAATTTTGAGAAAACCCAATAAGACTGTTGTGTTCTTAGTTTACCTTTACCTTTCATGATTGATCATTAATTTGTCCTTGTTAGTCATATTACACATTTCCAAAGATCTCCAACTATTTTGTTGTTTGTTGTTGCCATTGTTGTTGTTTTGGCAGGGAATTTGGACCATACTCAGAGCCATTCAGAAATGACTTCTAGTGCAATATCAAGGGGTTACTTCCTGTGGTAGTCAGGGAACCATGCAGAGCCAGTAAAGGAATCTGGACTTTCAGCATGCAATCCATGTGCATTAACCCCTTGACCATTTCCCTGATTCCCCAGGTAGTAATTTTGAATCTTGCTGTAAGAACTTGTTCTGCCATATTCTCAGGTTTCTAGTCTCCAAGTTAACGATTTTTTCTCCCATCAACCCTTGTCTCCTGAGGAGTTGGCCATCAGTTGAACATAGAGTGGTGAGCAGTTGAACTTGTGTTCTGTGTTAGGACCTCACCAAGTGCATAAAGCACCACAAAAGTGTGTCATCTGGCAAGCATCACAACCAAGAAGATGCTCCAGGGCCATGGTCAGGAAGTACCTCTCTATATCAAGATGTGTATGAGCACCATAGCAACCACAATGTGTGTACCTCAGTAAGAGAGCAGGTTCCCTAGGGAGCATTCAGGAAACACTGCACTAAACCAACCCCAGCCCCAAACCCTAACCAAGTTTGCCAGCACTGAGTCCTGAGGTATGACTCAGAGAGCACCACTGTGAGGTATATATGCAAGCCCTGGTTATGGTAGCAACATTCACACTATTATATGTTTTTTTTAATATAATTTTTATTTTTATCATAGTGTCTTACATATTGTTGATAATAACATTTTAGGTACATATTTACATAAAATCAGGGGGGATTCCCATCACCCAAATTGTCCTCCCTACACCTCCGTTTTTTGTCCTACCTCCCATTTCCTCTTCCCTCACCCCCAGGGCGGCTAGAATATGTTGTCTCCTCTGTATCCAACCCACTACTTAGTAGTCTTGCACCTGTTTGGTCTTGATGCCTCCCTTATCTCCCCCTCTAACTGTAAGCAGGACTAGCTAGTTCAAGTTGCGTGGTTTTGCCGGAAAAAGAGAAGATATATAAACTGGGGTAAGAGTCTAATACTCCAAAAATGGGTGGAATCCTTCTAGAGGCTCTCATCATCAATTTGGGAGATGAAGGAGAAAAAGAAGGTGAAACACTCCACCAGTACCAAAAAAAAGTGTCAATTATCCAGTGAGGACTCCAGCTATATCGATAAGCACCACAATTTTTTTATGAAATTTTCACAGTAATTTTTGTTTTGTTTTGTTTTGGGGCCACATCCGGCTGTGCTCAGGGGTTACTCCTGGCTGTCTGTTCAGAAATAGCTCCTGGCAGGCACGGGGAACCATATGGGACACCGGGATTCGAACCAACCACCTTTGGTCCTGGATCAGCTGCTTGCAAGGCAAACGCCGCTGTGCTATCTCTCCAGGCCCTTTCACAGTAATTTTTAAGGTACATAGTGACAATGAATCAGGGGCATTCCCACCACTAGTACTGTCCTCCCTCCACTCCTGTTCCTAACATACATCCCATATCTCCTTCCTTTACCCCCCACCCCCAGACTGCTAATGTAACTAGTTCCCTCTGTTTATAGCTTGTTGTAGGTTGGGTATCAATTCTGTTGTCCTTGACTTTGTGTTTGGTGTTGAAGTCTGATCATTTTTTATTTCTACTCAATGTTCATAAACTGTTTGGTCCTGGTGCCATCCATCCTTTTGTAGCTAACCTAAGAGCAAGTACCAGGTTTAATAGTTCAGTCCTCTAACAGTGCCCTGTATATTGGTTCACATGTGGAATGCTTTGGTTTTCTAAGGCCCATCCTAGCAAAATCACACAGTCCGATGACTTAAACAGATATTTCTCAGATTTCTAGAAGTTGGAGGTTCAAGGATCAAAGTAGCTGCAGGGTTGGTTCTGATTAGGCCTTTCTTGGGCTTGTGAGGGTCACTTTGAAGCTGTTTCCATGTGAATGTTTGAGGATGTTGCCTGTGTTCATTTTCTTAGAGGGTTATAGTCACATGGGAAGAAGATGCACTCAAATAGCCATCCCAGTTTTTGTTGTTTGTTTGTTTATTTGTTTGTTTTTTGGGATCACACCAGATGGCGCTCAGGGGTTACTCCTGGCCCTGTGCCCAGAAATCATTTCTTGGACCATATGGGATGCCAGGAAATCAAATCCGTGTCCATCCTGGGTCAGCCATAAGCAAGGCAAGTGCCCTACCACTGTGCTACCACTCTGGCCCGGTTATCCAAGTTTTGACTAAATTTCAATTTTGTATTTAGAATAAAGCCTCTTTCTGTAACATTCTAGGTTCTCTGCCATGGATTAACACTTTAGACTTTGAAGAAAGGGTTCTATGATCTTTTTCCCTGGATTGGGAGGTGGAGAAATTCAGCTAGTTATCTCATTATTGAAAAAAAAAAGAAAGAAAGAATTCTTCAACAAGGATACGTACTCTGTGCATTTAAATGTGTAAGACGCAAGCCTGGCCTTCAAGGACTTGAAAACACAGATAATGGAAGTAACTTTAAATATATGCCTCTGCTCTGCAGATAATTGCTTGCTTTTGCTCTTTAGATTGTGAGTTTAGTCTTTTCATTTTCTTGACTTCTTTCTTTATTATGTTTAGGTCTTGCAGAAAAGGCCTTTTACCTTCGCAGTGTTGGGGCTTTTTTCTTTTGGTTTTATGGACTTCTTTTAGTCCCAAAGGTATTAACTGTTAAAATGCAGTGGAGCTCTTAAAAGTAGCTTTTAGCTTGCTATTGCTATTCTTAGCAACGCCTCAGCTTCTGATGTGCTTAGAATGTGGACCCATGAACTTGAAATTGTTCTTTAATGTGGCTAAACCTTTGCAATGAATCTGTGGAGGACTGACAGACAGGAGTGCCGGGAAATTTATTCTAGCTAGTTGGCAAGTTCCCAGCTGATTTCATTGAGTTCTTTTAAAACAACAACAAAACCTGTCATTACTGAGACGGTAATTAAGATCATAAATCAAAGTTTCCTCTGGAAATCATTTTACTGAGTTTCGAATGAGCACAAATGACACTTAAAATAATTTACTCAAATTCATATGTCATTGTCCTGTAAATCATTCTGACTTAACATATTTCATTAGAGATAAGCTGGAATTACCTCTCCTAGCCTAAAAGATTATAATTAGAGACCTCATCAAATTAATTTAGAATTTTCAGATTTCAGGAAAATCCTTAGTATGCTGCTGAGATTCAGGTGAGTCAGTCTTTATTTTAAAACTTTTAACACAGTGATGAACTAAATTTCTGAGAGAGTTGTCATCAATGTGCCAAGTTCTCTAAGAACAGAGACTGTCAGGACACAGAATAAGAGGGTGCCCAGCAAAGTTTCCTTTGATTAAGAATTAACTTTTGACCTAAAAACAGACTGGCAGAGGGCCAGAGTAATAGCACAGTGGTAGGGTGTTTGCTTTTCATGAAACCAACCTGGGACAGACCCGGGTTCGATCCCCAGCATCCTGTATGGTTCCCTGAGCCTGCCAGGAGCGATTTCTGAGTGAAGATCCAGAAATAACCCATGAGCACTACCCAGTGTGGCCCCCAAACCATAAATAAATAAATAAATAAACATTAAAAAAAGGAAACAGGCTGCCAGAACATTCCAATGGAAGAAAAAGAATGAGTGAAAATGTCTGGGGAAAGAACTGAAGGAAGAACATGCAGGAAGAGAAGTAGAGTGTGGCAGAGGATAGCAGATAATGAGAGATTGACTGGGAAGATGGACTGAGCCAAATCCTGGCCTGTTTTGTTTTATTTTATTTTTATTCTTTAATAGTTTTTGGGTCACACCCCCATAATGTTCAGAAGTTAATCCTGGCTCTGCATTCAGGAATTTCTCCTGGAAGATTCAGGAGACCATCTGGGATGCAGGGAATAAAATTTGAATTGTCTGCATGCAAGGCAACAGCTTTATCCACTGTACTATCACTCTGCCCCCCCTTTTTTAAATAATAAAACCCCAGTGATGCTTGGCTTGATAGTGATTGAGAGGATAAAACTTCACACATCCTGGACTTGTTCTCTTCCAACTGACTCTATGGCCTCCACCCCCTGGCCAGTTCTTTCTTTTCTTTCTCAATTTAAGTACCATAATTTTTGAAGTTGTTGACAGTTTCAGGCATGCAATGTTCCAATTCTAATCCCATCACCAGTGTCCACATTCTTCCACCAATTCTCCAAGGTTCCCTCCAGCCCCAGTCTATCTCCTCGAAAGACACAATTTTAAGTTGCATGATTGTACTTTGGTCCCCATGCTTACAGTGAGGTTGAATCTAATGGTTTATAGAATACTATGTAGCCACAAATAAGGATGATATCATGCAATTTACTGTAACAGGGATGGAACTGGATGAGCCCATGTTAAGGGAAATAAGGCAGAAAAAGAAGGATAAAAAACAGATGTTTTCACCAATCTTCCCAGTCTTGTCTCTTCATTTTTATTTAAAAATTTTTTTATTGAATCACTGTAAGATACAGTTAAAAAGTTGTTGATGATTGAGCCATAGAGATAGTACAGCAGATAAGGTCTTGTATTGAGCCAACCTGGGTTCAATCCCCAGGATGCCATACAGTCCCCCAACTACTGCAGGGGTGATTCCTGAATGCAGAGTAGGGAATAATCCCTGAGCATCGCTGGGTATGCTCCCCTCCCCCCCAAAAAATAGTTGATGATGGTCCATGTCTTTTCTTGAAAGGTGTTACATATGTGTCTGTTCTTTTGCACTCATGGTCAGCAACAAGGTTCATGGGCTATAGCTAAACCCAATAATGTTCAATTTATGAAAGACAGCTTCAGTGGAATTTTGGAGAATCAGTAGTTGAGAGATGAAAAGGAAAGTAAGACATAGGCAAATTAGAAGAATTTTAGTAGAGTGCCCACCCAAGGGAGAGAGAATTGAAAATCTGCAGGTCTGAAGGAAGACCTGGGAAATGAAAATGAAAACCAGACTTAGGGTCATGCCCAATAGTGTCAACATTTTCTCATTGCTGTCCCATCATGGTAGAAAGTATTGACTTCTTTTTATTATCAAGATTCCATGAGTTAGAATTTTGTGACCACATAAGACATAAGAACCCTACATTCCAGAGATCCAGGGTTTGGATCCACATGTTTGCTCAAGGTTGAGTCATTAATTCAGGTTGTTAGATTTCAAAAATGTAAAGAATACTTCACACAGACCTAGGTCCATTGGAGTAATCAGATAACCTCTCCCATCTCCAGTTAATATTTCAATTGAAAGGAGAAAAATTGGATGATTCTACTGAAGCATAAAGTAATTTTCCTTTTTTAAAAAATATAGACATATTCAAGTTGATTAGGATAGTTTCCCTAGATAGATATTTGGTATTCAAAGATCATATTTGTGCTTTATAGGTCACAGTGGTCCTCAAACTATGGTCCTCGGGCCACATATTGTATTTGTATCTGTTTTGTTTCTTCATTGCAAAATAAGATATATGCAGTGTGCGTAAGAATTTGTTCATAAGTTTTGTTTTTACTATAATCAGACCCTCCAATGATCTAAGGGACAGTGAACTGGCCCCCTGTTTAAAAAGAATAGGACAATGACTACGTGTTTCTATTTATTAAACTCTAAATAAGGATTTAATAGAAAATCAAGAAGTAAAACCATGAGGAAATTAGAGAATGAAGCAAACAAAATAAGATTTATATTATACAAAGGATACTGAAGTGGTGAAAATACTGAATATTCATGTTAATTCCAAAGTTCCAAAGATTTTGTGTAGGTCTAATTGAAAAACTCTACAGGGAAGAAAACCAGGAATCAGCCAGATAGAAACACTTGGTGATTGCATGGTGGTGGACATGGCAGAAAAATGAAATAATATGCAGGTAGACATCATGCCCTTTACAGAATTTGTAGACAAGACATCCCACATATCTTACTTATAACTGGTAAGTATCAGTATTTTTATTCATTTTTATTTATCAAATACTTGTGTGACACATTCAAATAAACTCCACAGCAAGTTCACAAAGTAGAATATTTTTATTTTTCTCATTTTATTATACTCATGTAGGTGGGAGGGGGACAACAGAAAGGGCAAATCACTAGCACATGGCATTCAGATAATGAGTGGCAGGGTGAAGGATTCAAATCCAGACCATCTGACTTAAGAGTCTTATTTTAAACCAGTATACTATGCTGACTTTCCACATTTGAGGATGGGAGAGAAGGCAAGTGCTTTGTTTTGCTTCATTTTCTATCTTGGCTTGATCTGAAAGAACCTCAATAGATATTGGTCAAAGATATGCACACATTCAATTGAAGACCAATGCAGTGATACAGTTTTTGTTTGTTTGTTCCATGGTTGACTCATTAACTCAGGTTGTTAAGAGTTCAAATATGCAAAAATGAGTCACGTGTATTTCTAATCTTCAAGAAACAGAATATGCATTAGAACAAGGAAAGCCTTTTCAACAAATGGTATTGAGAAAACTGGTCAGTCAGTTGTAGAAAAAATGAACTTACACCTTTATCTCACGCATAAAAGTCAATTTAAAGTGAATGAACCACCTTGATAGCAGGCCTACATCCATAAATTATATTGAGAAAAACATAAATAGAACCCTTCGTGACATTAAAACTAAAGGCTTTTTTTTTTGGGGGGCCACACGCGTTTGATGCTCAGGGGTTACTCCTGGCTAAACACTCAGAAATTGCCCCTGGCTTGAGGGGTTCATCCAGGGGATGGAACCACAGTCCTTCCTTGGCTAGCACTTGCAAGGCAGACATCTTACCTCTGTCAACACCTCTCCAGCCCCTAGAGGCATTTTCAATAATTCAATGCCATTGACCAAACACATGAAAGCAATGATAAACAAATGGGACTATGTCAGACTAAGAATTTTATGCACTGCAAAAGAAGCAATACCAAAATAAAAAGACACCCACAGGCCTGAGGAAATAGTTTCTCACTTCTCATATGATAAAGGATTTATATCCAAGATATAGCAAATATTTGCAAAACTTAGCAAGAGGTATTAAAGAAATAGTACAGTGGTAAAGGAACCTGACTTCCATGCAGCTGATCTGAGTTCAATCCCTGTCATTATTTTATTTATGTATTTATGTATTTATTTATTTGATTGTTGGGCCACACCTGGCAGTGCTCAGGGATTACTCCTGGCTCCAAGCTCAGAAATCGCTCCTGGCAGGACCGGGGGTCCATATGGGGTACCGGGATTCAAACCAATGACCTTCTGCATGAAAGGCAAATGGCTTACCTTCATGCTATCTCTCCGGCCCCAATCCTTGTCATTATTTATAGTTCCTCAAGCACTGCTGAGCATAGAGCTAGGAGTAATCCCTGATTACCTCTGGGTATGCCCACAAAACAAAACAAAAGCAATCACCCCATTCAAAAAATGGAGAGAAGAGATGAACAGAAACAATACTTTCTGTGGACCAAATAACTTTCTTACTTAAAATGCCACTGTAGTCCACTAGGTAGAAATATATTAACTGCAATATCATTTAGACAAATTAAAAAATAATTTTTAAAGCAAATGAACTTTGGGTTAATATTGCTCATCTTTGCCTCCATTCTGTTCAATTTATTTGTATTGTGTTGAAAAGTTACTTTATGGCTTTTAATTTCTGTCTGAAAATGGAAAAGGTGAAACCATATTCTGATGGCTGATGTTCAGGTCCCCAATCTGGTCTAAATTGTCTGACCCAGTAAGATATTCAACAATTAATCTAACCCACTTGACAGTTGCTCCTGTAGGGTGATTGATTTACTTTGATTGATTTATTAATGGTCTTGCATCATTGCTCAATTATGATTTGAATATAATTCAGGATTTAAATGTGAGCTTGCCATCATACTGTCATTAAAATTCTATTACAGTAAAAAGAAAAAGGACACATGTTAAGTGGCAAGTCCTTGCTAAAAGTTTATGCTACATTTGGTTCTCATGTGCTGTTCTATTTTTTTCTGGTTTATTTTTATGTTTGTCTGTTATCTTCTATTTGGGGAGTCATACTCATGGTGCTCAGTGGCAACTCTTTGTGGGACAGAGGTCATTCCCAGTGATGCTCAGGAAACCAGACATGACCTCTCACATGCACAGAATGCACTGAGCTTGTTGGACTGTCTCTTGACCCATTTATTGGGGGGGGGGCACATCTAGTGATGCTCAGGGGTTACTCCTGTATCTGAGCTTAGAAATCACTCCTGGAAGGATCAGGGGACCCTATGGAATGCCAGAAACTGAATCCAGGTCTGCTGCATGCAAGGTAAACATCCTACCTGCTGTGCTATCACTCTGGCACCCCCTTTATGTATTTTGAGGTAACAGCGATTAGCATCAGTGGAAGTTTCTGAGGCTCTTCTTAACACCTCTTCATAGTATTTTGTCACCCAATTCCCACCATGAGAGAGCCAAGATCCTCTCACCACCATAGACAGGACCCTTTCTCCTACTGATCTCTAATGGAACCTCTCCATACTTTGCACCCCATAATCTTCCCCATCTGTCTCACTTCTGTGATCTGAATCCAAGGGATTTTTTATATAATTTTTAAATTTTTAAATAATTTATTTTTTTAATTTAATTTAATTTAAATAATTTTAAAAATTTTAAATAATTAGAGTACTATGATTGTAATTGTGTTAATTTTCATTTCTTGCCACCACCAAAGGGCCAAGACTCTCACCCATTGTCCTAAAGTAACCCCTAGTTAAATTCCACTCTCATTCCCCCACAAAAGCTCCTTCACCTCCCTACTTCGTAATCTCAGTCCTAAAGTCAAAGTTTAAGAATGTGTAATCACCAGATAATTGTCTCTTTCTTTATTTGGATTCTCTATATATAGCATATGAATGAGATTGCCTGGTATTTGTTCTTTTCCTCTGACGTATTTTTCTTCATTTGATTTTTTTTTTTTTTTTGGTTTTGTGTCACACCTGGTAGCGCTCAGGAGTTACCCCTTGCTCTATAGTCAGAAATTGTTCCTGGAAGGTTTGGGAGACCATATGGGATGCCGGGGATTGAATTGAGATTCAATCAAAGTCCAGGGTTGGTTGTGTGCAAGGCAAATGTCCTACCACTGTGCTATGGTTATGGCCCCTCATTTGATATTCTTAACTCCATAGATATAGCAAAAAGGCCATGTTTCATATTTTCTTATAGCTGACTTGTACTCCATTGTGTAAACATGCTACCACAACTTCTAATACTTATATGATCAACTGCATGTTTATGTTTTTATTTGGAAGATTATTGATTTTTCTCATTTTCGAATAGGAATTTACTGATTAGCAATGGCGGAACAAATCATAGAGAAGTTAAAGAGATTGGATGAGCAAGTTGTGCTACTATTGGCCAGAAGAGCAAAGGTTTGTACAGGGCAAGGAATTTGATAGTGGAAGAGAAGCATTTAAAAGTGAATGAATGAACATACTTGTGAACTTGAAAATGGTGATGCATTTGGGGTGGGAGAGATAGCACAGAGGTAGAACAGTAGAGCCTTGCATGTGGTCAACCCAGCATGGACAGTAGTTCAAATCCCGGCATCCAATATGGTCCCCTGAGCCTGCAGAAGGAGTGATTTCTGAGCACAGAGCCAGGAGTAACCCCTGAACGCCACTGGGTGTGACCCAAAAACCAAAAAAGAAAAAAAAATGGTGATGTTTAAATAATAATTTTACTTCCATGAATTTTTCATAATTATCTCTTTTTGTTAAAAAAATGAGGGTAAGGAATATTGAAAATGTGATGAATGCATTCTAATATAGTGATCAAATTTTTTTCTTTAAAAAATTTTAAATTTGGGGGGCCGGGCGGTGGCGCTAAAGGTAAGGTGCCTGCCTTGCCTGCGCTAGCCTTGGACGGACCGCGGTTCGATTCCCCGGTGTCCCATATGGTCCCCCAAGCCAGGAGCAACTTCTGAGCGCATAGCCAGGAGTAATCCCTGAGCGTTACCGGGTGTGGCCCAAAAACCAAAAAAAAAAAAAAAAAAGAATTTTTAAATTTGGGACCAGAGCGATAACAAAGCAGATAGGGTGTTTGCCTGGCATGCAGCCAACCCAGATTCAATCTCTGGCATCCTATCTGGTTCCCAGAGCTTGTCAGGAATGTAGTACCAAGAATAACCCCTGAGTGCCACTGGGTGTGACCCAAAATACAAATAAAAAATGTTTTAAGAACCATGATTATGAGGTTATTCATACTACAGCTACTTTTTTCACAGATAAAATTGTTCGTGATCGAGTTACAGTCATACAATGCGCAACAACCTTCACCAGTGCCCATTTCCCACCACCAATGTCAACAGTTTCCCTCTCACCATCCCCAATGCTCTTCTCTTACCCCGCCTGCTCGGGGGCAGTCATTTTGCTTCACACTCTTTTTAAAAAAAAAAAACAAACTTTTTTTTTTTAATTTAAAGAACTTTGATTTATAAAGTTATTGATAGCTGAATTTTAGGATATAATATCTCAACACCATTTCAACTTTCATCACCAGTGATGCTATACTCCATCATCACCTACATGCCATCCACCCACCTCTATCTCTGCCTGGAACATTATAAAGTTTGTTAGTTGCAGCTTAGATTTCATGCTTCTAGCACTGTTGAGTTTGTACCTTGGGTTTATAACTATACCACTAGGCCACAACTGATGAGAATTTTAAAGTTGCAAACCAAGAGTAACTTACTAAAGCAATTTACTAAATCAGGCTTAGACTTCCCAAAGTTTATTTCATTTAATTTTTTTTTTTTTTTTTTTTTTGGTTTTTGGGCCACACCCGGCGGTGCTCAGGGGTTACTCCTGGCTGTCTGCTCAGAAATAGCTCCTGGCAGGCACGGGGGATCATATGGGACACCGGGATTCAAACCAACCACCTTTGGTCCTGGATCGGCTGCTTGCCAGGCAAACACCGCTGTGCTATCTCTCCGGGCCCTCATTTAATTTTTAGATGAATATAATATACTTTAGAATATATACCAGTGAAATGGATTTAAGTTGTCATGATGTTTTTATTTATATAAATTTCAAGTTTAATTATAATAATTGTGATCTTAGATTATTTTTCTGTGAGTTCCCTTATTCAAAACCATTCTATTTTCTCATATTATGTCATGGCGTTCATTTGGGGTCTCATATTGGTTTGTGTGTTCCTGATTGAAAATTCTCTGGAAATTCTTTTTTTTTTTTTTCTCTGGAAATTCTTTTAAGAGTACATAACTTTAAAACATTTTTAGTGTCTAAATCATAAAATTAAAACATAATTTTGGAAACAAGCAACATATAGGTAAGAATAAAAAATATCACCAATTAAAATTTGTCTTTGTTTTCCAATTCTTTTCACTGTGGCAAGTAAATTTTCACAGTTGGGGTTTATCCATACACATTTTTTATGTTCTTAGAAAGTTATACAAATATATTAGTATAGCTACATATGTTGCTACATGTAAATAGACACACATAAATATATGTATGTATTTATAATTATATTTATGAAAGGTGGATTATTTTGAACTTTGTTGATAAAATGAGATAACTGTATATATAATTTTTAAGTAGGATATTTTGCCTTTTTAAAATTTTATTCAGAAATAATTTTTTTTTTTTTGGTTTTTGGGTCACACCCAGCAGCGCTCAGGGGTTACTCCTAGCTTTTCACTCAGAAATCGCTCCTGGCAGACTCGGGGGACCATATGGGATGCCGGGATTCTAACCACAGACCTTCTGCATGCAAGGCAAACGCCTTACCTCCATGCCATCTCTCCGGCCCCCAGAAATAATTTTTGACTCATATTAAGTTGCAGAAAAGAACAGAATCCAGATGCCTTCAATGATGATATCTTAAATAGTGGTAATACAATGTCAAAACCAGCATGAATCACAGCTAATACTGACACTAGAGCACTATCATACAGTAATTTTGAAACTTGTGTATCTGTTAACCAGTTGGGTTTGATCTCCCACAAAGGTTCAGATGACCTTTTCTCAGCATAGCTAACTAGACACTTTCTTCTTCCAAGAAATAACTCCTTGGTGTGGGAAAAGAGTTAATCAAATCTTTGAGGACTAGGGATTGGAAGGACTAGAACCATTACTTAAAGAATATGGATTTCTTTTTTCAATTTTAAGATTGTGTATATTCAGGACCGGAGCGATAGCTCAGCAGTAGGGCGTTTGCCTTGCACACGCTAACCTAGGATGGACCTTGGTTTGATCTCCCTGAGTCCCATTTGGTCTCCCAAGCCAGGAGCGATTTCTGAGCACATAGCCAGGAGTAACCCCTGAGCATCACTGGTGTGGCCCCAAAAACAAAAAACAAAGCAAAACAAAAACCAATTGTGTATATTCAGAGTCTTTTTTTTCCAAAATGGGTGATACCACCTCCGTGGAAAATGCTAGAACCATGATTTGTTCACTTACAGATGTACAGAAGGTACATTCCAGGAGGACACTGAAGGATGTATTTTCTGTAAAAATGACAATAGGCCATATACGTTGGAAAAACGTTCCTCGAGAGATTAGAAAGAAGCTTAAGTCCTTGTCTCAATCCTTGTCATTTCTTAATAAGCAATCACTGACTCCTTGCTTTTTGGTTTTTTTTTGTTGTTGTTGTTGTTGTTTTTAGGCCACACCTGGCCGTGCTCAGGGGTTACTCCTGGCTGTCTGCTCAGAAATCGCTCCTGGCAGGCACGGGGGACCATATGGGACACCGGGATTCGAACCAACCACCTTTGGTCCTGGATCGGCTGCTTGCAAGGCAAACGCCGCTGTGCTATCTCTCCGGGCCCTCCTTGCTTTTTATGGCCTAGAAGATTGTAGTTCGAAGTGTACCATGCAGGTGTGGTGTTATCAGTGATCAAGTATTTTCTAGATGAGAAATTCATCTTTTTATTCTCAAGCACCATGAGATGTCACCCTCATCTCTCCCCTTGATGCCTCCAGTGCTCTGGCAAAGGGATGATATATCCGTGAGCTGCCCTATTTTCTAGAGTATTGGCAGCCATGTAAATCTTTTATAAGAGTGTTGGTAAATTAGTTAATTTAATAACAAAGGTTATTTTCCTTTGCCAGCCTGTTTCCTACTGTCTTGATGACTCACCTAGTCAAAGAGAACCCTAAACCCCAACACAGTATTTTATTTAATACTCATCTTATTAATCCTTTATTTGTGTGTGTGTGTGTGTGTGTGTGTGTGTGTGTGTGTGTGTGTAGTTTTAACACTTCATCCCTCTATAGGTTTCCAAAATTAACCCACTCATTATACACCCCATTCACTGTCTGTATTCTGGGTAATGGCTAATCTATCCTCCACCCTTTTTTTTGGGGGGGTGACCACACCTGGTGATGCTCAGAGGTCACTCCTGGCTATGCTCTCAGAAATTGCTCCTGGTTTGGAGGACCATAGAGGATGCTGGGGATTGAACTGCAGTCTGTCCTAGGTGAGGGTGTGCAAGGCAAATGCCCTACCACTTGTGCCATCCTGTCCTCCAACATTTTCTTTTGCCACTTGAAGATATTAAATACATGAACTTATTCACAACATCAAAGTTTGATATAGACTTTTACACTAAACATAAATGCCTTTGAGATTCATTGAAGTTTTCACATGCATCGGTGACTTTCTGATCATAAGTCATATATCAGTGTCATAGCTCTGTAATCTTCCATGATCTGATTTTAAAGAGTATCATTCACTCACCAACTGCAGGTCATTTGGATTCTAGTCAGGGTTTTGTTTTTACGCTGCTAAAAATAAAGACAGTTGCTAGGAAGATTTGCTGATATTTCTGTGCATGTTTATTTTCTCTGGCATGATGGCTGAAGCACATGACTGTGATTGAAATATAAGCCTCTTATTAGATATACCTCTTAGGACAAGGTCATACTAGGTCACACTCATAGTGATCAAGGTCACACTGCCCCAATCCCTTTCCTGTCAGCATCTCAATCTTCAACCTGCCTCTAAAAAAGTTCCTTTCTTGAAACTGGGAACATTGGTGGTAGGAAATGTGCACTAGTGAAGGGAAGAGTTTTGGACATTGGATGGTTGAAACTCAATAATGAACAACTTTGTAACATATATATATATATATATATATATATATATATATATATATATATATATGTTATATATATATATACACAAAAATAACAAGTGTCTCTTTTTTTAAGGATCTCCATTCTGCTTTACCAGTTTTATAACTTCTGATTACAATTGTTTTTCTATTTGTCTGCTTATTTATTTTCCACTATGAAGCCAATTCCCATAGCACTTAATCCACCATTGACTGAAGTCTAAGAGTCTAAATACTTTGATTTGCTTTCAAAGTTTCATCTTTTCATTCCTCTATGTTGTGCTCTTCGGGTTCCTTAAACTCAAAGAGTACCTTCTTCTGGGTGCCTTCTTAAACCCAAAGTGTACCTTCTTCTGAGGACCTTCTCTTTTTTTTTTCTTTTTCTTTCTTGTTCTTGTTACTAATCTTCTTCTACTCCTCCTTCTTCTCCTCCCCTCCTCTTTTTCCTCTTCCTCTTCTTCTTCCTCCTCCTTCTTTCAGCAAAGTCCTCTTTCACTAGCTCTTCCTCTATTGCCAACTTCAATGACAAATGTTGATGTGATTTACTATATGTGTGAGTGACAAAACATGTGGGAGAAACAAAGGTGGGCTGGAAAGACTCACCTCAGTGGATCCAGCAATTCTATGTATAAGAATTTTTTTTGATTACTAGATAGGTGTTTTATAAATTCTGAATTTTAGAAGTAGGAAGGATTCTAGGATTCTAGGAAGGATTCATCATTCTAGGATGATCATCTACTCTGACAACCTCAATCCAAAAATGGAAAAAGAATGACCCAGGTGACTATGCAGTGGTATTAAAAAAAAAAAAACTCATCCATGTGACCCCTGATTTTCAAGCAGCAATAATTTACCATTATGACTGCTACATATATCTGGTATTTGTGTATCTAAAGGTGAAAATTATATTTTGTGTATCTAAAGGGGAGATAAATATTCATTTTATCCCCACTGTTACATTTTGGCTTTACAACAGGAAAGCAATCAGAATCTAGCATGTAAGAAGACTTTGGTTACACCTTTGACATTTGATTTTGACACGGAATATGAAGAGACTATTACTACATCTAAACCTAAGACGGTCTCAAGAGTCACCAAAGAGAAGCCAAATGTCATTAAGAGACAAAAAAGGTAACCCATCATAATTACCTCAAACTTTCAATTGGGAGCTTTAAAGCATCGCTTTAAATGTGTTTTATAGGGGCCGGAGAGATAGCATGGAGGTAAGGCGTTTGCCTTTCATGCAGGAGGTCATCAGTTCGAATCCCGGCGCCCCATATGGTCCTCTGTGCCTGCCAGGAGCAATTTCTGAGCGTGGAGCCAGAAATAACCCCTGAGCACTGCCGGGTGTGACCCAAAAACCACAAAAAAAAAAAATGTGTTTTATATTATGCAATCTATACTAAGTATAAACTCTGTCAAGCATATGTATATGTCTCAATGATTATGAGTTACACTATGCTATATTTCATCCTTAGATTCTAACGTTGTATAATTAATATCACAATTATATCAAATTATAATGATCATAATTAATTATGGCAATTGCAAGCAGTAATTAAGATTTTTAATGTTTAAAGATAAATGTATTTCCTTTTTGGTTTTTGGTGCTTCTCAGGGTTTACTCCTGACAGTGCTCAGAAGGGGTGGATCATACGAAGTCCTGGGGATAGAACTGGGGTCACCTGTGAAAGGCAAGAGTCCCTCATGTACAACTCTCCAGCAAGCAGGCTTTTCTTGGGCTCTGTTATATTGCCTCCAATTAATGTCAGGATTTATTTCAAACTTTAATCATTATATGGAGTTGAAAACATGCTTGAAAATGAAGGCATTTGCTCTGTGTTTTTATAAAGAGTAACCCAAAGATTCTATAAACTTAATATTTCACTGGCATTGTTTCAGGTGTTATACAACTTTTTTGGTAGACATTGGAAATGTAGTAGAGAGCTGAGAAAAAGAAACGCATTCTACTGAGTAAAATGAGTAAAACTTAAACAAATTGGGCTTTGATAGCAAGATAGTTACTGATCCCCTTGGAATAGCCTGGAGATCCACTGAAGCCATATGACTGCTGGTTGAGAAACATAGGTCTAGGACCCAAGAGATGATGGTACAGAGTTTAAAGTGCTGGCCTTCCATGCAGTCTACCCCAGTTCAACAACTGGTACCATATGAGGGTACCCAGGGCTCTACCGGGAGTGGTCTTGTCTCTCTATTTTAAGTGATAGTCATGAATGAACTCAAGTTGTACCTACTCAATCCTGAGCTTTCACACATTTAGGACAGAAACCAAATGAACAGAACTGGCACTTCACATTTCTCCAAATTAAGTTGTTAAATTCATTTGAGAAGTTGTGTGATAAATTGAGAATCACTTGATTTCTTTCAGGACTCTCTCTTCCAGAACAAAGCCTGAATCTAGAAAGAACAATTTTGAAACGTTAAGTTTAAGAACACGCTTAGTGGCATCAAATATTAAGAAACCAGAAAGAAATCCAGAAGGTAAGTGTGTCAACGTACTTATTTCGCCTTTGGTTTATTAATTAGTGATTTTATCTTATTTATATAATCTTTAGAGTACTTTGGTCATTTGAACAGATAATAATATTTGTTGAAAAAAAATTAAAATCCTCCTATATCAAAACCCAGCAAGTTGGGCCCGGAGAGATAGCACAGCGGCGTTTGCCTTGCAAGCAGCCGATCCAGGACCAAAGGTGGGTGGTTCGAATCCTGGTGTCCCATATGGTCCCCCGTGCCTGCCAGGAGCTATTTCTGAGCAGACAGCCAGGTGTAACCCCTGAGCACCGCCGGGTGTGGCCCAAAAACCAAAAACCAAAAAACAAAACAAAACAAAAAAAAAAAACCAGCAAGTTTGGAGAAGGCTTTACCAGTGATTCTCTGCTGACAGGGTTGATGGCTCAATACAAGGGCCCCATAATGCAAGGCTTCTGGGGACCTGCAGTGTCAGGGACACTCAGGCCATTCCAGGAGTTGTGGGAATCTTTGGGGTCACACCTGGAGGTGCTTGAGGGCTTCTAGGGCTGCACCTAGTGATGCTCAGTGGACATTGTGGTATAGGAATCAAATTTGGGTCAGACATATACATGCCCACCACTGTGCTATCTCCCAACTTGGAAAGTATTTTTTCTAGAGAGTGTGTCTATTATTTCTTCAGTGAGAAAATTTTAGTGTGTCATACAGAAGACTTTCCTAATTGGAAATTTCAGAGTGACTAGTTACACAATTCATAATTATGTTTATGTATTAATATTTCTGGAAAGAAAAATCTCAGCGTTTCAGTTCCATCTTTGTTACCATTTGAAAAATTAAGTAATAAAAAAAAAGCAATTACCGTATTTTCTGGCATATAAGACGACTTTTGAAACAAAAAAAGTCAACCGAAAATTGGGGGTCGTCTTATACGCCGAGTATATTCTGAAAAATGTTTCAATATGCCGCTAAACGAAACAAACAAAAAAATCAGGCCTCAGAGTTTCCAAATCTCTTTCTTGGGGGCTCCCAAACAGTACTCAGGAGATCTGGGGGCCACTTCTGGCAAAACCCAACTAACCGTGTTGGTGATTCAGTGCTAGGGTCTGAGGATGGGGTATTGTTTGGTTCATGTAGTGGGGGAGAGTCACTGACACCACCAGGGAATTGCCAGAAAAGGTGCCTATAAGGGACCAATCACTGCAGGGCTGCTCGGACCGCCTCTCTCACTCTGCCAATCCAAGCAGGCTTTTGATGCATGCAAATTAGACAATGTTCTGTACGGAATCTACACTGTCAAAAGCCTGCTCAGATTGGCCAGAGTCAGAGAGGAAGTCTATTACAGTAGAACCTTTGAACCTTTGCTTGTTGTGATTAGCTCACTGTGGTACATACAGTTGCAGCACAGGAACGCTCTGTCTGATACAGCAAATATAGGCCTAAACCTATGTTTTAACTGCAAAATTAGGGTGTCGTCTTATATGCCCAGTAGTCTTATATGCCGGAAAATACGGTAAAGATGGATAATGTGCTTCAATAAAACTCACTTTATCAAATTAGAAACTAGGAGTCTGTGCTATAGAAAGCAGATTTATGGGTCCATAGAGAATCTTAGTTTATCTTTGTCATTATGTTCTAAAATATTCAATCAATAGCACCATTCTCATCAACCACTTGGGCTGAAGCACATGACCCAGAATGCATAATTTCTGCATTGTTCCTCATAATCTTATTTCTCAAAACATTTATTTGCATCCACTGTCTCTATTTACCAAAATTTAATTCAAACTTTAAACTACTCTGTTCTGCTATTTGATATTTTCATTAAGCTTCTCCCTGACATAGTAACAAAAACATTCAGAACTGGACTTTCTATCCCAATTATTTACCTCAGACTTTATCCCCACTTAACCACCTTCCGATCTCCTCTCTCAGTGTATCAGGCCACTCTGTATCATTTGGATCAACCCTGAATCCTGGATGCTATCCTTTAACTCTCATTTTCTCCTCTACAAAGTCCAACTCACAGGCTAATCTTTTCCATTCTAACTCATTTCAAATGTGGCTATTTTCTCATTGCTGTTTCCTCATATTTGCCAAATTTATCATCTGTTGGTGAGTACAGAAATACCATTTTTATGTGTCTTTGCCAGTCTTGTCTTTTCAATCCACCATATTAGCAGGGAAGGTGGCTTAGTGAGAATACTTACCTTGCATGGTGAGGACTGAAGGTTGGAGAAAACAAAAGAAATGAAAAAGAGAGGTATAGGAAAAATGGGGGGGAAAAGTAATTAAGGAAGAAATAAATAAATTTAAGAAAAAGAGAGGGCTAGGAAGGATGAAAGAGAAACATGAGAAAAGAAAGAGAGAAACAGAAAGAGAGAAGAAAAAGAAAGAAAAAGAAAGGAAGGAAGAGAAAAAAGGAAGAAATAAAGAAATTTAAGAGAAATAAGAGGGATAGGAAGGATGGAAAGTGAGAAAGGCAGAAAAAAGAAAGATGGAAGAACAAAATGAAAAGATACAAAGGTAAGGTTTTTCTAGAATATAGTTGGTTCTAAAAATCTAAAAGCAATGCATATATGAGCAACTGAAATCAAAGTACATTTAAAAATAAAAACTTGTCTTTATTGAATTAAGCTAAAATAGTGTCAAATAATATGAGAATTTTTTTTATTTGCTGCTTTAGAGCTTGTGGAAAAAGAGCTGAAATCACAATCAAATATGCCTCTATACTATTTGAAGGATATACCTGAGGTAGGTTTAATTTGTATACTTAAAATACCAATATTTAATAAATGCCCTAATATTTAATAAATGCATCTACAAATCACAAATTCAAGGATTTTAGTATTCAAAGGCATAACATTTTAAATTATTTCAACCCTGAAATTATATAAACCTTTATGCATGAGGATAAATATATATGCTATATTGAACAGCCACGTCTATAGAAACTATGCATTGAATATGATAAAGACTAGCAGTTATCTTAGAATTTGTCAACAGAAAATCACTTTTAAACATATCTGCATTAAATTTTAATCGCAGTTAATATTTAATTAGTTAGCAAATAATTAGCCCAATTACTGAAGTTCGTGTGGCTAATCTAATTTAAGCATTTTAACTAAATACCTTGTTTTTATTTACAATTTGAAAGTCATGGGGGACAGAACTATAGTATATAAAGCATAAGGTGTTCCCTTGGATGTAGCTAAGGTTCAATCTTCAGCAGCTAAATGGTCCTCTGAAGCTGCTGGGAGTAATTCCTAAGCACAAAGCCAGGAGTAATTCCTGAGCACCACTAAGTGTGGTCCCAAACCCAAAACAAACAAATAAATAAAATTTGAAGGTTGAGACCAGAGAGGTAGTACAGGGGTTAAGACACAAACCTTAGTGTCTGTAAGAGTGTCAGTTACGTGACTGACACTAGTTGAACCTTCGACAACCCATTGTCCCCTAAACATTGCTTCGAGTAGCTTTGAAAGCCCCCAGTATCCAGCACTACAGACTCCAGGCAACAGCAACTGTTGGTGTTGGGCCTTCACATGGACCAACTTCCAGGTCGACTGAGAATCTAGACAGGAGCCACTGGATCTTCAGCACTGTTTAGAGAAGGTCCTCCTGCAAAAGCAGTGAAAATGTTTTAAATATGAAAGTGTATATTCATTGTTTAGTCTTTTAGTATATAGCCAAGATTATTTGGGGGATATTTAAATAGTATATTTTCTTTTTTTTTCTCTTTTTTTTTGGTTTTTGGGCCACACCTGGCGGTGCTCAGGGGTTACTCCTGGTTGTCTGCTCAGAAATAGCTCCTGGCAGGCACGGGGGACCATATGGAACACCGGGATTCGAACCCACCACCTTTGGTCCTGGATCGGCTGCTTGCAAGGCAAACGCCGCTGTGCTATCTCTCCGGGCCCTAAATAGTATATTTTCAATAACAATGACTATATACACAGTTTTGGAACAGTATTACTGATGCTTGATAAACACATAGACAATGGTTTACTGGCATAGTGAAAAGCAACTGATATGTCTTGAGCATTGAACTTGTCACAGTAAATTTTACTTGGGAGATTAGAGAGAGAAAAAAATAAAATTAAGGAGAACCAGCAAAGGAAAGTCATTAAAGATAATCTTGTAAGGGACCAGACTGATAATACAGCAGGTATGATATTTGACTTATATGCTGCCAACCTGGGTTTGATCCCTGTTTGATTCCCAGCATCCCATATGGCTCCCCGAGCCCACCAGATATATTTCCTGAGTGCAAACCAGGAATTAAGCCTCTGAACACCAATGGGCATGGCTTCAAAATGGATAATCTCTTCTCATGTTCATTTATTTATTACTAACCCTGACCTAAAGTGCAGAATAAAACATGAGAACACAGGCATTAGACCATAACTAATGACATGCTATAAATTTTGTTTGTTTTATTTCTGCTGAATTGTCTCATGAGGAAGCCCAGCCTTCAGGTTTGGGCTGGATCAATTTAAGTCTGGAACTTCAGACTGGTGTCAAGACAGATCAAAGGGTTGAGCTTTGCATGCAGGAGTCTGGGGTTAAATCCCTAGTACAATATGGTTTCCTAGTACCCCTGGGAGTAAGTCCCAAGTATTTGTAGACATAATGTTTGCATGAACATAATGATTAAATTTTAATGACAAGGAAAATTAAAATAAAAATGGGAGGCTAAGCAAAATTTAAAATTTCTCTAGATATGTTAATTCATATTTAATGAGTTAAAAACATCCATTTTATGAAGATTGTTTTCTTGAGGATTAAGTACAAGCAAGCTGTCCTAATGACACATTCCAGATGCAAATTATCAAGTAGACTTTTTAATGAACATAAACATAGAATAAATGAATCATTAAGTTTTTCATTTTCCTCATATGCAGGCAGAATATGCTAGGCCCCTGATCACGGTGTCTTCAAGTTATAAGATGTGGAAAAGAACATTCAGCACGACACTCCTTTCTCCTGTACCCAGCAATCTGTGTGATGTTTGCAAAAAAGAAAAAAGACTTTTTTTACTTCCAAGTAGGCATATTATGTGTTTATTTTAGAATAACTGAACATTAATTGTAGTTAACACTGATATAAGTACAATGGAATTTTTGACCAAAGACTGCTAATATCTAACCATATTACCTTGTTTTCCTTGTTACTTTTCCTACCTAGTCATATCCATAGGCTTGCTTTTTGTAGTTTTGTTTTTGGGCCACACCCGGTGACACTCAGAAATTACTCCTGGCTATGCCCTCAGAAATTGCTCCTGGCCTGGGGGACCATATGGGACGCCCGGGGATCGAACCCTGGTCCATCCTACGACAGCCACATGCAAGGCAAACAAAAGCCCTAATGCTGTGCCAGCGCTCCAGCCCCAAGGCTTGCTTTTACATGAAGTGAGGCCCCTCTTGTTCTCTCTGCCACTTCTCCAGTGTTTCCAGTTTCCTTGAACACTGGGACTAGAGTAATTGTACAGTGTTCAGTGCATGCCTTGCTTAATTAATTAATCCAACTCTGGATTAATATCAGCTCCACGTGGTCCACCAGTACCACAGGATGCCACATTGGAAGCTCCTAAGCACCACTTAGTGTGATGCTGGAGGCCCCTAAGCTGGGGTACCACTGCTGGGGTACCACTGCTGGGTTACCCAGGTGAATCCTAGCATCACAGAGCTAGAGTAACATCCTCAGGAATGATCAACCTTGAGTTTTCTGAGAAACTCTTGGGAGTCCCTCATATCCCACAAAACAGTTTTGACTGAGTTGCTGCTGCAGATCCAACAATATAAAAGGAACTTCACATGTCAAAAATATTTTATGTATTTATGCCTTTTGTGAAATTATTTCATATACTTGTGTAAATGTTTTATCATTTCAGCTCAACCTAAAAAAATAACAGGTGAAACGCCTGATTTGAATGATGATTCAGAAGATTCCTTAAACGAAAGGTAAATTACTCTTAAATTTGTAATAATTCATCCTGTTCAGGGACCAGAGAGATAGTCCAGTAAGCAGGACAATTGCTTTGCATAGAGTCAGTCTGAGTTCAATTCCAATTTGGTCTCCTGAGCCACCAGGAATGATCCCTGAAGATTGAACTAGAAGTAAGCTCTGAATACTAGTGGATGTGGCCTCCAAACAAACAAAATTTTCATCCTATACAATGATTTTTCTCATATAAAGACTTCTGTCATCTGTATTCCATTAAGTAAGTTTAATTGGGTTTATGAGCCTTTAGACCCATCCTCCTACTGGATTGATCCAAACTGCTCAGCAGGTCAGCATGACTCCACCCTCCCTCTACTACAAGTGCAAGGCCAGATGGAGAAATAGACATAGAAAAAGGAAAATAGAACCTAATGATTTTGTGCAGGAGTGGTGCACATTCCATTCTCATATGGCACATATGTGAAAATGTAGCTGCTTTATTTTTCTGTAAAGATTTGTTTATTTATTTTTATTTTTTGGCCACACCCAGTGACACTCAGGGGTTAGTCCTGGTTCTGCATTCAGAAATCACTCCTGGCAGGCTAGAGGGACCAAATGGGATACAGAGGATCAAACCCAGATCAGCAGCGTACAAGGCAAATGCCCTGCTATCACTCCAGCCCCAATTTTACTGTAAAGTTTTGACTTTCATAATGAGATTCGCAGTCTCTGCATGAAAAAAATTGTGTAACTCCAGTGGACATTCCACTTGGCTTGGATGAGCCAGAACACAGCTGCTGTAGTTTTAACCCCACCCTTCGGGTACAGTCTGAGATGATGTTTAGTACTGATGTGAGGCAAAGGTTCTTAGTCAATGACCTCAAACTCATTCCTGGATGCTCTCTGCTTCTGGTAATGTGGCTCAGAACTAATTTAGAATTTATTATCTCTGAATATGGATGGGGTCCACATTGAACCATTGTGGTATGGTTCACACCACATTGGTATGGTTGAACCTTCCAAGTCCTTGCTATGTCCTTCTCCCACCACCCCATTGCCAAATCTTTACTAGGAGGTACCTACCCCTAATTTGGGAAGCCTAAACTCAGAGTCCCAGCCAAGTCTGGACAGAGAGCTCTGTTATAAAAACATCTCTCCTCTCTGCTGACCACATCACTTAATCCTCCTCACCAAGCTGGACAATTTATATTGACAAGAAGCTACTCTGCAAAGAACATTTCTCCCAGAGTCTCAGCAAAGAATACAGCAAATATCTTTCACCTTTAATGATTTCCACAACCGGTATATTCCACATACTCTACATTTAGACAAGAATATATTGATAGGGGCCAGAGCAATTGCACAGCAGGGAGGGCATTTGCCTTGTATGCAGCTAACCCAGATTCAATCCTTATCATCCCATATGGTTCTCCTATCCTGTCAGGAATGATGTCTGAGCTCAGAGCCAAGAGAAACTCATGAGCACCACCAATTGTGGCCCCCAAACCAAAACCAACCAACCAATCAAAAAAGAGTCTAGACATGCATGCACAAATAAAATACAAGATAATATATATACTATTTACATATATAATGTGATATATAATATTATAATGTATTATATAGGACATATATATATATATTATTGCTCCCATCCAGTCAAAAACCAAGAGGCACTCATATTACTGTCTTTCTTTCACCCCTACCTTTTCTACTCCCTTCACCATACTTCCCCAAAACAAGTAGGAAACAATGGATTTTTTGCCAGGTTGAAAGGTTATGACAGAGAGTTTTCAGGGTGACCAGAGCAGCAACTTTGAGGGATGAGAAAGCAGAAGGGAAGAGTCCTACAAACAAACATTCCTACTAAACTCATATTTACTTTTTAGGAGTACACTTCTTCCCCAGATGATCGATCTCAGTACCAAGGAAAATGAATCTATTCCAAATGATCAAATATGTAGGTGTACAGCAAGAGAGAAAACCCCGCTGACTTTGAGCATGGAAAATGAGCTGCAAAAGCTTAATTGCAAGATAATCTCCGTGGGTTCAGCCAAGTCAGAAAGCATTGTGGTAAGAGCATCCGTAATGTCTTAGCATTGTCTTAACACTTCCTGCAGGGCTCTTGTATTCACGGGACAGAAGCTTTGATATTCCTAACTTCCTGGTTTCACATTTTGATTTTTAAAGCTCTTTCTGGAAGTGTCACCCAGAAACAAGGAATTCCTAAATCACAGATCAAAGTATTATATTTTTCCTCCAAAAGAAAAGTTGGTCAAATTTTCTTGGCTAACAATATATATAATATAAATATTTAAATTATAAAATTTATAAATATAAATATTTATAATTATATTTATATTTAATATATTCTTTATATTATATATAAAGTAAAAGATGGTATTTGTTGGGAGCAGGAGCAATAGTATAGCAGATCAGGTGCTTGCCTTGCATGTGGACAACTTTGGTTTTATCCTTAGTACCCCCATATTGACCCCTGAACCCACCAGGAGTGATCATTGAGCATAGAGCCAGGACTAGGTTTAAAGTACCACCAGATATGGACCTGCCCCCCCAATTCAAATCATAAACAGAAACATTGTATTTGAGTGTGCTAGGGCTTAGGCCTGGCTCTGTGCCAGGAAACCAGGATCGAACCAGGGATCAAACCAGGAATGGTACATGCATATGCAAGGCAAGAACCTTACCCACCGAACTACTCCTTCAACCTCAAATAGTATTTAAATTGATTTTTCATATGAGGCAACATAATCAACACTACACCCTCAACCAGAATGTCTGCTTCCCTCCATCTCTTTCTCAGGTCTGCCATTTCCCTGCTAGCCCCTGGACTCCTGCTATGGTAAATTCATTTTTACAGACCAGCTTGCATTTGCCCATTTATTATTCCTGTACTGTTCTTTCAACACCACACATATGAGAGAGATTATTTTAAACGGTTATTGGGTTGTGTTTTCCTAACCATTCATCTTAGCTATTAGAATGAAAAAACAGGTTGACTCAAAGTTATTTGGTAGCTCATGGTTTTGTAAGGAGCCTAGAAATATTCTGGCTAGAAAGTCAACTTAGCTTGAGTTCCTTACCTGTCTCACTAGCCAGCTCCAGTGGAGACACGGGCTGTAGTTACATATGATCACTAATATATATGCCACCACTGCCCATAACAAACAACATGTATGGGGCTGAAGAGATAGCATGGAGGTAAGGCATTTGCCTTGCATGCAGAAGGACAGTGGTTGCAATCCCGGCATCCCATATGGTCCACCGAGCCTATCAGGAGCGATTTCTGAGCATAGAGCCAGGAGTAACCCCTGAGAGCTGCCAGGTGTGACCCAAAAACCAAAACAATAAAACATATTCTGAGCCAGAGAGATTGTTCAGGGTGTGATTGAGGCATTTTCCTTGTACATGGCAGACCCCAATTTGGTTCTGTGAGCTCTGTATAGTCTTGCAAGCACTACCAGGAATATTTCCTGAGTACAGAGCCCTGAGCACTGTTGGATATGGCTCCAAAATCAATAATATACTTTTCAGTGCAAGAAAAAAAATACATAGTTCTGTTATTTTCATTTCTTATTTCATCAGTGGTCTTTTTAAAAAAAAAGCATTAATCATTGACTTAAATATGAAACTTCATTTCTTATTTTATCAGATGTCTTTTAAAAAAACATTAATTATTGACTTAGAATATGAAACTAAGCACTGATGGTATTCACAATTGACCAACTTCATTGAAATTCATCTTTCTTGCCTTTTATTAGAAAGGTGAGGAGTTTAGTGAATGACTCAGAGACACAGATGTTGATGCTCTCTGATAAGAAATTCTGTGTTTAAATCAACAAGTTACTTAGATCATTTTATTTCAGAAGTATTACTTGAGAGCACTTATGTGGTGTTGTAGTAACTGCTGGGAATAATAATCAATACAGTCATGTATTGGATAGAGGTTTTAAAAGGCTGGTGCACATGCTTTACATGATCCAGGTTCAATTCCTGGCACATATTGTTCCCTGAGCAACATATGGGGGGGGTGCAAGAATGCCATCAACCCACTCCGCCAGCCCTGAGCCACATGTAACCTCCATATAAGACTAGGTGTAGCTCTAAAATTTAAAAAATAAATAAAGATAATTAGAAAGATATTCTTTTACATCTTTACAGAGTTGTCCAGACTTTGTCATTTCAGCCCATAGCCAGTGATACATGTTATGATTTTTGGTTCCATCCATTTTTAGTACTCATCATACTTTGAATATGGACACCTAAGAGATGTCAGAACAATATTTGCTTTGCCAGTAATAATAGCTTCACCATTTCATAAATAGATGTAATTCTCTATATCCCACTTTTTTTCAAAGAAGATTTTACAAAGACAAAAAGTTCTGATCTAACCACTAAAATCTCAATAGACTATTAACAGAAGGGAAAGTGTGGTATATGAATATATCTTTTTGTGTGTGTGTTTGAAAGCAATGATTATTCTTGGTAAAAGTTCTGTGCAGCTATTTCTGTTATGATATTTAACATTTTAGTTTCATGTAAAAAAAAAATACATAGAAGGGGCCAGAGTGATGGTCCGGGGTAGCTCATTTACTTTGCACAAGGATGACCGAAGTTTGATCCCTGGCATCCCATATGGTCCCCTGAGCCTACCAGCTCCTGAATGCAGAGCCAGGAATAACCTCTGCGCAAATCTGAGTGTGCCCCCTAAAACAACAAAAATACATATAACTTTATGACCTCAGTAGAGTGAAGATAATCAAGTATGACTTTCTTTCATCCACAGGAGCAGCATGCATCAAAACCCATAATTTATCACGACATTGAATTTGTAAAAGAATTGATTTTGACCCAAAATGGGCAATTTTCCCAACCTCTGGGAAGTAGAAATATTTACCCATGCAAAAGAGTAAATGTTGCTTTAGGGAGACATCATGAAATTTCTGAACCTTTTGTTAAGGATCAATCTGTTACTCCTATTTCCAAAAAAACTAGACCTACAACATGGAAAAATGATAGAGACCGAGAATCTCTGGACATGAGCAGTATGACTATAGTGGACAAACAAAGCCAGGCACTTAGTGATGAGACACCAGAAAAAGTATTTCAGGAAAAAATGCACAATTTCTCCCAAAGTCTTTTTGACTTAAACAAAAAATATGTGGGTTCCCACTATCAAACCATTCTTCTAGCAACTAGTGCTAAAACTGGCAAATTTGAAAGAATGTTTTCTGCAGAGAAACTAGTAAGAATGCACAAATTCAGTGCACCACCTACTCCATATTACTCTAATCCAATAAAGAGAACACTGCAAGTACATTTTGTAAGTACTATAACGCCATTGGATGACTTGGTAAGCCTGCCAGATGAACATCAAACCAATACCTTATAAAATAATATTGCTAGAAAAATAAATAAAAATAAAATAATGTTGCTTCGGTAGCATCTTTTGGAAAAGCAAGAAAAACATGACAAAGTTCCACAAAAAAATTTAATTCAAGTAGGAATGTTCTAATGGATAACATAAGAAAGAAAGGTATAGAAATGGGAGTTACAAATCAAAATGGTCTGTTCAAGAAACTAAAACAGCATTTTTTTTTAAAATAAGAGAAAAAAATTTAAGAAATACTAATCAGCAAGAGGAACTAATTCATGAATTTCTATGGTCTCAGCAGCAATCCTGCTGTAAATGTGATTCGGGTCAAGTATGCCATTGGCTAAACTCTAGAAATTTGCTCTCGGACATCACTTCATACCTGTAATCTTGCTCCATAGTTAAATAGCAAACAAAACAAATGAACCATTAGCCTGATGAATTTGAAATTACATATCAGCATTTTGGATCATTGCTGGAAAATAGCATGGCATTAGCAACTTGTGCAATTAAAATGGCTTTCCAAAATTCCCCAAAAATGTGTGAGTGAATATTGAAATATCATTATTCTGCAATACTTTTTTCAAAATATATCTTGGATGTCAAGAAAACTTAAAAGGTCCTACCCTTAATAAGTTAGACAACTTTGATCCTAGAGTATCGAACATTTTACCTATATATTACATTACTATTTTACTTTTTCTCATTAACTTCCCATTGACTCAATCAGTAGGAAGGCAAAACTCCATTTAGAAAATGAGTTGCATTTTAAACTCTCATGCATAATTCATGTATCTATACACTTAAAATATGAGCTGTTAGAACTTGAAGAAAAAGAGGTTTCATTAGCAGCAGTGAGTTTTGGAACGCTTCCCAAGGTGAGGCGGTTGCCTTGTGCTCACTGCTGTTTCCCCTCAGAAGGGAGCTTTTTCTGATTTTCCTGCATGACGTCAATGCTAAGCAGGGCCATCTCTTTGCCAGCAGGTAGGTTCAGGCCTTGTTTCTCAAGTGGATGGGCAAGGAGATGAGAAGAAAGGAGAAAAGACTGTAATGAAGGACTAGAAAGAGAAAAAGGCTTCCAGATTAGGTTGGGGTAGGGGGCTGAGGGAGGGCAGAGATGTAGGGGTAGTTCAAGGCATCCTGGGGTTGAATTTTCTTCTGGCTACTGATTTGGAAGGAGAACCAGTAATAGCAGCTCAAACTTCTAGACTCATCCTCCCTTTTCCCCATCAAACAAATATTGAGCCCCATTAGTGGGGGAAGCAAAGGGGATTCTCCAAAGCCATTCCCAGTGACTGACACTTAGCCAACCCAGTTCAGTGCTAGGATAATAATACATTGTTGTTATTACTATTGTTATTTTTATTAGTCAGTGCTAAAATAACAATTCCTTAGTAGGGGCTTAAAAGAGAATCAATCAAAGGCCTGGAGAGCATGCTCTGCACTTACTATTCCTAGAGGAGAGTCCCCAACACTACATGGTTCCCCCATCACTGGACCTCAGAACTGAAAATGCTACCAGACTTAGTATCTCCAAGAGTGTTCTCCCCATCCCAGGCTGACTAAGCTGTTTAAAAAAACAAAAGAAACAAACAAACCCCAACAGTATAACAAAATAAAACACATGGGTTTTGGTTTGGTTTGGGTCACATCCTGCAATGCTCAGAAGTTACTCCTGGGGCCCGGAGAGATAGCACAGCGGCATTTGCCTTGCAAGCAGCCGATCCAGGACCAAAGGTGGTTGGTTCGAATCCTGGTGTCCCATAGGGTCCCCCGTGCCTGCCAGGAGCTATTTCTGAGCAGACAGCCAGGAGTAACCCCTGAGCACCGCTGGGTGTGACCCAAAAACCAAAAACCAAAAAAAAAAGAAGAAGAAGTTACTCCTAGCTCTACACTCAGGAATTACTCCTGTTAGGTTCAGGGGACCATATGGAATGCCGGGAATCATACAAGGTGAACAACTGATAGTTGTTCTATGACTCTAACCCCAAGAAACTCATGTGTTTTAAGATCAATAGTACAGTGGATGAGGAGTTTACTTTACATGCATACAGCTGACCTGGGTTTGATTCCCCAGCATCCCAAATGGTCCCAGAGCCAACCAGGAGTAGTTTTTGAGTGCAGACAGAGGAGTAATCCCTGAGCAATGTGTATATATATATAATGCATATGTTTATATGCATGTATATATACACAACCCTAAAAAAACCACATAGTATCTTATTATAGTATTAGCTTTAGAATAGTGGCAGGCTAGGGATATAGATAAAAGGAACAAAGGATGCAGGTCTTTCACTTTGGAGACTTCACAGTATGATCCTGTACCCATCTGCTTCCCTGTTTTGCATGTAGTAGCCTCAGGCATAATCCCTGGCAAGGCTGAGACCACTGAGAATCAAACTGGAGACACCCCAAGTGCTGGTGGGTCTGGCACTCTCCCCAAACAAAGACAAAAACAAAAGTTTCCATTCAACTCTCACATTTTACTCTTGCTCTTAAGGGTAAGTCAACCCATCTCAGAGGCACACAGTGCAGTGGGGATATTTTACTGTGTTCCCAAAACTAGCCAGATCCTTGGGATTTGTGAACAAGGTCTCTGGCTCTTCTGGGTTCATAAACACACACACACACACACACACACACACACACACACACACACACACACACACACACACACGACCAAAGAAAAATCATTAAACCTAGGAGAAAATGGACAAATTCTGGAATTTTCCATCAGGCCCCCCAGCAGAAGTGGTGGGCACATGCATCTCTAGCCCCAGAGCACAGTGAGTTACATCATTACTCCCCTTCGCCTAGAAGGACTGTGGCCACAGATACTGTTCAAGCTTCCTTCAGGCAAGCAGGAAGTGCAGATAACCCTTTCCAGTAGTAACTAGTGAGGCAGGATGGAACAGGATGGAACAGACAGCTCATTCATGCCATCTGATAATGACTAAGAAACCAGGAGAATCATCAGAGATTTTGCCCAGGGTTGGGCAGAATAAGCAGGCAGGGTAATTTGGTTGAGTGAGTAGTGAAGAAACTAGAGTTGGGGAAATAAAATAAAATAGTTATCTCTACAAATAACCAAAAGGCACATGAAAAATTCTCATTTCCTCAGGGAAATGCAAATCAAAACAATAATGAGATTTCATTCCACCACAGAGAATAGCACACATCAAAAAGAACAAGAACAATCAGTGCTAGAGTAGATGAGGGAAAAGAAACTCATTCACTTTTGATGAGAATATAATTTCAACTAGCCCAGATATTTTGGAAAGCATCATGGACATTCCTTAAAAAAACAAACAAGCAAATAAACAAATAAAACCTAGAAATTGAGTTTCCATTTGACCCAGAAATTCCACTTCTTAGAATATACCCCAAAGGTCCATGTTTCTTGCAGTATTATCCACAATAGCAAAAATCTGGAAACAACCCATGTGTCTATTAACAGATGAGTCGATAAAGAAACTATGGCACATGTATACAATGGAATAATATTCTGCCATAAAATATAAAGTCATGCAAATTACTACTCCATGGAGGGACCTGCAGTCTTGTGCCAAGTGAAGTTTGTCTGAAAGAGGTAGACAGAATGATCTCTCATATGCCGGATATATAGAAACATAATGGTAAAATAATGAATATTCAAAAACAATGGAAACATAAAACATAAGAAATGGTACTCAATAGGACACATGTCCCATGAGGGGAAAAGGGGTAAGGGAAAAGGGGCTGGGAAACTTCTGTGGTGGAGGAAAGCATTCAACCAGGAGGTGGTGCTGAAAGGTAGCAAAGAGTTATGTATGAAACACTAATAGCGGCAGTACTGTAAACCAGTTTTAAAAAATTACATATGGGGCCCGGAGAGATAGCATGGAGGTAAGGCATTTGCCTTGCATGCAGAAGGACGATGGTTCAAATCCCGGCATCCCACGTGGTTCCCCGAGTTTGCCAGGAGCGATTTCTGAGCATAGAGCCGGGAGTAACCCTTGAGTGCTGCCGGGTGTGACCCAAAAACAAACAAACAAAAAAGAAACAAAAACAAAACAAAACAAAACAAAAGAATAATCTAGTTGATGGAATGAGACAGCCAGCTGTTAATTCAATAGAAAACATAAGACTTCCAGATTTAAGGAAAAATGAGACTCATTTAAAACATGAAAGTATTGACATTGAGTATGTCAGCAAACATTTCAATAGGTTTGATGCTCCCTTTGAAAGATGCAGACTCTGGGGTTGGGGAGAGGAATCAGGAGTCAGAGATTCCTGTCCTGAATGCACAAAACAGGAACTTCTCCCCTCCCCATCAGCACTGCCAGAGGTCCCTGGGGGTCCCCCAGTACAGCTGGGTCTAAGCAGTGTTCTAAGCCTTTTCAGAACATTGAACAGTTAGTCCTGACTAGTTGTGTAAGGGCAAGAATGCACTTCCCACCCCCATTCTCCTTAGTACTGCTTGGAAAAACAAAACAGAACAAAGAGAAACCCCAAGCAAGCAAACAAACAAACAAACAAAACAGGCAGGCAGACTCTCAGAATAAGTTGAAAGAAATAACAATGAAAGTTAAAGCTATGAAGCATAAAAATAAAAAAACTTGGGCTGGAGAAACAGTATGGTAGGGTCAGTAAGGTGCTTGCTTTGCATGTGGCTAACCCAAATTTGATCCCCAGAACCCCACAGAGTCCTCCAAGCCCCTACAGGAATGATCGCTGAATGCAGAAACCAGTAAGCCCTGAGCACAGCCAGATGTGACCCAAAATCTGATAAGAAAGTCAGGAAGGAGATAGACCAGTGAAACAAAGAAATCAGAATAGCATTACTAATGTTATAGTTATAATTCTATATAACATAATATTATAGTTATAATATTATTATAATAGTAATCTAAAAGTTGGGGTTAGAAACAATATCTGAGACCTTAGGCCTGTGAAGATAAAAGCTCAATACAGAAAAATGATATTTCTCTTTTGGTGCAATGTTTTGTACCAAACATGAAAGTGATAAGGTACATGAAGCAAAGCAACTGGAAAGCCCAGGAAAAGGTAAGTAAAAAATAACATTATAATGAAAGATCTTACGTCAGAGTGAAGCAACTAGAATATAAATATAGCATTATATAGTTAATAATGATGTTTATGAACATCAACCTCAATTTATTTGAGACAGGCCATTCTGAGATTTCTCTTTAGAAAATTATGTCTTAAGCCCCATACAATATCTAATATTTTTTAAAATATAGAGACATTATAAATACTACAATGATATTAGGAACAAAAATAAAACTAAGGGTGGCACACATGCTTTGCAGATAGAGCCCTAGATTTAATCCTAGGCATTACATGGTTCTCTAAGCAAAGCTGGAAGTAAACCCTCAGCAATGAGCTGGGAGTAGCTCTAAAGCACTGTTGGTTATGGTCTTAAACTTCAAAATAAACATAAAACAAAATCCAAATACAGGAACTTTTAAAAACTATTTAATAAAGAAGAAGAAATTAAAATTGAAGTTATAAAGTAGAAAATAATGAAAAAGAAACATTTGATTCTAAAACGGGACAATAGTAAAAGCTTGTTCAAAAGAAAATATATGGTTTTAATTTTTCTTATTTTATTTCTCTCATTCCTTTTCTCATGAAAAAAAGAAGAACATTTAGTGAAAAATCTCAAGATTCACATCTTGGGAAAATTGGAAAAGCATAAAATAAACCAAAAGAAATGAATAATACAGTCCCAGAAGATGGCTCAAGGGCTGAAAAGTTTTGCCAGATGCTCTAATGTCCTGAGTTTTTACCCGAGAGAGAGACAGACATACAGACAGGCAAGGACAGATAGAGACAGAGAAGATAGAGGGAGACAGAGACAGAGACAGAGACACAGACTGACAGAGATAGTGCACCAAGGTGATCTTGACATTCCCATGTTCTGGAATTTCCAGTTAGGATGAGGATAAGCCATGGATAGAAATTTAATACAGATGAGCACTAGAAATGCTTAAGTAGGGCCCGGAGAGATAGCACAGCGGCGTTTGCCTTGCAAGCAGCCGATCCAGGACCAAAGGTGGTTGGTTCAAATCCCGGTGTCCCATATGGTACCCCGTGCCTGCCAGGAGCTATTTCTGAGCAGACAGCCAGGAGTAACCCCTGAGCACCGCCGGGTGTGGCCCCAAAACCAAAAAAAATAAAAAATAAAAAAAAATTTAAAAAAAAGCTTAAGTAGAACATGAAATAATCTGCCAACAATGCCTTATTAAAGTATTACTTTCAATAATGCCGTAAATTTAATTGATGGTCATTCAGAAGTCTTTGAGGAGGAGGGCTGGAGAGATAAAATAGTACAGCAGGGAAGGCACTTGCCTTGCATGTAGCCTACCTGAGTTTGAACTCTCACACTCCTGGAGTGATTATGACCCAGAGCAAGGAGTCTAGCCTGGAAGAAGAAATTTTCTTATATCCACCCTTAATCTTGCAAAACATGCTTTGAAAAGTTACTCTTCGAAGGTCAAAGCAATAGTATAATGGGCAGAGTGCTTTGACCTGCAACATAAAACATTCCAGCATCACACTCTTCACTGCTCTGTCCTCTTCCCTCCCCACTGTCCCTCTGCTAGCACCCCCCTTTGTCCTCTACCATCCCTGCCTGTGGGTGGCCTTGCTACTGGAGACAGGTTCTTAGTTTCTCTTCCCTTTGCCATTTGTTATTCCCTTCTTATGTTTCTTTCTACTCTGTATATGAGAGAGACCATCTTTGCATATGAGAGAGTCTGTTCTTCACTCTTTGATTAATTTCACTCAGCATAATATTCACCTGATCCACCATGTGAAAGGAAAATGTTTAATATCAATACATTTAACATTTTGTTTCTGCAATTATTATGACCTACTTTAGATCAACTGTGCTCACTACTAGAATGTGTTAGTTTTCCAAATATACTGGCAAACTACTTTCAAGCCTGATTGAAGGTAAAGGAACAAAAATCCATAAGTCTGTAAATGTGACGAGAAAAACAGGAGAGTCAAAGAGCCATACAAAATATTAAATTTAACTTTTTAATCACACATTTGAAAAAAATCTAGAGAGAAAGAGGTAGCTTCCACCCAAAAAGAAAATAGTTGAAGTTGACCCCAGGAATAAAAATGTTTAATAGATCTGTGGGCCTCAGGAACCATATGTGATCCTAGGGATTGAACCATGTGAAAAGCAAGTGCCTTACATGTGTGCCACTGTTATCTCCACTGATCTGACCAGTCCTGTCCAGTCAGGGCTCTAGGATTCTTATCAGAACAAAAATAGTCCTTCCTGACTCAACACAAAGCCAAAAGAATAAAACAAAGTGGATTCTCCCAGAGAGCTGTTGTCATATCCTCTAAACATAAAGTTAAGAACTAAGCTTAAAAGGCAATGGAAGTTGTGGTACATATACATAATGAATACTATGCAATTCTGGGAATGAAATTGTGCTAAGTAAAGATACAGAATGATCTCACTCTTCTGTGGAACTTCACAATAGGGGCCATTATATGCATGCATTGCATTATATGTGGCTGTCATGGGTCCCATTCCCAGCATCCTTTATGGTCCCCTGAACCCTTATAGAGTGCTCCCTGAACACAGATCCAGGAATAAGCTCAGATCACAGCCAAATGTGGCCCCAAAACACAAACAAAATACAGGCAAGATAGGAACAAAGGCCCAAAGTAATACAACTTAATTGGAGAACAGATCCACACAACTGAGTTGGTCAGAGGGGACTTAAAGGGAGACTCAGATGGCTACACTAGTGAGAGGTGTGCAGGAAGAGAGCACACCCAGTAGTGCACAGGGATTACTCTAAGGCAAGCTCTGCACTCAGGAATCATTCCTGGAGGTGTTTGGGGGAACCACTTGGGATGCTGGGGATTGAACCCATGTCAGCTGCATGCAAGGCAAGTGCTCTTCCCTCTCTGCTATCATTATGACCCCATTAACAGCCTTGGTCAAAAGACAAACATGGGGCCACAAGGGTAGTACAGAGAGTAGGGTGTTCATCTAGCACATAGCCCAACCAGGGTTTGATTCCAGGCACCCCATATGTCTCCGCAACCCTGCCAAGAGTGATTTCTAAGTACAAAGCCAGGAGTAATCCTGGAGTACCAGCAAGTGTAGCCAAAAACAATAATTAAATACATTTAATAAGTAAGGTAAGGACTGGAATGATAGTACAGTGAGGTGGGCAATTGCCTTGCATGTGACTAACCTGAGTTTGATTCATAGTTCTATATGGTCTCTCATGCCCCACCAGGACTTGAGCACTGCTGGGTATAGTTCAAAACCAAATGTCCCCCACAAAAATGTGAGGGAAAAATATTCAATTACTATGCTCCTCTGTCTTCCTGTGGAGAGGGGTTTGAGGTATTGAGATATTGAGGTATTTGAGGTTTCCCTCAAATTGGTTTCCCTCCCTCCCTATCCATCACTTTCCCTATTCTGGAAAGGAGTGAGAGTCCTGAGCAGGATAGCTAGGAAGGGCTGAGATCCCAAAGAGGCCCAGAGAGACCTCTTTCCCAAGGTCATTTTAGTAGGTAGGTGGATTATTTTAAGTTGCAGTCAGCTGAGGCCCTGTAGGAGAAAGAGGAGGAGGAGGAGGAGGAGGAGGAGGAGGAGGAAAAGGAGGAGGAGAAGGCAGAGAAGGAGAATAGGAGAAGAAAGGAGGAGGAGAAGGAAGAAGAGGAGGAGGAGGAGGAGGTAGAGGAGAAAGAAAGGAAGGAAGGAAGGAAGGAAGGAAGGAAGGAAAAAGAAAGAAAGAAGAAAGACAGAAGAAAGAAAGAAAAAAAAAGAAAGAAGAGAAAAAGACAGAAGAAAGAAAAGAAAAAAAGAAAGGAGAAAAAAGACAGAAGAAAGAAAGAAAAAAGAAGAAAGACAGAAGAAAGAAGGAAAGAAAGAAAGAAAGAAAGAAAGAAGGAAGAAAGAAAGAAAGAAAGAAAGAAAGAAAGAAAGAAAGAAAGAAAGAAAGAAAGAAGAAAGAAAAGAAAGAAAGAAAGAAAGAAAGAAAAGAAAGAAAGAAAGAAAGAAAGAAAGAAAGAAAGAAAGAAAGAAAGAAAGAAGGAAGGAAGGAGGAAGGAAGGAAGGAAGGAAGGAAGGAGAAAGAAAGAAAGAAAGAAAGGAAGGAAGGAAGGAAGGAAGGAAGGAAGGAAGGAAGAAAGGAAGAAAGAAAGAGAAAGAGAGAAAGAAAGAAGAAAGAAGAAAAACTTAAACACCATTGCATCATTAGAACAATGGGGAGGATGACCTAGATTTAGGGTACTAAATAAGCTCCCATAGGAGACTAAATGTGAACAACCCACCAAGCAAACTCCTTCCTCTCTCCCTAAAACTCCAGGCCCTGTTTCAATCCATAGTTCAGTATTAAAAGTATCGCATAGACCATGGATCCTCAAACTTTTTTTTTTTTTGGTTTTTGGGCCACACCCGTTTGACGCTCAGGGTTTACTCCTGGCTATGTGCTCATAAATCGCCCCTGGCTTGGGGGGACCATATGGGACGCCGGGGGATCGAACCGCGGTCCGTTCCGTTCCTTGGCTAGCGCTTGTAAGGCAGACACCTTACCTCTAGCGCCACCTTCCCGGCCCCATGGATCCTCAAACTTTTTAAACAGGAATCCAGTTCATTGATCCTCAGACTGTTGGAGGGCTGGACCATAGATGAAAAAAGAAACTATAAACAAATTCCTAAGCACAATGCGCATATCTTATTTTGAAGTAAGAAAATAATGGGAGCAATACAATATTTAAAATAAAGAACAAGTAAAGTTAAATAAAATAAATGACCAGTATTTCAATGGGAAATATGGGTCTGCTTTTGGCAGGCTGGTCATAGTTTGAGGATTCCTGGCCAAGACTAAGATGAGGAGTGGAGAGACAGAGAGAAGGAGGGGAGTCAGAAGCAGTGCACATCCCACACATTAGCACTGCAGGCCTGGAAGGAGTTTGCAGCTAAGCAGGACAGGCAGCAGCAGCAAAAACACCTGGCAGGCTGCATAAATGTCTTCAGTGGACTGCACGTGGTCTGTAGGCCATAGTTTGGGGACCCCTGGCTTAGACCGTCTCTTACAATGGGATTTTTCCTCCATGCAGATATTATATGTGTGTATCAATTCTAAATTTGTTATTTTCTCTTACTAATCTGATGGGATATTTTTGTTTTCTTGTTTGCTTTGATTTGGGGGACCATGCCTAGGGACTACTCCTAGCTATGTGCTCAGGAGTGATCCCTGGTGGTGCTCAGGCAATATATGTGGTGTGGGGGAGATTTGAACTAGGGCCAGCTACTAGCAAAGAACTTGTAAAGCAAGTTCACCAGCCCCCGTACAATCCTGCCAGTTCTCACCTGTTTCCTGTTAATTTGAATCCAGAAAGAACCCAAGAGAACAAGGCACAATTTCCTCTCTGCTCTGACAATATTTTTTGGTTAGCCCAAGCTGCTTGATTGAAGGAAAAATCTGTTAAACTATAAGCACTAGGGAACTGATATTTCCCCTTTCATCCATTTTTGTAAGGAGCAGCAATATATGGGAAAGGCTCTTGTGTTCTGCAGGCCCAAAGGTCCCACTGGCAGTCCAGTCCTACCCCAGGAAATGAGGAGGCCCTGAATAAGTTCATATTCTAATTTCATGGCTTCTTCTTCTGCTGCTGCTTTTTTGGTTGGTTGTTTTGTTTCTGGGTTACACCAGGTGACGTTCAGGAGTTACTCCTGACTCTGCGCTCAGAATTCGCCCCTGGCAGGCTCAGGGGACCAGATGGGATATCGGGAATCAAACCAACATCAGTCCTGGGTCAGCCTCATGCATGACAAAGACCCTACTGCTGTGCTATCTCTCCAGCCCCTAATTTATAAACTGCTCATACTGTGTGCCATAACCATCAACTCACTCAGTGCATCCCTCTCAACTGCCTCCAAATATGGGTGGGGCAGGTGGTTTTTTAAGCTTCCTCAGACATCAACACAGATTTTCCAATGTCTTTTCTCAAAAGGCTTATTGTCAAAGTTGCTAATAATTTCATAGAGTAATTTTTAAGATTAAAGGCCATCGATGCTGCTAAACATAGGCAGTGTTAGTGAGATGGATCTGTGTCTTGCTAATAATCACTGAGTCTCCAGCATTTGCTACCGATTCTCATTGTAAGGGGTGGCAGAGAGGGAACCCCCAATTCAAGATGTCTGCAAGTCATTGGTCAGTTCTTGGTTCCTGGGTGACACTTTTCTGACCCCCCCAAGGTTAGTCATCTAGGCAGTTTCACCCCATTCCATCTCTCACCAATTTCACCACTCCTGTAACATAATGGAAATTCATTGCGGGTTAACTACTCAGAAAAGGTACTCTTTGAGGGCTGGAGCAATAGCACAGTGGGTAGAACATTTGCCTTGCTTATAGCCAATCTGAGTTCAATCCCTGAGCCTGACAGAAGTAATTTCTGAGTGTAGAGCTAGGAGTAACCCCTGAGCACCACAGGGCGTGGTCAAAAAAATCACACACACAAAAAATTAAAAAGAAAAGATGTATTTTGAGTGAGAAATTTAGTTAAATCTCAGATGACATCTTGACTATTTTGACCAAATTATAAGAAATACATCTAGGGGAGATTTTTCTTCCTATGAGAATAAGCAATGATGTCTTTATCAATCTATACCCAAGTATCAACCCACATCGGAGTAGCATATACACATTTACTCATACCAGAAGCCAGTAATCAGAAACTCACATTTTAAAAGAATAGACCAACAGTGTTACTAAAATTGATCCATCTGAGGCCACATGCAATCTCTCACATTTTCTAGAACATTTCTCCTCCAGCTGGGATCCAGTCACAGATTTTGCAGCATCTCATTTTTCACCTGAGGGCAGGAGCTAGGATTAGGGCCAGGTGTCATCTGAGCAGGAAAGTATTTCATTTCTGTTCCCAAAGGGTGGCTCAAAACCAGTCATTATTAAAGCTGAGAGGGGCATTGTACAACGTAAATCCTATTTACTGCCTGTTTCACTCTGAAGAAAAACTTCATTATATATGTTCTCTGCCCAGAAGAGAGGCAGGGCTATGTATTTCTTACCGTTCCGGTCAGGTAACGACCACAAAGGGCCAGTCAGACGAGTAGTGACAATAATAGATTTTCAAGTGGCACTGAGTTGGCCAACATGCCTACTTTGTTTCAGTGAATAGTTAATTTGATCCAAACACCACACTTCTGCATGAAGTAGAATCAAAATTTGGGCTCCCCAGGGACTGGAGCGATAGGGCATTTGCTTTGCATGCGTCTGACCTGGGTTCAATCCCCAGCATCCCATATGGTCCCCTAGCCTGCCAGGAGTGATTTCTGAGTGCAGAGTCAAGAGTAATCCCTGAGCTCAGGTGTGGCCCCCTCCAAAAAAAATTGAGTTTCCTGGATCAGATTCAAACTACCCAGATTTGGTGGTAATAATTAATCACTGATGTCTCTAAAAATAATTGTGTTTCGGGCCTGGAGAGATAGCACAGCGGCATTTGCCTTGCAAGCAGCCGATCCAGGACCAAAGGTTGTTGGTTCGAATCCCGGTGTCCCATATGGTCCCCCGTGCCTGCCAGGAGCTATTTCTGAGCAGACAGCCAGAAGTAACCCCTGAGCACTGCCAGGTGTGGCCCAAAAACCAAAAAAAAAAAAAATTGTGTTTCATTCTGTTGCCTTGCTCCACCATATAGCATCGTTATTGCCATATTCTTGTCCTCATGCCTTTCATTAAATTACTTAGAGGTTTAAAAAATAGATCTTGAGAGGCTGGAGTGATAGCTCAGTGGTAGTACATTTGCTTTGCATGTAGCCTATATTTGACAGACCCAGGTTTGATTCCCAGCACCCCATATGGTCCTCCAAGCTTGCCAGAAGTGATTTCTGAGCACAGAGTCAGGAATAACCCCCAAGGGCTGCCGGGTGCCCCCCCACCAAAGATAGATCTTGAAAATCTGCTAGGCCAAAGCAGTCAATAATATGTTGTAAATTCTATATCTGAACCTTTAACTGCTTGCTTTATGGAGCCATAAAGCTCTAAAGATGTTGATATGGCACATTTCCCCCCAGTTCATATACAACTCTATTCTTGAGATTGGATAACTTGCTATTGTTGCCAATATTGCGGGAAAATTTTCATTCACCAGTTGAATGGGTCCATGCTCAGTCATCCCATTGAACTCCAACTTATCTTCTTAGCTCTTTTGTTGAATTCCAGTTGACATCCTCTTGCCCGTTCCCTTGTGGTTATTCCAAAGTCTCCCAGTTGGCTCAAATTCATGACTGCACCCTGCCCACCAGTCCTGAGAATAGAGTAAAAGCAAAACCAGTCACTGCTGTAAAGCGAGATTGTTTCCTCACATAATCCAAAGAGTTTGCTGAAAAGGTTTCATTGCTGAGTGGGTCTCAGTAACTGTACTGATTATCTCCAATTTCTTTATGAAGGGAGAAATTTTATAAGAGAACCAGTTTAGTGTTGCAAAAAAAAATAATAGAAAATGGAACTGGAGAGGTAGTACAGTAAGTAGGGCACTTGATTTGCACAAGGCCAACCCAGGTTCTATCCCTAGCATCTCATATGGTTCCCTGAACTTGCCAGGAATTATTTCTGAGAACAGAGCCATGAGTAAGCTCTGAACCCCACAAGGGTATAGCCTCTAAACAAAACCAAACAAAACCAAACAAATCAAACTAAGAATAGAAGATAGAGTCTGAGACCAGGACTCTAAAACCAGCTCAACTAATTATTCAAAGATTTTGTAAGAAACTTTCAACCCAGGCTTCCGGTTATATTACCCTTCTGTATAGTAGGTAAGCTTTCAGTGATTCCTGTCCAAAAATTTCCATGGCATTTTCATACTTACACCATTAAGTATCTGCTTTCTTTGGCAGAAGAATACGCCAATTTCTGGAAACATAACAGTGAATAGAAAAGACTTGGTTTCAGCTCTCGTGCATGGAGAAACTTCTACCAGTCTAAGGTTCCACTTCCCTATTGTTTCAGTCTGGAAAGTTCAGGTCTCTGGAAAACAGTCTATGCTTCGAAATTAAATTGCTCTACTTCTAAGCTAACCCAAAGGGAGCTGGCATGGGGAAACCAGTCAGTCCCCTTCCCAGTTATTGTAGCAGAACCAAGGATTCTATGCAATACTTAATACTATAGAATAGGCATCATATGTATCGGATAGAGCGACCATGAAAGTAGATTAAATTTTAGAGAACCTGGGGCTGGAGAGATAGCATGGAGTTAGGGTGTTTGCCTTGCATGCAGAAGGGTGGTGGTTCGAATTCCGGCATTCCATATGGTCCCCGAGCCTGCCGGGAGCAATTTCTGAGAGTAGAGCCAGGAGTAATCCCTGAGCGCTGCTAGGTGTGACCCAAAAAACAAAAAAATATATATATTTTTTAGAGAACCTAAAGTAGCTATTGAAAGTTTCTATGAGTCAGGTATCTGTTAGTTAATGTTTAGTGGTACAAGAATTGGCATTCTTCTGCAGGATTCTGCAAGATTCTTGTACAGTGATTCATGGAATAAGAATCTGCTTTCTTCTTCCACTTTGTCCTCAAAGGAATCTTCCGTCTGTTACAAGGGTGACTGTGAACTCGAGGGGGGTGGAAGAATACCCAATCCTGTGAGGGATCATCAAACACTGCATATTCAATACTAATCTCTGGGTACTTAGAATACCATGCTCTATCAGTGAAACTGAAAGCTTAGATGGGTTAGGTGATAACTGGAGTCTTAGTTTAAAAATTAAGTTTGAAACACAATGGGGCACAGTAGTGCAGAACCACTGTGTGGCTATTTACCTAGTTCTTCAATATATAACTAGAAGAGATAAATAGCTAGGCATAATAGAAACCTCATATTAACTCTGACCCATCGAATAGAAGGACCTTTTTGTGAAAAAAAAAAAAAAAGAATAATCACCCAGAACCTTCCTATCTACCAGTCTCATCTATAGAAGGAAGAGTGTCTCTGGGGTAGAATTGTAGATCTGAGGGCTATCATTATTAAAATTAGGAAAGATGCATGAGGGGTGCTTGTGGTTTTTTTTTTTTAAGGGGTTTGTTTTCATTTGGGCACCATACCTGGAAGCACTCAGAGATCACTCCTGGTTTTGTGTTCAGTAATTATTCCTGATTCTGTTCTCAGTAACTACTTCTGGTTCTGTGCTCAGTAATTACTTCTGACAGTCTCTAGGGACCATATGGGATGCTGGAGATCAAAACTGGGTCAGTCATGTGTAAGGCAAATGCTCTACCTACTGTGCTATCACTTTGGCCCTCCATATTCTCTTTTAAAGGCTGGGTATTCCTATTGCAAAAGACAGAACATGATTATGTTTATAATATATTCAGATGAATCAGGAGATGAATTTGAGGTAAATCTCCTGATTTCTGTTGTGTTTAATGTTGCATATAGAATTTTTTTTTTATAGGAGGGAGTTTATATTTAGGGTCACACCCAGCTGTGTTCAGGATATATTTCTTACTCTCTGTACTCTTTGGTCTCCAGATAGACTATTTCCATTGGAGCAGATAAATCCACAACTCCTAAAATCTAGTCTGCATCTGTTTAAATAGCAAATGCTTTGCTGTGTTTAGTTTATAAGAATCAAGTAGCAACAGGATCTACTTCCTAATACTAGTGCCAATAATCACATTGTCATCTTTCTTAGAGTTCTATCCACTGTCCTTCTAGTTCTAATACAGTCCACAGCCATGTGAGTCATTTTGATGATCCCTTCCAGAGTCAACTTGTTTAACACAGTCATTGAATTAAATGAGGAGACCTGATAAATAGAATGTACTATATAAGAAGTCTCTTTGATGACTACAAAAAGATAGGATCTTTTCTTGGCAAAATATATTACTTCATATGACCAGGAACATTTGGAAAAGCAGGGTTTTTTTTTGGGGGGGGGATGGGAAAAGATAATGATGAAATTCATTTTAGACAAATTGGTGGAGACTGAATTATCCTAGTGAAAATCTTCAGGAAACAAATGATTATACTAATCTGAAATTTGCAACACTTGGGATATAGATTTGGGAAGACTTGACAAAGTGACCAATCATAAATAAAACACAGGATTAGGATAAGATGATTTCTTGAAAATATATGGAATGAAAAGAGAAATCTCACCTGAAAGAAGGTGAGATTGGAGTGATTCGGTAGAAGAGCTCACAAAACAAGACATAATGTCTAGAGAATCAGGAAGAGTTCTAGGTAGTATGGCATTCCAGAGGTCAAGGGAAGAAGGTTCAGAGAAAAAAGGGCAATGCAAATTCTGTACAGCAGAATGGTCAGTGATTGGCTGAGGGCAGGGGGTAGACAGACAGACAGAGAGCACAGCAGAATTACAATGGTTGGGGTGATATGAGGCCTCACTGAGACAAAGTATTCAAGTGCTTGCGGGTCTAGGAGAGATAGTTGTTGACATACTGAGTTTGAAATGTCCTGTTGAGTTCTGATATGATGTCTTATGTGCTGACTGGATTCGTTATCTGTGACCAGATCATGATTTACGGAGACTTCAATTACTTAAAGTTGGTTTTTATTCTTCAGAAGGCTGATAAACAAATCTGATAAGTGAAGAAGATAATGGCACTGTTTATCTTTGTAGAAGAACAAATAAGTCCACGCATTCCTACTGAAGCAGATTGCCTAGTGAAGCACAAATCAAATGCTGAAAAGATGGGTCTAGTCCAGAGGTCTCAAACTCGCGGCCCGCCGTAAACGGCCCTCCGTACATTTTGTGGCCCTGCCCTAGAGGAATCTTTTTTTTGTTTTGTTTTGTTTTAGTTGTTTGGGTCACACTCCCCCAATGTTCAAGGCTTACTACTGACTTTGCACTCAAGGATCACTCCGACTTTGCCTCCTGTGGCCCGTAGGTAAATTGAGTTTGAGAACCCTGCAGGGTACACAGCCATGTATCTCTATTCATCTATATTTACCTCCATATAATTGTTTCACTCTTCCTCATTCTTGGAGTAATAAGGAGATGAGTTAATTAATTTCAACAGTAGTACCAGGCTCGCTTTTAGTAGGTCATTCATTGCAGCCCACCGCTGGCAAATTTGAGACATTAGGAAGAGAGAACCAAGGGAAAGAGAAATGTAGGGGAAAGAAATGAGTCTTGTCACAGAATCAACTTTCCTCAGGGAGGAATCTCTTGACTAAACCAACATTTGGCTATAGAAGTGATTTAATTCCAAGATGTTCATGCCAGTGCTTCCACTGGTAAAATGGTCAATATAAAATGTATCAAGCTACAATGTGGGTATTTCCATATAGATTTGTATTTCAGTGAGAATACTTAAAGTATTTTTCATCTCTTTTTTCTTTGTTAGTTTTGGAGTTACACCAGGCAGCATTGAGGGCTTACTCCTGGCCCTGTTTCTGGGGAACTATTTTTAATCTTCAACAGCTTTTAAAGAGATGCTTTGATCTTTCCATAATTTCATCAAATAACATTACAATGATGCATTTATAATTCCATGATTAAGATCACTGAGGTACAAAATCGATCTGAATCCAAAACACCAAAATCACATAAGACATCTAAATATCTCTAATAAATATCCCATTAACTATCATAGCATTTTTCTGAAGTTCCACAAATCATTATTGTGGTTGAGAAAATTCAGTACAATGCTTGGCCTACAACAATGAGTTTGTTCCTTAATATTTGTTCCTAGATACACATCATGTTATTTCACACGTGATCATTCTGTGTAAAAAAAATAATAGCAGCTGTTTTCAAACCAGTGCTTTTAGGAGGGGGGGGTTACTTTCATTGCATATTACTGCAACTGATTTGCAAATGGTTGTCTGTGGCATTTAATCTTTCTATAGGAGTGACACTATGTATTAAAAACTTTATCAAAAAGGGTTTCAATTCATCTTTTCTTGCCCTTTATTGCTGTATTTTCGCAATGACTGGCTCACAAGCATGCTGGGTTGTGTTGTTTGCCAAAGCTTACATGTCTGGTTCCAAGGGATCATACACTTGGTCACTGGGGATCACTCATTTAGTTTTTGTACTTAGAGTATGTTTTGGTGGTAGGACTTGGCACATGGTACCTGTAAACACTCTGGTTGCAGCACTCACTGGAGATCACACATGACCCCTACACATCTCATTTTTCTGCTCACTTGGGATTGTGGTACAGCTGGCTGTGTGCCAGAGAGTGCCCACTCGACTTTAGCACTGACAGTCCCTTGAGACCATGGGGGAACACTGAGGCTGAACTCATGGTGTCATGTGTGCTGGTAATGCAGGCACTTTAAATCTGGAACTATCCCCCAGCCCCAAGAAAGTTTCATTCTTTCTATAGTGTTGATGGTCATATAAAATTGGTATCATTTCTTTGAATATATCAATGTGTTAATACTAGTAATTAAAGAAAAGATTGTCTTTGATTAAGTTATTCTACTTGTAGAAACTTATGCCTGGACAAAGTTGAATCAACTAAGACCATCAAACCACTTACAACCTAAAGATCCATAGGAAAAGATTACAACACATCTACCTAAAAGCTAATGGAATTTTCTGTAGCTATGAAAGAAAATGAGATCATTTGGACTGGCACAGCAAGGCTTTCAAGGAAAACAGAATAAAAAGAGAAAGGCTGTATGGATGAGAATAATTATTATTGCTGTGTTGTATAGATTAGTACTTATATATACTCGAGAAGTTTATAATGTGCTCTAAGCATTTTACTTTTATCAACTCATTTATTATTTTAGGTGGTGGTAAAACATTGGGCCACACCCAGCAGTGCTCAGGCCTTATTCTTGGTTCTGTGATCAGGAATCATTCCTAACAATACCCAGGAGCCAATGTATTGCTTGGATTCAAACCAAGTACCTCAGTCCCTGTACTATCTCCCAGTCCCTCTTCACTATTAGTTCTCAATATACTCCTGCAAGGTCAGGACTATTATTATTCTCACATTGTATGTAAAGAAACTAAAAAAAAAAAATTCAAATCTTCAAATCAAATGTTCAGAGTCATGAAATGGGTTGAAAACAGTATCTAACTTGTGAATCTTATTTCTAAAATAGAATCATAACATTCCAGTCATGTTAAAATATAGTGAAAATATATCCCTACATGTTTATAGACATATACACAGAAAATGAATCTAAAATGAGCCTCTAAATGGAAAACTGCTACTTTCTTTGAAAGGTATAAGGTGGGAGACAAGTAACATGTAGCAATATAACATGTTTTAGCTTAACATCTCTTAATGGGGGGGCCTGTTTGCTTTTGTTATGCAGAGCATTTATTGTAATTTTCACAAAGGATGGTTCTCAAATTTTAATTTTCTGGGTATTTTCCTTTGGCTAATAGCAGTCAAGGAAATCTGGCCCTTTCCCAGTGTTAAAAAGTGAGACCATACGTTGCATCATTCAACAAAAACAATCTGAACACTGCTAAGTGTTCCTTGGCCCTATCCTCAAAGGGTCAAAGTCCCAGAACAGGCTGATTTATGAGCTGGGGTTCAGAGTCTCTATAAAGGGATGTGGAAAGCTGGAGAGTCAGGGCTGGGAGTTAGTTGATATATGAAAAGTATGGCAGGCAGTGAAGGGCAAGATTCTGCCTAACTCAAGGACAGGAAGAGCTATTCTGGCAGTAAGCAGGGGAAGGAGAGATCAAGCAAGAAGTGATCAGAGAGTTAAGACAAAAGTCAGAATCACATTGTTTTTTTAATGCAACTGGAGATTTAGACTGAAGCTTGAGTGGTGAGGGAATGGGGGCACATCTGTGGAGATGCTGGCAGAAGCCATGTCGCCTCATGCTGGGCAGGGCATGGATGATTTTTTTTTTCTTTCAGGAACTTCAGAAGAACACAGCTATTCCCAAATAGTCAAAACACACAGATCAAAAGATACATAGCATGGGATCGGATCCAGTCTTACAAAGGAAGGAAGTTGGGACTTAGGCTACTCTATGAGTGAAAAAAACATTTCCCTGGTTGAGATATGGTACAAAGGAAGCGATACTGTGAGACTTCTGTAATGAGAAAACCCACCAGAAGTCAAATCCAGAGAGAGAGGTTGAAGAACAGTTTGAGGATTAGAGGATGGGGTTGGGGTGGGGTGGAGCAGTTTTCTGTTTAGTAGTTACCCAATTTCAGTTAGAGATGAAAAAAATTCTGGAAATGGTAGTGGTGAAAATTGCCTGACTACGGCGGGGACAGTACAGCTGGTAAGGTGCTTGCTTTTTGCTACTCACCGGGATCCAAGCCCAGCACCACCGATGGTTCCCCCAGTACCACCAAAAAGTTAAGCCCTGAACACTGGAAGACATGGCCCCAAACAAAAAAACCAAAGAAGAACTGCACAACCATTAAACATATTTAATGTGAATGAATTGTTCACTCAAAAAGGGTTAAAATGAGGGCCAGAGAGATAGCACACTAGGGCATTTGCCTTGTATGCAGCTGATTCAAGATGGACAGTGGTTTGAATCCCCACATCCCAAATCTGCCAGGAGTGAACCCCTGAATGCCGCTGGGTGTGACCCCCCAAAAAAAACACAGAAAAAGGGTTAAAATGATAAATCTTTTATATATACAACACATGTATATATTATGCATATTGCATATTACTTATGCACAATATACTATTCACTATAATTTAAATATAATTATTTGCTTAAGTGGATCCTTTAATATTTCACTATAGTTGGCAAACACTGAAAACTTGTTATGTGCTAGCTGACCATGCAGAAAATGAGGCTGCCTAGGATCAGAGAAGCCTTAACCCAAAGATACACAGCTAGTGAAAGGGGTCATTCTGGGAAGACTAGAAGAACTGCACCCATCTTTTGGGTACCCAAGTTCACTTTCCACCAGCTCTGTTTTAAAACTGCTTCCACTATCTGGCTACCATTTGAAAGTAAAAAAGCACTTTTCATTAAACCTTCTCCCAGGCTATAGCCAAGTAAAACAGGTTTGGTATTTCCAGGTTGCAGACACTAGCCAGAGGCAATGCAGGAGACTTTTGGGGTGTGTTTAGAGTAACGCCCCACAGCCCAGAAGGGCTTTGAAGTTTCCCCCATCCCCACCCCAAAAAAAAAAAAAAAAAAAAAAGCCTAACAGCCGTGCAAATAAGTCTCCTAATAGAGGGGCACAACATAGAAAACCCTCACTAAACTACTAGGGAGTGAGCGCCAAAGAACTCTCAATATTTTTTGAAGGCGGTAGTTATCTAGAGAATACGGCCGCGCAGTCCTCCACCCGGCCCGGTAAGTCAGGTAGCGGCGGTGAGCCTGGAAAAAAAAAAAAAAAAAAATCCGGGCTGGAAGCGCGCAGGCGCAGAAGGAGCCTCGCCGCGGGCACCCAGTGGCAGCCTCGGCGTCCGTCTCACCTTTTCCCCTCGACACCTAGCACCCCGCAATCCAGAGCCATCGCCGCCGCCCGGGCCCCAGACGCCCTCAAACACCCCCCGACACCCCAGCTCGGCCCTGCCCCTGCCTTCCCTCGGTTGCACAATGGCGGGGCAAAGTCTCCCGAGGGTGGGAATTGCGGCCTTTGGGCGGGGACGCGCGGCGACCTAGCCGAGCCGAGCCGAGCCGAGCCGTGGACACCGCGGGGCGCCCAGTCAGTCAGTCAGTCAGTCAGTCAGTCAGTCAGTCAGTCAGTGGGGTGCAGTCGGCCAGAGCCCCGAGATCCCCCTCAGGAGCCGCCGCCCCCCGCCTCCGCCTCAGCCATGGCGGCGGAAGTTCGTAGACGTCAGCAGGCCCGGGTTAAAGGAGAAGCCCCCGCGAACGCCGCCGCCGCGCTCAGTCATGAGGAGCCGCTGGCCATGGCGTCGGCCGAAACGCTGACCGTCTTCCTGAAGCTGCTGGCCGCCGGCTTCTACGGCGTGAGCTCCTTCCTGCTCGTCGTGGTCAACAAGAGCGTGCTCACCAGCTACAGGTAGCGCCGCCCGCCCGGACGCCCGCCCGGCCCGGCCCGGCCCGGCCCGACCCGGCCCCGGCTCTCAACTCCGCGCCCTCCTGTGCGAGCCGGCAAAGTTGCGCGCCTCGCGGGGGCTGCGCGCACGGAGGGTGGGCTGGCTCCCTGACCCCCACCACCGAGCACCCCGCCTTTTCCCCCACCCCCCACCACTCCCAAAGCTCTGGGGGGGTCTCCCCTGGCTCCAGCCTCAAGGAAGGTCCTGGGGGATGGCTGACAGCCGAGTTCTCTCTTGCCCCACTGTGACCCCGGGAGAGCTGGGCAAGCCAGGCTGTCACTGGGATGTCACCATCAACTCTCATTTATACATCTAGATATTAGAGACCTAGAATATGTACTAGATCTCTCTATTGTATTGTACATCTACAACATATATCTATGTTGTGTTAGAGATCTCTCATATATACTAGATCTCTATAGTAGAGATCTCTCATGTGTCATATAGATCTATTTACATTAGAGATCTCTCATATATACTCTGAGATCTCCCATGTGTCATATAGATCTATTTACATTAGAGATCTCTCATATATACTCTATTAGAGATCTCTCATGTGTCATATAGATCTACTTACATTAGAGATCTCTCATATATACTCTATTAGAGATCTCTCATGTGTCATATAGATCTATTTACATTAGAGATCTCTCATATATATTCTATTAGAGATCTCTCATGTGTCATATAGATCTATTTACATTAAAGATCTCTCATATATACTCTATTAGAGATCTCTCATGTGTCATATAGATCTATTTACATTAGAGATCTCTCATATATACTAGATATCTAGGCTATATTATAGACCTATTATATATATCATATTAGATCTATAATCTATTATAGATCTATAATAATAATAGCTATGTTATCTATATTATAGGTCTATGCTATAGAATATATATTCTGTTATATGAGATCTAGACTATATTATAGATCCAAATGGTATTACAGGTCTATAAGATATATCTTTTTATTACTATCACTGGGCTTCACCCAGGGCTGATATGGCTTAGTGGGGCTAAAAAGGGGTGCATGCAGTCCTTGCAAAAATAATAATAATAATAATAATAATAATAAGTTCCAGGGGAAATTTTCATAGCAGGTTGGGAAAATGGGAGAGACAGGACAAGACAGGGCAAGTGGCCCAGCCCGAGGGTGCACAGTCCTGTTCAGCCCCCAGTGATTTCTTTTTTTTTTCTTCTTCTTCTTTGGAGAAGATCCCCAGCAGGGAGGTGGTGGGTTTGGTTCAAAAATAAATAATACATGAAAATTTAAAATGTATTTTTAGGTTGTTGATTTTGTATCTTACATGTACAGAGCTGTTTCTTTCTTTCTTTTTTTTTTGTTCGTTTGTTTTTGTTTGTTTTTTTGTAGGTTTCCCTCCTCGCTGTGTGTTGGACTTGGCCAGGTTAGTTGGAATCCTCTGCCATAACGCGGTCGGTGTCTGTTAGCAACTTGTGTGTGTCTTTTCTTAAGTCGAACAGTGAACCTGTGTTCTCTGCCTGTAGATGGTGGCCACCGTGGCGGTTCTTTGGGTGGGCAAAACGCTCAGAGTAGTCACGTTTCCTGACCTGGACAGAAATGTACCTCGAAAGGTAAAATAAAAAAATGCAACCCCCTAAACAAATATGCAAAAAAAAATTAAAATTAAAATAAAAAACAAGCAACCCTTCCCTCAAAACAGAATGCTTCATTTTCACGACATTAAAGCAAAAACAACAACAACAACTAATTCCTTGCTTATGGAAATGCTTCAGCCTAGAAATCAACCATCCAAGTGGGCATGATAAATGCAGTATTTTTTCAAAAGAAAAACAGATCATTTCTTAAAGAAAATTACAAAAAAAAAAGATTTCTTAAAGAAAATTCAAAAAGAGGAATCTTAGAAATCTTGTGCTCTGGTTTAGTTAATGGAGCTTGTTGGGAAGATAAGGGTTTTGCATTTTGGATATTTATCTAATCTGGCCAGTGTGTTCTGCATTCATTATTCTTTGGGTTTATTTTCTGGTACTATTTGCCTGTGCTTGACTCCACTGGAGACTGAATTGCCTTTTCTTTTGCTGCTGACCTTAGAGCCTTGGGCTAATGCATTATTATGTGCAGAGCAAATGTTTTTCTTTAATATGGTTTGACCAGTTGCCTGTTTCTGCTCTTCCCCACCCTCTATGCCTCTGCCATAGTATTTATCCATGAATAAACTAAACGTTACTTACTGCTTCCTAGAGCCAACATTGTGTACAAAAACTAATCTTATGTTTTTAGTGGGAAGAATTCGGTCATATACACAACTGCTCTGTTTGAAAGGATCTTGTTTCAACTATCTTTATTATTGAGTTTTGTTATCCCTTTTTAAATTTTCTAGACGTTTCCACTACCTCTACTATATTTTGGGAACCAAATCACAGGACTGTTCAGCACAAAGAAACTGAAGTATGGATAACTTTATTTTACTAGGGAGGGTTATAGAATGTGTTATTAAAATTGTATGTGGATGCCAACTACTTAGTACATTGATTTTATTTTATTTTTTTTGAATCTGGGAAATAAAAGAAGGGATCAGAAAATCTCTGTTAATAAATAATGAAGATTCAGTTAAAGGTTTAGTGTAAGCTTTTTGTTTTAAGAGGACTTCCTGCTCGTCCTTCTTGCTGGGAAAATACTTTGATGATGGAAGTCTATGAATGTCATAAAGGATTTTCATTGTTTTTCTAGACCTATGGTAGGTTTTAGCTAAGCTGCTAAGATTTTGGTTCCTTAGTATATTTCATAAATGTAAATTTCTGGAAAATTCTCCACTCAGAATCAGAGGGTGGCTGTGGGAACTTTTCATCATTTTTTCAGCATTTAAATAATACCATCCAGTGACAGCCTGATGCAAATATGAGTACTGTTTGATCTATGACATTATAGCTATGAAGGCAGCACACACATTTAGAAAGAATAAATAGAGCTTTCTACTCTGTGACAGCACAGCCATCCTTTAAGCTCCCAGTTCTTGACTTCTCCTCATAAGGAATGTAACATGTACTGGGTGTGTGTGGTTTTAACCACACACACAGGGAAACCATTTAACAGGAGCCCATGGCTTCATCTCTAAACCTCTCGAACAAGGGGAGATCTCTGGAGCTAGAGACACAGTGCTCTTTTCTCTTTCTTCAGCCCAAGATCTCACCATCACCTAGATGCTTCCCAAGGAGAGAGATCATATTTATCTTGGGCGGGGCGTGATGCTGCTGGTCTCTTTCTCCATCTTTTAGCCCTTTGGGAAAGAAATGCAGGCTTCTTGCAGATGCCCCTTAGAGTTTCCACTTTTCCATCTGTAGGCACCCATTCATTCATGCACACGCAGCTTCTTCGCTTGCTTAATTGAAGGAGGAGTGCGATGACAGATATATTATAAGAAGCTGTTTGTTTGACAGAGCAAGCAAAATGCTTTGAGAAATTAGAGCAAGACAAAATTATTTCCACAAAAGGAAAAGTCCAGGAATGTTGCATGTATGTTTTAGAGGGTGAAAGGTTGAGAGGAGAGTTCAGTGGAGGGAAGGAATAAGAAAGGCATTTTTTCTGTGTAAGACATAACCACACAGTCACTGTCAGGGCTGTTTACCTAACAAGTAGATAAAATGGGAGGGGGGGGGGAAATGAGTGTTTTTAATTTCTGATAAAATATGTATTATCTCTCCCTTTTTGTACTTAGTTTGTGGGTTCTCATCTCTAGTTCTTCATAAAAGCTAACCCTTTGAGATTTTCATGTGAGAATTATTTTTAGAGAAATAAAGATTTAATTAGCATGGAGATTCTATAACAAGAAAAAGATCATGTTTTTTCATATTAACTTAGAGAATCTTAGTTTAAGTATTTTTCTTTTTCTTTTACCTAATTGTTGCATTTTTCTTAATAGCTTGCCAATGTTTACAGTTCTGAGAAGGTTCTCTATCCTGTTTACAATGTTTGCTGAAGGAGTCTTACTCAAGTAAGTTAATTTCTAATATCTTAGGTTTTTAACAAACTACAGTCACCTTACAAAGTTGATGGGTTTCAGGGATTCAACAACTGTAAGGCCTTAACTCCTATATTGTCTCTTCCTCCCTATGGTTTAGGTCTTAAATAATGTTCACGTTTTGATTACTTTGACTATAAATGTGTTTCATTTTTTATTTCTTTCTCTTTGTCCACACCCAGTGAGTAGTTCTCAGGGCTTATCCTGAGATCACTCATGGTGGGCTCATGGACCATATGGGGTGCCTGGGATTGAACCTGGAGATTGGTCAAATGCAAATCAAATATCCTGACATTTATTCACACCCTCTCTCTTTTTCCCCCTCTCTCCTCTCTCCTGTGTTTGATACTTTTGTACATAAATTCTGATTTGTAAAAGGTAATAAAAACTAATAAGGAAAACAAATATAAGTATATAAAAATTTAAGGTTTTTCATTAAAAATTCTTTTAAACATCTAACTTCTTGGGAACATTGAATATATAATGAAAAATTAAAAAAAATTTTTTTTTTAGTTTTTGGATCATATATATTGGTGGTCAGAGCTTACTTTTGGCTTTATGCTCAGGGATCACTTCTGGCTAGATCCTTGGAATTCAACACAGTTTGGCTATGTGCAAGTCAAGTACCCCATCTGCTGTACTCCAGCCCTTATTTATAGCATTTTATTATTACTATTATTATTATTTGGGGGGACACTGCTGTGTTCAGGGGTTACTTCAGGCTCTTCACTCAGGAATCAATTCTGGGGGCCTTGTGGGACATATGGGATGCCACGATCCAACCCAAGTCAACTGAGTACAAGGCAAATGTCCTACCTGCTATACTATTGCTCCAGCCTCTTACAGCTTTTAAAAGACATTATGTCATTTGGAGACCCATGTTGTAATTTAAACTGTTTAGTGAATAAACTGTGTTTAGTGACTACAGACAAATAATATAAAAAACTTTATTTTTCAGGAAGACTTTTTCTTGGAGTATTAAGATGACTGTATTTGCTATGATTATTGGAGCCTTTGTAGCTGCCAGGTAAGATGTGGGCTGATGTAAAATTTATAAAGTTACATGGATATGACCTGGATTGGACAAACTAGTTTGCCTGGAGCCTAGATTTGGTCTTATGTCAGGAAACTTCAGGGGTAGGGTCTCCTTGTATTTAGGCCAAGGTTTCTCCTTTCCATGTCCCCCATACTTTGGTGGGCCTATGTAAACAATAATTGCCACTCTAACACCGTTTTTACTGTGCTCCTTTGACTTTAAACTTTAAAAAAAAACCCACTTAAGTTATATTGAAATTATTTGTAATTATTGATAGGATGTGATATAGTTATAGACTAGAGTCATGTCATTAGAAAACATCTGTTAATTTTTTTAAAAATTAAATCTTTCTGGCTCTGTTAAGATAAAACCTGACAATAACAAACTCAAAATTCTTTTTCTTTATTTGTTTTTGGGCCACTCAGTATTACCTAGGGCTTACTTCTGACTATACTCACAGATCACTCCTGGTGGGGCATAGGAAGTACCTGGGATTGAACCTGGGTTAACCACTTGCAAGGCAAATACCCTGCCTGCTATACTAGCTCACTGGCCTCTTAATTGGAATGTCGTTTCGTTTTTGGTTTGAAGGCCATACCTGGCACTGCTCAGGGCTTTCTTCTGGCTCTCTGCTTAGGGATCACTCCTGACAGAACCAGGGGGACTATATGTGCTGTTAAGGGTTGAGCCTGGATCTGCTGCACAAAAGGCAAATGCCCTACCTATTGTACTATCACTATCACTGTAAACCCCCCCCCCCCAACTCTCAAAATTCTTAACAGTTAAATTTATATAATTTAGGACTTAGGGCCTGTCTTCCTCTTTACTGAACATATGCCATATGCCACACAGTATGTTTGACATTTTATACAGATTATTTACAACTTTTCAATAACTGAGAGGTAATGTGGGCATAGATCCTATTTCATAGTTGAGGAAATTAAAACCTAAACTTAATATTACCTACTTGAGATCACATAACTCAGAAATTATAGGGTTGGAATTTGATTCCAGACCCTGGGTGCTTTTACAGAAGATAAGGTATTCTTTAGTCAGTGAGCTACTAAAGACAGTGAGTGTGTCTCATCCGAGTCAGTAAATGTGGGATAACAAATAAGTTTGCTTTATTCCATCTCCTTGTGTTTTGTCCAAGTGTTTGGCAGTCTATTAAATTATAAAACCTGCACTTTCATGATTAGGTTTTAGTTGTAAAATGCATGGTATCAACATATATCTAAAAAAAAATCAGAAATTTAAAATGATGCCTGAAACTCTCCTTCAACATTTCACAAGTTCATTGCATGCATCTATGGATTTGCTGGTACAACAAACTCTGAGTCACATGTTTTCCATGTGAGGGTGCCAATGTGCCTCTTGGATCAACTCTAACTTTACTTTTGGTAAAGGGGTGTGTGTTTCAGGGGGTAGAGGGTATATATAAGTCCTGTTCTGTTCTACCCAGTGTAGAAGACATATTTTATATTGAAAGAAAATAGAATAGATACAGAATAGAAAATCGATAAAGAATTTGATTGTATTGGTTAGACTGCACTGTCGCCTTGGGAAACCATTCTTTGAGGCATTTCCTTTAAGCTGGTGGGATCTAAGATTGAGCTACACAATTTAATGAGGGCTTACTTAGGTTTTCAAGGGGATTACAGTCTGGACTGGCCTTACCTGGTTACAGCCTTTGACTTGGGAAAGAAAGAGATGGGGAAGATGGGAGTCTAAGGTAGAAGGGCTTTCAGGCTGTGCAGTAAGCTAGTAGTACTACGTCAACTTACTGGAATTCTTAGAAGTCTCATTCCTAATAGTAGTTCAATGGTAACTATATTTTAATGTCAGACTATAAGCTATCATTTTAGCTAAGGTGTTAAAATCTGCCTTTGGCATTTTTTGTTTTTTGTTTGTTTTTGGGTCACACCCGGCGGCCCTCGGGTTACTCCTGGCTCTGCCCTCAGAAATTGCTCTTAGCATATGGGATGCCGGGATTTGAACCACCGTCTGTCCTGTGTTGGCCCGTGTGCAAGGCAAATGCCCTACCACTGTGCTGTCATCCAGCATCCTTTTTTAAAAATTCGTTCTCACTTGCTAAGTTTTTTGTTTTAGTTTTGAGGCCACATTCAGCAGTGCTCAGAGATTACTCCTGGCTCTGCACATGGGGACTATTCCTAGTGAGCTCAAAGTACCATATGGACTGCCAGCAGTTGACTCTGGATCAGCTGTGTATAAGACAAGCTCCTTACCTGCTGAACTATCAATCTGGTCTGATTGACCAACTTCCTACCTTATACATGGTGCTCCACTAAATACTAGATGACTTCCATTTCCCCTTTCCTGCTAGTTCTGTCTCCTAGGCTCACAGAAAATTTGGGTGGCATGCGTTTTTATATGCTTAGATACTATAGTAGCTTGATGTCAGTTCAAACTAACCGCCATCCTTTAGGTCTGAAATTCCACCCACTGGTTCCACTACCTGTGCAGCAGAATCTGACTTTTTTATGAGAACCTTTGAAAAAAGACTTAACTTCAGCTGTCTGGTTTTCTTATCTATAAGTTTGAGTTCTGCTGCCTTCTGCCTGCTTCACTTATGGCTGTTGGTTGCTGCTGCTTATTTGACTTTGAATCCAGAGCATCATCGTTAATGATTATGTTAAAAGTGTTAATGCCTCTGATTTCTGAGAAGTCTCTTTCTGAGCATTAAGTTGCTTTCCCGGAACCGAGATCCAGGCAAACCTGGTCACTGATAAATGTGTTCTTGCAACTATTGTAATTCAGGCGTATTGAAAATGAAATGCATGCTCTTTATAAAATGTAAGTTGTCATTAAGGTGTTGCTTATGTTTTGCAGCTCTGACTTGGCATTTGATCTGGAAGGATATGTTTTCATTCTGGTAAATGATGTCCTGACAGCAGCAAATGGTGCATACGTGAAACAAAAATTAGATTCAAAAGTAAGTAGCAATCTAAAGCTTCCTTAACAGATGCTTTCTAATGTCAGCTTGTCAGGTTTGGCAGGAAGTTTAGACATACTTAGGAGGAATGGGAAAGACATAGGTGCTGGGGTAAGATGTACTCACAAGAAATAAAGCTATTTCTTTTTTTTTTTTTTTTTTTTTTTTTTGAGCCACACCTGGTGACGCTTAGGGGTTACTCCTGTCTATGCGCTCAGAAGTCGCTCCTGGCTTGGGGGACCATATGGGATGCCAGGGGATAGAACTGCTGTCCATCCTAGGCTAGCGCAGGCAAGGCAGGCACCTTACCTCTAGCGCCACCGCACCGGCCCCAAAACTTTTTCTAAGTTAGGATAAGAGGAATGTTGCCCTTGAGGGATTTAGAGAAAGGAATCATTAAAGTACATGCTTGTTAAGAGCTTTTTGTTTGTTTGTTTGTTTGTTTTTTTGTTTTTGGGCCACACCCGGCGGTGCTCAGGGGTTACTCCTGGCTGTCTGCTCAGAAATAGCTCCTGGCAGGCACGGGGGACCATATGGGACACCGGGATTCGAACCAACCACCTTTGGTCCTGGATTGGCTGCTTGCAAGGCAAACACCGCTGTGCTATCTCTCCGGGCCCTGTTAAGAGCATTTTAATGTTCTTTATTTATGACTCCTCTTTTCCTGAGAAATTTTTACATGAACCTAGGTAAAATAGGACCATAAAATAGGTCAACAAATAAAACATTTATGATAATAAGTCATAAATATATTTTTAAATGTTTTGTCTCTCCCTCCATTCAGTTGCAACCCACAGTCTAAAAGACTAAGTTAATTTTCAGAGTACTAGGTTGGCAGGGACTGGAGAAGATGGGTATTTTGGGCTATTTGTTTATCATTGACTATTTGTCCTACAAATAATAGCAAACTTGAGAGAACATTAGAACTTTTTGTGCACACATGAACTTTATTTATTAGTTTTGGACTAAGCAGTAAGCACATAGGAGCATGTGTTTGTGTGTGTAAGCACACAGGGATGTGTGTGTGTGTGTGTGTGTGTGTGTGTGTGTGTGTGTGTGTGTGTGTGTGTGTGTAGGTGTAGCTATGTTCTTGGAATGTTGACACTCTCTAATTTATTTACTTAATTTTAAGATACTTCCATGGCAGTCAAATCCTTTCAAGATGGTGAGTAGGTGAATTGGAGCCACACCTGACATGGCTTAGGGCTTCTCCTGACTCTACTCAGATCACTCCTGGCAGTGCTCAAAGGACTGTGTGATTATGGGGATTAAACCAAGATTGAGTGCAAGGCAAGGCAAGCACTTTAAGTCTTGTACTGTCTCTTTGTCCCTTTCTTTTTAGATTAAGTCAGATTTTAGGAAGCTGAATGATTTGAGCCATGTTACTTTTACTATGTTAGGTGTAGAATTACTTTATTATAGGACTCCATTACTAGAGGAAGCTTATATGGACCTCAACTTTATCATAGAGTTGTTGGTGAAGGAGACTTTTTTTTTAATCATAATGCAGACTCATAACACCCACATGAGGTATTTGTCCTAGCTGTTAGAGAAGTTCTAAACAGTGAGTGGATTTTTATCTCACAGTTAAACTTGTAACTGACCATGGCTTCATCTTACTTTCTGCCCATCTTTTTCTCACTGGACCAGATGACCTTAACTGTTTGGTTCTTACTTGCTTTATTTATAGGTACAGTGTTTCTGAAAGGATTTCAGATCCATTTTTTGGAATTCACATCATAAACACAAATATTACGTAGTGTTAATAGTATTAGTGTTGAGTATGTATTGTACTTGGCAGGCCACTTGCTTTCTCTATAAGAAAACTGCACGCTCAGATAAATTTTGTCTTGAATATCCTTGACTAACTTGGTGTCGCTATTTATGTTACTTATAGATACTATTTTCATACTTCTTTTGCCTTATTTTCCATTCAGTTCCTGCCAGAAATCTGTACGATGTTTGAATTTTAATGTAAACTATTAAACTATAGTATATTTATGAAATAGCTAGAGATTTTGAAATGGTTAGAAGGGAAGCAATTAGAAAATGTTTTGTTCTATTTTTTTGGTTTTGCAGCCAAACTTGGCAGAAGCCATGGCTTATTTATTCCTGGCTTGTATTTACTCAGGGATCCAGGGATCATTCTTTTCTTTGGGGGGGGGGGGGGCACACCCCATGACGCTTGGGTTACTCCTGGGTATGCGCTCTGAAATCACTCCTGGCGTGGCTTGGGGGACCATGTGGGATGTCAGGATTGAACCATGGTCCGTCCTAGGTCAGCGCATTCAAGGCAGACACCCTACTGCAGCACCACCACTCTGGCTCCATCAGGGATCACTCTTGACAACAAGGCTTGTGGGAATTAGATTGGGTTCCAGGTATCAAACCCTGTCATCCATGTGTAAAGCAAGTACTTTACCCACTGTATTGCTCTAATACTTAGAGAACTTTTTAGCTGTATCTAAAAAAAAACTAATTTGAAAGTTTTATTGTTTTTTTTTTCTTAGCTCGTTTGCTACTTTGAAGCCTATTAATATGAAGAAAATTAAACTTTTTTTTTAATCCAGTAGTGCCAGCTAAGTATACTGGTGCCGTGTAACAGATTGTTCTGTGGTGATGAAAATCTCTATATCCTGTATTGGTGGTGTTAACAGCAGTAAGCTAGGCCCATGTGACGGCGGAGTATTTGATAAGGAACAGTGAGTTGAATGAGTGGTTTCATGTAATGATAGTTAATAGAAATAGCTACCTTTGGTTAGTACCTACATAGTAAACAGCAGAGTCTATCAGTGTTCTTAATCTTTTTCAATGAGCTTCTTCCAACCATGTTCCCTTCGCCTGGCCCGGTGTGTTACTGGTTACTCTCCTAGTTTTATGCTGTTGCCCACCCACCACCCCCAGTTTGTGCAGTTTTCACGTGTGGCCACCTTAGTATATCCTAGTAACCCACAGGGGACCATATGATCTCTTACTAAGAAATGCTGATCTAGGGTATATATGTATTTTAAGAAAAAAGAACTTAAGAAAAAAACAAAGGGGCTTCTCTCTCTCTCTCTTTTTTTTTTCTTTGGTTTTTCGGGCCACATCCATTTGATGCTCAGGGGTTACTCCTGGCTAAGCGCTCAGAAATTACCCCTTGTTTAGGGGGACCATATGGGATGCCGGGGGATAGAACTGCGGTCCTTCCTCGGCTAGTGCTCGCAAGGCAAACACCTTACCTCTAGCGCCACCTCGCCGGAAAGGGGCTTCTCTTAAGAGAGCCCTGAGATTTCTCATTATATGACTTAGGAATTTACTCATCTTTGAGCATTTTAGTGCTTTGATTTGCTTTTCACGGTTCCTGGATTAGGAGCGAGAAACTAGAAGATGGAATCTTTCTTAGGCAATACTAAGTTTATCAGCGGTGTAAACAGCAGGAAAATAAAAGTCAGGTCTCCCTGACGCAACAAAAAGAATTAGGGCCTTTAAGCATTAGTATCCTGAGCAACGCTGAGTAAGGACACAATCCAGTATGGCATGTTTGCAGTCATACCCTAAATTAACTTTGAGTGTACTCCGTTTAAGGGAAAAGATGCTCAACACAGTTCGAATGTGAAAAGAAAAACAACAGTTTGGCATTTATGATTTTGGCACTCGTTAGTTCCTGGATGGTGTGACTGTATAAAATTTTGGCATTTGTCACTTTTTTCTGGACAGCTTATGCTAGAGTGTCTACAGAGATTCTGGCATTTGTCAGAAGTATATGTATCTCACGGTCTTGTCTCCTGCTTCCTGACTAGGTACCTATGAAAGGTGCTTTGCCCTAATACCATTTTCTCCTTGCTGCTTTAGAAAGAGGTGCATCTTTTCATTGATACTGATGGCAGCCTTGAGCATTGTTTGGTTTAATGGCTATCCTGAGATGCTTTGAAATAATTAGGAGTTCTCTCTCCTATCATTTTTATCTTGTTCCTTTGAGTTATGTGGCATAAACATTTAGGGTTTCATTCAGATCTCAATGCTGTGATTTATTTTAAACATTTTTAGCCTTAAAGAAATGACATAAATATATATTTATGATTGAAGTTGTAGAAAACATAAACAAGAAGAACAAAAACATACACTTCCCTTAATCCCATCATTATCCGAACATTTCTGTGGATCTATCTGTGTGTGCGTGTGCAGACTTAACTCTGTAAGCTTGTTAACAGGAGGCATGATACATAAAGTTTTCCGATCTATATTTATCAGTTAGTACTATTTCATGAGGACTGGGCCTCATGATTACATGAGTACAATAAGATGCTCACCTTGCACATGGCTTACCCGGGTTAGATTCCTAGTACCACATATGGTCCCCTGAGCCCCACTAATACTCCCCTGAGCACTACTAGGTATTTCTCTGTCCCTAAGCTCCCAAACAACACAAAACAATGACAGAACTATTTCCTGAAGATCCTTATTGGTTAGGATTATTAAACTTTTGGGGAATGTGCTCAGGAAGCCTGGAGACAACCTGGTTACATGGGCTGGATGGTTCAGTCTGCATGCTTGGGGAGGTACTGCTTCTCCACCGCTCTGTTCCCTGAGGCCACCAGGCTTGTGGGGAGAGACATGGTTTGGGAGGGTCCAAGTCCGGGCCTTTGCCTGCTGGCTCCACACACCAGTCCTTTCAGCTGCCTCCCAACTGAAGGTCATTCAACTTTTTTTTTTAAACTTTATTGATTGATTGATTGGTTTGGAGGCCATACCAAGCTGTGCTCAGGGGTTACTCTGGCTCTGCACTCAGAAATCGCTCCTGGCAGGCTGAGAGACCATATGGGATGCCGGGAATCAGACTGGGTCACTCCTGGGCCAGCCGCATGCAAGGCAAATGCCCTACCACTTTCTCTCTATTCAGCCTTCTTAATGACTGCATAATACTTCACTGTGACTACACCAGAATACAGCCTGTCAGGGACTGGAGTGATAAGCACAACAGTAGGGTATTTAATACTCCTTGCACATGGCCAACCCAGGATGGACCCGGGTTTGATCCCTGGCATCCCATATGGTCCCCTGAGCCTGCCAGGAGCGATTTCTGAACACAGAGGCAGGAGTAACCGAGCACTGCTGGGTGTGGCCCCAGAACCAAAAAACAAACACAAAAGTACAGCCTGCCATAATTCACTCGATTACCTGTTGCTGAATGTTTGCCATCTTTCAGAGCCACTTTTGAGAAGTTCGTTTGACTTTTCATATCACTCAGTGATCTTTCAAGTCACTTGCTAGGCAGGTATCACACTCCTATCTTTACTTCGCCTTCAAGTCCCCAAGTCTGCCGCCCCTGTACTGACCTAACTTTTGCTGAATGTCCGGGAAATAAGTGAATCACCGGTGGGCCTAAAGTAGCCGAAGTCACATCTATTTAGACTGTTTTGGGGGTTGTGGAGATCTTAATTTTTTTTCCTATTTTTGTTATATTTTCAGACCATGCCTAATAGGTTTTAAGGGCTCCTCCTGGCTCCTTCTAGGGAGTCTTTTTCTGGTGCTGTTGGAGATTAAATCCACAGGGCTCAAGCATGAAAGTACTGGAGCCATCTCTCCAAATTTAATTGTTATGGTCCTTCACATACATGTGTTCAGAGGCACTTCACTGGGAATTAGTGTCTGTGTTGGTCTGCATGTATTTGGATCTAACAGTGTTTCATAAATTATGTTCTGCTGCAGTTTTGAAGAACCCACGACTTTATTTGCTGCTTATTTCAGTTCTGGGAAGGGAGTGGAAGTATTTCTGTACATAGTACAGAAGTATTTATGGTGGTCGAGCTAATCTCTTACCTCCTTGCTGTACACAAAACTTATTTCAGATAAAAAAAAATTTTTTTTTTAATTTTGGATCATACCCGGTGGTGCTCAGGGGTTATTCCTGACTCTATGCTCAGAAATCACTCCTGGCAGGCACAGGGGACCATATGCTGGGATTCGAACCACCATTTGTCCTGGATCAGAGACGTGCAAGGCAAACGCCCTACTGCTCTACTATCTCTCTGGCCCCTATTTTATTATTTTATTTTTTTATTTTTGGGGGGTCATACCTGGCAATGCTCAGGGATTACTCCTGGTCAGGAATTACTTCTGGTGGTGCTCAGGGGACCACTTGGGGTGCCAGGGACTGAACCCAGGTCAGTTATGTGCAAAGCAAATGCCCTACCCATTTTACTGTATTACTCCAGTCCCCAAATTTATTAGAGGTGCTCAGGAATTACTCCTGGTTTTTTCCTCAGGATCTTTCCTGGTAGGATCAGGGATGGGATTGGAGGGATTGAATCCAGGTTGACTATGCAGAGAAAGTGTCCTACCTGCACTCCTATGACTCTGGCTTCATGTATTTCAGATACATTTTAAATCTTAGAATTTCTTGTTTTTCAGAATACCTAGAATATATATATTCTTAACATTTGTACAACTTAATGACTAGTTTGCTGCTAGATATCAAGTAGATACTTGTATTGGGGGAGGGAAGCACACTGTACCAGATTGCCTCTGTCTGCTAGGAATAAATGAAACACCTAATTATTTGCTCTCCTAGGAGCTGGGAAAATACGGTCTGCTGTATTACAATGCACTGTTCATGATTCTGCCCACCCTGGCCATTGCATATTTCACAGGAGATGCGCAAAAGGTAGGTATTTCTTACATTGTGGTGTAACGGCTCCTATTTTTGATGTTATTTATAATGAAAGATAGACTTGGTAATGTTAAAAGAAATGTGCTTATTAAGGAAGCAAAACAAATAAAATAAAAAAGACTTTGCTTTTTAGCTTGCTAGTATCATACTAATCTTTTTCTTGGAAAAAAAAAAAACCCAGGTAGGATTAAATGGCTTAAAATAGTCCTACTGTCAACGTAAAAATAGTTCATGCCAACTAGTATCCTTCTCTTTGATGCCAGAGGGTAGAGAAAAGAAATGATGATGTTTCTGCTAAATGGCAAGATAGGAGTAGGAGCGTGCTTTCCCTAAGAAATGAAATTCAGAAATTGTAGAAATTGTAGAATCCTTCGAGACTAAACAAAAGGCAAGGCATCTCCGGACGCTGTTTTTGTGGATAATTGTCTTCCTGGCATAAATCCCAAGTTATTTTCTTGACTCAGGAGATATTTTAACTCTGTGTGTTGATTTAGCCATATAAATAGCAAACTCATATATAATAGTTTATTCATTTTCTGCAAATGTTTAGCTAAATAAACACAGAATAGAGTTGCAAAATAAATCCATAGAATTTTTTTCTAAATCAAGCCCATATTTGTAGAAATTCTCAAAAAACATTTTTTTAAATTGGTTTGTTTAGTTTGGATTTTGGGTCATACCCACTCATTGGTACTTAGGACTTTACTTTTACTTCTGGCTCTTGGTAGCACTCAGGGGACTGTAAGTGATGTTAGGAATTGAACCCAGGTCAGCCACGTGCGAAGCAAGTACCTTAGCCACTATAGTATTTCTCTGATTCCTCAAAAATCTTTAACCTAAATAGAAATCTAGGATTTCTGGAGTTAATGTCTTCTAGGGTTGGAGAGAAAGCACACGGGTTCAGATAATTGCCAGGTTGGACTGGGGCGATAGCACAGTGGGTGGGGCATTTATCTTGTGGTTTACCAATCCCCAGCATCCTATATGGTCCCCAGAGCCTACCAGAAGTAACCCCTGAGGGTCGAGGAGTGTGCCCCCCCCCCAATTTTTTTTTTTTTTGGTTTTTGGGCCACACCCTGTGACGCTCAGGGCTTACTCCTGGCTATGTGCTCAGAAGTTGCTCCTGGCTTCTTGGGGGACCATATGGGACGCCGGGGGATCGAACTGCGGTCCGTCCTAGGCTAGCGCAGGCAAGGCAGGCACCTTACCTCCAGCGCCACCGCCCGGCCCCCCAAATTTTTTTTTAAAGAAAAGAGTACCATTTGGGACTGGAGCAATAGCAAAGAGGTTAAGGCATTTGCTTTGCATGCAGCTGACCCAGGTCTATTCCTGGCATCCCATGTGGTCCCTGAGCCCGCCAGGAATGATTTCTGACTGCAGATTTAGTATTAACCTCTGAGTGCAACTGAGTGATGCCCAATCCCCTCAACCAAATAACTAAAAGAGACTTTGATTTAAAAAAATAAAAGTATGTTTGCCATGCATGTGGCAGACCCTCGTTCCACCCCTAGTACTTCTGTGGGTCTCTTGAGCAGTTCTAGGGGGTCACTCTTTCCAGACCTCTTCCCCCTTCCCAAATAAAGGATAAAAAGATTCTAATGATTCTCTGGCAGGTAGTTTCTTTCTGAATAAATGTCCTTATTCTCATTACAGCAGCATTTTCCACAAATCAGTGGGGACTGAAATCAAAGGTTTTTGATGTACTCTTAAGAGAGTTTTTGATGTTAAGAGACAACTTGTGAAAGTGTTTTGTTTGTGTTGTCAAGAACTCCACAGAGCCTCTTAAACATTGCAAATACTTTGATGAACTGTGACCTGGCTTCAGAAAGGGAAATGGAAAATTTTTCATTTGTTCTAATAAATAGTGAATGTGTTTTTATGGTTGTAAAAAATGTAAGGAGAGAAACTGGCATCTATTGCATTCCTGTAATGTGCTAGCCTCCTGGTGTATGTATTGGAATGTCGACCTGTGATGGGGCAAGATAGAAATTCTTCCTATTTTAACTGTGGAAGTCGAAGTTCGAGAGACTGAATAACTTGCTCATGGTCTTGCTGTCAGAGCATCTAGGGTCAGGTCTCAAGACCCGGGTCTTCCCCTACTGTTCCACTTGCCTTTAGTAGATCCTGGTGGCTCTTGTACCATCTCTGCTCTTTAGCATCGAGGCAAGAACATAATGCAGAATTTCTCAAGGCAGTAGCACTGATAGTCCACCTTTTTTCCCCCCTCCTTTGAAGAGGTTAAAAAAAAGTTTTTCAATAAAATAGGATGTAAATAAGATGTATGTATATATATTGATGTAACTCATTTGTATTGGATTATGATTGCCATTCTAGCATTAGCTAGCACCTATGTCACATTATGCAATTATCATTTCTGAAATGCCAGGCAGTGATCATGAAAGATTTATTTTGGAAGAATCATGTTTTTAGAGTTTATCTACATACTTTTCACTTTATGTACTTTTAAGTTGGATGATTAATTATGGAAGCTAAGCTCATCACTTTGTAATCAAACTCCTCCACCATATTTTGGATCTCAGATGAACGCTTGTTCATCCTTTTAGTGTTCACTAATGTGTTTTTTTCTGAAATAATTATTGGGGTCAAGTAGATGGCTATTCTACAATTGTGTGTTCTTTTTCTAGACACTTCCCTCCCATGCTTTTGCTCTCTTAACTTCCCCCACTAGCTATTAAGTGTTACCTTGTGTTGTAGAGAATTAAACCCAGATGATTGTAAGAACAAAGATGAATTAGATGGTGTTCTTTTCTGAGACCCTTCCATTCATCTTGGGGAGCAGATCTGTCAGTAAAATTGTAAAGTACAGATTCTGTGGGAGATACAATTTTTATTTTTTTATTTGGGGGGGGTTTGAGTCATATCTGTGGTGCTCAGGGGTTACTCCTGGCTCTGTGCTCAGAAATATCTCCTGCCAGTGTCGGGGACCATATGGGATGCCAGGATTCAAACCACCTTCTTTACTGGATCAGCCGCGTGCAAGGCAAACGCCCTTCCTATATGCTATCTCTTTGGCCCTCACATTTTTTTACTTTGAGATAGAAAATAGAAGTGATTGATGTCTCCTGGGAACTGGAATGTCCAAGGAGCTTACTAACAAAATACAGTCGGAATGATCCATGGTATTTTAGTAGATTATTAGCTGGGTTATATTAGAAACTTACGGAGTGAGAGTTCTAAATTTCGCTCTGTTCCTAAATGCTTTGTGTACTTATGAGACAAGCCACTAAAGTTTCATTTGAAGTTGAGTTAAATTGCTATTTCAAGGATTGGTCTCAGGACTCACACCGAGCCACATCCCCAACCCCAATATTTTGTCGTTAAATAATTCTAGGTCGTTTCTAGATTAAAGTGGGTGGTTTCTGAGCAGTCTTCATTGTCTCAGGTGCTCTCTGGACACCGGGAAGTGGACTGTGACTTGTTATAAGGGTAGAGAACATGCTTTAGACCACATATGGCAGAGTTGAGAACTTGAACAAGCTTTTCGAACCCCCAAGTGCATGGATTTGTCTTACTGCATGTTCTCCATGCCCTTTGCTGCCTCATAGACTTACTTTTCCTGCCCTTTGGGACATTTCTGTAATCTCACAGAACTAGCTATGACTAGAGTTTCTGCAGCTTGGCTTATTATTACTTAATTATTTACCAATTTACCAAGTATCTTTAAATTTGGTGAATATTTGTTTTGTGAATTGTCATTCTGTATTAAAATCTTTTTCAAAAGATGCTTCGTAATTCAAGACAGTTGAGTTCTAATGGGGTGAGATAGAAGTTGATAAGAAGAAGGAAGCAGGGGGTGTAGAGCAAGGCACAATGAGAGTAGGGTAGTAGGGTGCTTGCTTTGCCTGGTTTCATCCTGGCATCACAGCCGGCATCCCCCTCTAGTCCCTCCAGCCTGCCAGGAGCAGTTTCTGAGCGCAAAGCCAGGAATAACCTGAGCATGGCTGGGTGTGGCCCAAAAACCAACGCCCCCCCCCCCCCCAAAAAAAAAAGGAAGCCAAGAGTGATTGGGGAAGTGCGTTTGTGGATAAGAGGTCAGGGGAAGCATCTTTGAAGCAAGAAGTGAGCACATTCAGGCCTAAATTAACTGAGACCAGTAAGTGATTCTTTGGGAGGAGTATTGCAAGTCAGGGAAGTGTTGGCCTTGTTCTTCAGGAGCATTTTCTGATGAGAAGTTTTCAGTTAGGAGCTGGAGAGATAGTGTAGCATGTGGGCACGAGCCTTGTCCTGCATACAGTCCAACTGGGGTTAGAATGGCTGAGCCCAAGAGGAGAAAATCATGAAATTTGCTTAGCTATAGGTAGGCATGGAGAGAATCATGCTCAGTAAAGGGAGTCAGAGGGAGAGGGACTGACAGAATGATCACACTCATCTACAGGATATTAAAACAAAACAAAACCCTAGTATGAGAATTATGCCCAAAGAAGTGATGGGTGGCACAGAGAAGGGACCACCATGACATAATAATAGTTGGAAATGATCACTCTGGACAAGAATTGGGTATTGAAAGGAAGTAAAGTAATATGCATGATATTCCTTCAGTAACAATATTGCAAAAAAGAGAGGTTGGGGGGGAGGGAGAAAGGAGGGAGGGAAGAAGGGCAGGAGAAAGCTGGAGGAAGGGAGGGGGAGAGAGAATGAGAATAGGAGTATACTGTTATTTTTAAAATATTTTGTGATTTTATTTTAAAGTAGACTTTATAAGAAAAACAAGAAAAGCATAAAGGTTTTCCACAAATTCATCCTGTGACGAATCCTAAATTTAGCAATGGCAGGGAGAAGTCTTGGACATAGTATTGATGAGCATATACCTTGCATATGTGGGACCCTCGGTTTAATTCTCAGCATCAGAACCTTTAAAAGTAGAAGTAACCAGGGAAATGGGATGAATAATAATTCATCTTGGGAATCAGACATTAAGGATACAAACAGAAGCAAAATTGCAGCTGAGTTTTCTTTTTAATATTTTTCTTCAAATTCTAGTGTTACCCTCGGTAAGCAGAGAAGGAAAAGCTTCCCTGTTTGGCTGGATCTTGCATAAGAGGACTCTGAAAGGTCAGCCTCCTAGGGAGGCAGGGCAGAGAAGGGGCTGGCATGGACTGGAAGGCTGTCTGGGGCCTGGAAAGAAAGCTTGTTCTTTCTTCCCAAGAAAGCTTCCTGGTAATCTGAGCTGCTCAGGGCGAGGTGAAGCAGACATCAGTTCATCAATGACTGTCCAAAGTATCGAGACTGCTCTGTTTAGACTTGTTAGTTGCTGCTTCCAAAAAGAAATGTGTGTAGCCCTCTGACAGGTCTCACATGGGGAGGAACAACAAAAACCAACTGGGGCTGTGAATCGCACAAGGCCAATACTGTGGGTGCTGGTACATTGGATGATGTCTTCAGTATATCACTGGTTAAATTGCCTGGCTCAGATGACTTTTACAGGAAAAGTGTCTGCACAAACCATCTACTTGGAGCTATACTAAGCACTGCTGATTAAATAAAAATGAGAATTTATTCTTTAGGCTGCTTGTTTAGTTTCTCCTGAAATGCTGGTCTTTTCTGGCTCTCTGGACAGCCCTGAATTAATTACTCTCTCCACATGTCACTTTTATTTACTGGGCCTTCGTGTCCTCATTTCTAAAAGTGTGGTTGGGTCAGGTACACTTTTAGTTGAATGCTTAGATCTTTCTTTAGGCCTGTATATTGTTTGACAAATCAATCTTTTTTAACCATCCTTACTTTGGACATATGCCTTTGTAAAGCAAGAGCAGGTGACCCTCATTGGTCTGTTGGAATGTGGAGTTTTGCCATAAAGCAGGGATCTCAAACTCAATTTACCTGTGGGCCGCAGGAGGCAAAGTTGGGGTGATCCTTGAGTGCAAAGTCAGTAGTAAGCCTTGAACATTGGGGGATGTGACCCAAACAACTAAAACAAAACAAAACAAAAAAGATTTCTCTAGGGCAGGGCCACAAAATGTTAAACGGAGGGCTGTGAGTTTGAGACCCCTGCCATAAAGGGTAGATTTTAATAGGTGGCAGAGTCTAGTAAGCAGAGATGGTAGAGACAGTCTGCTTTTTCTCTCCTTGTCTGGACAGGGAGTAAAGGGAAGATATGGCAGCAGAGTTATGGCAGGTGGTGCCTATGGTTGCAGAGGGCAGAGGTGGGCAGCCTGTGACCCCTGGTCCTTGACTGTTTCACTTCCCCAAGAATCAAGAGAATCATTTAGGTCATTTGCACACTGACCTTAGTATTTTCCATCTTAAGCAAGTGTCCTCATAGGTACTTTTTAGGCTACTTATTCCACCTTTTTCGCGGTTTTTTTTTTTGGGGGGGGGGTGGGATGGAGGGAGAATTTTCAAAATAGAATTGTATTATTCATCAAACTTTTATCTTGATCATGACCACTAAGTAGTTTTTAACCTTTTTTAAACATCATGGTTTATAGAGTCGTTTATTCATGGATTTGTTTCAGCTTTTCAATGTTCCAGCACCAATCCCTCCACCAGTGTGATTTTTCCCTCCACCAGAGTCCCCAGTATCCCAAACCTGCCCCTTTGGCAAGCACAAAATAATGTATTTTAGATTGCTTGTTACAACAAAATGGCAATAGAATTCAGTAAAAGAAGATTTCTGAGACTTGTTAGAATTAAAATGGTGCAGTGGAAGCCATTGATTGAGGACTAACTGAGCTGTTTATTGCTAGTTGAGCCTTCTCTGTCACTGTTTTTGCTTATTGAGCTACGTTCGAATCTCATTTGATCTACTTTGTGCTCCTATTGGGCTGTCAGTGTTTCGGATTTTGGAGACATTTCATGGCCACACTCCAGGAGCTCCAGGGTTTCCTTTTCTGTGACTGAATAGTATTCCATCATAGCTCTACTCATAATTATCTTTATCTGTTTTTCTGTGAGAGAATAATTACGTGTTAGCATTTTTGGATAGTTGTGACTGCTGCTGTGGTTACATGAGGGTAAGTTTCTCTCCAAGATCATGTTTTTGTTTCTTTTGAATACATACCCAGGAGCATAATTTCTGGATTAGATGCTGTCATTGTGTCTTTCTGAGGAATCGCCATACTGTTTTTCATCCTTGATGTGTCAGTTTACATTCAATTCATTGTGCATAATAAGCTTCTCTTTTCTGTTCCCTCTCCAGTGGTCTCCTGTTCGATTTGTGGGGCCTCACCCACCAGTACCTTCCTGCTCAGTGTTTAGGCATCCCTGCAGTACTGGGGATTGAACCTATCCCCACACACAGAACCTGTGCTCTAGTCTGTTGTGCTGTCCCCCTGCTCTTTTCTTTTATTTATTTATTTTTTTTTCGTGGCCACACCCGTTTGATGCTCAGGGGTTACTCCTGGCTAAGCACTCAGAAATCGCCCCTGGCTTAGGGGTCCATATGGGACGCCGGGGGATCGAACCGTGGTCCTTCCTTGGCTAGCGCTTGCAAGGCAGACACCTTACCTCTAGCGCCACCTCATCGGCCCCTGCTCTTTCCTTTTTAATATTAGTTTGTTCTAACGGAGGATCGAACCGCGGTCCTTCCTTGGCTAGCGCTTGCGAGGCAGACACCTTACCTCTAGCGCCACCTCACCGGCCCCTGCTCTTTCCTTTTTAGTATTAGTTTGTTCTAATGGTTGTGAGATGATCTTTCACTGTGGTCTGCATTTGCATTTTCCTGATGGTTAATTGTGTTAAAGCACCTTTTGATGTCTTTGGGAAAATGTCTGTTCAGATCTTCTGCCTATTTTTACAATTGGATTGTTTGGCTTCTTTTGGTTTGTTTTGCTCTAGAGTTACATAGAGATTCCTTAAATATTTTGGATATTCACCCTTTTCAAACATATAGTTGCACCATCTTTTTCTCCCATTCAGTAGATTGCATTCTACATCTGTTCAGAGTTTCTTTTGCTGTGCAGTAGCTTTTAGCTTGCTGCTGCCCCAATTATTTTTCTTTGGTTGCCTGAGTTTTTGGCATCATGTACCAAAAAATGTTGCCAAGTCCAGGGAGTTAGTTCTCTGTGTTTTTGTCTAGGAGTGTCATGATTTCTGGGTAAAATTTCTTGTTACGATTGTAATCATGGTTACATAACTTTCTATACTTGTCAAGACTCATTGAATTATGTACTTAAAATTGGTGAATTTTTCTTTTCATACATTCGACCTCAATAAAGAGAGAACCCTAAAGAAACCAAAGGTTAGCTTCAGATGTTGTTTGCAGAATAAGCCTGAGATTACTGGGATTCAGGCCTTTTCCCAGAAGCTCTGTCTTTGGACACTGTACAAGGACTTGCAGTTTGGGGTGATAAGAGCGGGTAAAGGAATTACTGCCTAACCCCAAAAAGGAGGAGCTTATTAGGCAAAACCCACAGAGGAGCTGCTAGAGTTCAAGCGTGGTAGTTGGGCAACAGGCAGTTGAGGAAAGGTACAGCAAGCAGTGGAGTGAGGGCAAGGCTGCATATCACCCTCTGATCCAGGGGTCTCAAACTCAGTTTACCTGGGGGCCGCAGGAGGCAAAGTCGGGGTGAGGCAGGGCTGCATAAGGAATTTCGCTTACCGAATATTCGCAATAAAAAATCTCATTAGTAAGGAAAAAAATCGCAAAAAATTGCATTAAACATTTGCATACACCAAACGGAACTGCTCGGGGTATGCGAATGTTAAATGTGATTTTTTTTCTTACTAATGCGATTTTTTTTTTTTTTTTTTTTTTTTGGTTTTTGGGCCACACTCGGTAACGCTCAGGGGTTACTCCTGGCTATGTGCTCAGAAGTTGCTCCTGGCTTGGGGGACCATATGGGACACCGGGGGATCGAACCGCGGTCCGTCCAAGGCTAGCGCAGGGAAGGCAGGCACCTTACCTTTAGCGCCACCGCCCAAAATGTTGTACAGAGGGCCGCAAACGGCCCTCGGGCCGCGAGTTTGAGACCCCTGCTCTAATCCTTGAACCAGAGCCTTGCTGCAGCCTGGAGCTGAGATTCCGGTTGGAGTCAAAAACTGAAAGTGGGCAGGTGGTCCGAGTTAAAGATTTCTCATATTTGCTTATCAGACTCTTATTCCAATGAGACTCACTCCAGAGAAGCTTGCCTCTTGGATGAGAGCTGAGCTTGGTGATTTTCACACCCTTTAATCACTCAATTCCTCTCCTTTTGGCTTAAAAATTAATAAAGCCAGGGGCTGGAGAGATAGCATGGAGGTAGGGCATTTGCCTTGCATGCAGAAGGACGGTGGTTCGAATCCTGGCATCCAATATGGTCCCCCGAGTGATTTCTGAGTGTAGAGCCAGGAGTAATCCCTGAGCGCTGCCAGGTGTGACCCAAAAACAAAACAAAAAACTAATAAAGCCACAACAAAGGACCAGAGGTAATATAATGGATATGGTTCTTGCTTTGTACACTGCGGGTCCAAAGTTTGAGCGCTGGCATAGTATAGAGTCTCCTAAACACTGCTAAGTGTGAGTCCAAAACAAAACAAAAGCCACAGCAGAAACTGTGCTTTTAACTGAAAATTTAACTAAGAAATTTTAATCTCCGGAGCCAGGGAGATAACTCGGAGAGCGTGATTGTGTAGTGGTGTGCATGATGCCCTGAATGTCCTTGCCCTCCCTCAGCTGTGCTGAATGGGTGGCTTGGTTGTGCCTGAGCTACTCTGCCAGGCCTAAGCACAAATCATCAGGGCAAATCTGCTGGGTCCAAGCACTGCCAGCCAGAGTGGCGCCAGAAGTGCCCAGATTCCTAGGTACTGGTGGAGGACAAGAAAGAAGAGAAGCAGGGAGGGGGGACGGGAACAGTGGGAAGAGGGAAGTGGGAGGAGAGGAAGGATCTTGCTGAGAAAACTTCTGCTGAGTGCACTTTAATATATGGGAACATTATCTGGGAGAACTAGCTTCTTGTGCCTTGTGCCTTTAAACAATTAGTTTTTTCTTTGTACAAACTCAGGTAAAATTTTAATCTCCATCGAATTACTTTGTGTAGAAATTTGAACCCAGGGCATCACATTTACAAGGCAAGTGCTCTACCTTAGAAAATTCACATTAAATTAGAAAAAGAGGAAACTCACCTGAAGTTACTTATTATTTCCACTCCCATCTATAGTAAGCTTTTTAATCACAGTATCTTTGGAGTGAATGTAAGTAGGGATGTGTGTCTTTTAGTTGGTTTGTTTTGGGGCCATACCAGTGGTGCTCAAGACTTGCTCATAACTGCACTCAGGGAATCACACCTGGCAGACTCATACCTAGACCACTCATGATGTACCATATGGGGTACTGAAAATGGAACCTAGTTTAATCTGTGCAAGACAATCTCCTTACCCACGTACTGTTGCTCCAGCCCAGATTTGTATATTTGTGTGAGTGGTAGGAGCGAGCACATCGATGGATTTTGCTTGATGAGTGGGGCTGCTGATTTTGACTAAACCAAATCCTTTCTTGTGTATTCCAGGCAATGGACTTTGAAGGCTGGGCCGATACCCTCTTTCTTCTGCAGTTCACCCTCTCCTGTGTGATGGGGTAAGCCTTTGCTACTTTGCAAGCACATCATTTTCTTAGATAAATTCTATCCAGACTGTATCAGCTTAAGATTGTCGAATCTCTAAATTCAGTGATTTCACCATAGATTTCATAACCCTGAGGAAGTGGCCCTTAGGACTGTGAACTTACCCCGCAGGCATGGTTGGGTGGACCAGGAGAAGAAATGGATGAGTGATCGTCTGCTATTGCAGCCAGCTCCATTTTACTTTGACATTCATTATTTTAATTTACATCTTCACTGACCATTTATGTGCCCCTTCTGTGAACTCAGGCTCAGAACTCAAGTCTATTCTTCCAGTTTGCACAGCTCACTAACAGGCCTGCTAGCATGTGCTGCAGGGCCAGTGCTGCTTGTTGGTTTAGAGGAGAGATCATTCCAAAATAGCTAACTAGATCTTGCTTTAAAGCTGCCTTTGTGCAGGTCCAATATGATAATGCAATGCGTGGGGCACTTGCCCTGTACACAGACTACCTGGGTTTAATCCCCCAAATGTTTTCCTAGATATTGCCAGGAGTAATTCCTGAGTGCAGAGCCAGGAGTAATCCCTGGGCATCATTGGATGTAGCCCAAAACAAAAAAAAGATACCTCTGCCAGATGGAGGTGTTGGCATGAGGATTGGGATGGGGGTAGAGGAGTGGTGGCACTCCTTTCCAGGAACAAGAAATAAAGTAGGAAAAGAGCATACCTTTCAGGGGCTGGAGCCCCAGGTTCTATCCCTGGCACCCCATAGGATCCCCCAAGTCCACTCCAGGAGTTATTCCTTAGCACAGAGTCAGGAGTAAGTCCTGAGCACCATACAGTGTGCCCCCCTCCAACAAAAACAAAAACAAAAACAAAGAAAAGCCAAGAACACACTTGTTTTCTTTTCAGGTTTATCTTGATGTATGCCACGGTCCTCTGCACTCAGTATAATTCTGCTCTTACTACGACGATAGTTGGCTGTATTAAGGTGAGTTTGGAAAATGTTACTGTCTTTTGGACAGTGTGTATATATATATATATATATATACACACACACACACATACATATATTCACACACACATGCATACATATATGTCAGTGTTTTTTTTGTTTGTTTGTTTGTTTGTTTGGATGCCATTTATTTGCAGAGTGTTCCTCCAACAGGAACCCTAAACCCTTATTTCCTGACATTGGCTTGATAGTTGGACACATTTTTGTCCTGAGGTAAGACAAACAGTCTTTAAAAACGCAAGGGGTGCAGTTTCTCCTCTTTGGTAGCTTATTTCTGAGGGCTGGGAAGCGAGAGACTGTGGCTCTCAGAGGGAGGAGGGAGGAATCGCGCTTGTTTCTGACCAGGCTGACTACTGACTAGCTCGGCAGTAACAGGCCTGTGCCTGAAACCCCTGGTGAGTGTTCTGTTCTCTGCCTCTGATTCCTGGCAGTCTCCCAGGGAGAGGAGGACTGCCAGAAAATGAGTCCAGGGAGTTTTCCTATGCTAGAGCCAAACCTTGAAGGATCCTCTTTTCAAAGCTGTGTCTGACATGTCCAGTGATGTCATTTCCTTGCCATGCGACTCGTGTCAGGGAGGCTGGTTTGTCGCCAGTGTGGAGAGCCAAGTTGCCTTTACTGTAGATGTAAAGTTAGTCACTTCAAGTCTAGGTTCTTCATTTGAGATCTGAGAGGTCCCAGCAGCTGAAATTGCTGAAGGGTGAGTTTGAGTTGCTTTCTGTGGCAGGGACAATTGAGAGAGGTTGTGGGGCCTGGAGTACAGGGCAGGCTGCAGAGCCTGTGTCTTTGCCAGCAATCAGTTAGTTCAGGGCTGCAGGTCTGTATTTTCAAATCAGAACTGGAGTGTTAGTGTAAACACGATTCTAAGTGAAGCTGCCATGAATCAGTCCCGTGTTTGCTCCTGAAAGCCAGCAATAGTTAATCTGTATTCAAAAGCTGGAAAAACTGGTGAATTTTAATAGCTAAAACCATTATCCTGCTACTTATTTGTGTGCCACCTTTATCATTGTCAAAATGAAGTACAAACATAGGCTTATGCCCTACTTCGCATTAAGTCCGTACTTTTGGTATTTTCTCTGTAGAAGTCTAAGAACATTACCTTATTAAAGGGATCAATCAGTTTTACTTCTAAAGTCTACAAACTTATTTGGCCTATTGCCCATTTCTATTCGGTGGGGGATCATTTGATACTCTCCAGAAAGATGCCTTCATTAAGGAAATTGTACCCAAAGCTGTTACCCATCACCAATATTTCCAGCACCTGGAGATGAGGACAGTATCCCCACTCTGGAAAACACTGACATGAAAGGGACTACTGTTAGCTTAATCCTGTCCTGCTTCCTCTCCTCCAGTGGAATCCCAGCAGTGACCCAAGAGATGCTGGCCAAACTAGTCAGATCATGGAATTCGGCCATTCCCAGTTCTACAAAGGCCTTCCTGCATCTTGTGGTCCCTGATTCACACCTTGGTCCTTCTCTCTGGCCCTTTCTCTCATCCTCCAGAACTTTTGGTGCTGTGGATTTGGCCCTTTCAAAAACAAAGGTCTAGGGCCATCGTACAGCACGTAGGCACTTGCCTTTCATGTGGCTGTTTTGGGTTCCATCCCTGGCACCTCAAATGGTCTCCTAAGCCCAACCAGAAATAATTGCTGAAAGAGCCAAGAGTAAGCCCTGCGTCCTGCTAAGTGTGGCCCAAAAACCAAAAGGAAGGAAAAAAACCCCACTATGGCATTTTACTTCACGTCATAGGGCTAATCTAGGAGAGCGCTGATGCTAAAAATATGTATGACATTTACCGTTTATGGCTATGGGCAGTGAAGAGGAAGACTGCCTCTGGGATGGGAAGGAAGGGAGCTTGGGAGGAATTGAAGAGTTTAAAAGTCACAAAAGTTCCTCTCACATTGTGGTCGAAGGATTCTTTTAGCAGGGGTCAGATAAGTGGGAACTTCAGGTCAGGGATCCAGGCAAGCTGATTCTCTATCCCTGCTTATCTCTATTTGGAATTGATTTCCTGTTCCTTCCTTCCATCCCTTCCCTGTTGCTCTTGCCATGACCAGGGCTCACAAACTCATGTGCCAGGGTCTCAAACTCTTTAGATGTGTTGCTCACACACCTGGGTCATAGTTGTCCAGGCTTCTGACTGTGGCAGTGTTTTCCAGCAACATGTACACTTCTCTTTCAAGTTCTCACGTATACTTGTCTGGGTGTGGCCGGAAATTGTTGCACTCCAGGCAGAAATAGCAGAGACATTGGCACTGCTCAGGATGTGTGGTGTCTTTGGGGGCGGATTCATAGTCTTATTTGTGGGGCAGATACCATAAGTCTCTGAGCTATTGCCCCATCACCATGTATTTTTCAGATACCAGGGAAGATGCCTCTAAAAGACTGTCATGTCAGTAAACTGCTTTCCCTGCCTTTTTCTTTTTCCGAATGAAAGGGAAAGGGTCTTGCATAAAGAGAATTTTCCTTCTCTATTGTCCTCTCAAACCAATAGCTGTCTTGGTGAGAGGAAAAGCATTCTTTGCAAACTGAGCTTTTCTGCTTCTGATAATAACAATGTTTTTCTACTTAGATTGTGTCAGCTTGTACTGTGGGGCTGAGAATGCTTGTTATTCTCAATTACTGTTCTTCAGTGTCCATGAAAGCATTTACGTTTGGAGAGATAGTTTGGGAAAAGGCCAGTGTTTTATATTCTACTTGGATCTGATTTCCTGTGTTTCTCCCCTCCGTCCCTTCCCTGTTGCTATTGCATGGCCAAGAATCACACACACTTGATTAAGGTTTGAGGAATTTTGTCATTACCTCATGTTTTTGTATTTATAGGGGTTTGTTTCAGATTGTGAATGGTTTAAATGCTCAGTTAAGCCTATGTAAATAGCTATATGCCTTTCTTTTATTTTTAGAATATATTAATAACTTATATCGGAATGGTCTTTGGTGGAGATTATATTTTTACATGGACGAACTTCATTGGCTTAAATATCAGGTAAGTCAAACCTTGAGAAAGCTGCCCCATTGCAGGTGGGATTTGCATACTCAGCATCACAGTAAGGTTGACCTACTGACTTAATGGCACATTTGTTCATGAACTAAATGGCACCTAGAATATCCAGGAACTTCAATGTTTTTACACCACACTTTGTAAGAAGAGGGGAGAGTGTCTGTGACCTGCTAGTATAGCATTATTTGCGTTGCAGTGTGCGGTCAGGGGTTCATCTTGTTGGGGATGGGGATGGCTGCCTTTTCAGGGTCAGCTTGTTGAATCATCCCCAGGCCCCTCATAAGAGGGAAGATAACTTACAGCGATGCAGTGAGATGATTCAGAGGCTACCCAAGAGTCAGCCAGGTGAAGGCAGTTGGGATAAAATGACAGTGGCCCTTTTCTGTCTCAACATTTTTGGAGACTTTTCTGCTCCCCTCCTTCCTTACCACCGATTAGCCCTGACTCCTCCCTTTCCACCAGCTGCTGAACTTATATCATACAAACACAGACACGAAGTGACTATTCAGCACCTGCAGTACCACAGGTGGTGTACTTTTTTTATCCAGTTGCTAGATTTGTGCATCTATAAGCGACTGTTTGAGGAGGCTCTGCCAGGCACCAAGTGTTGTGTGGGAACAGGACTGTGATCTAAACTGATCATGATCCCTGTCCTCCTGGACTCTTCCTCCTTGCAGACACAGACAAACGAAGAGGAACACAGGTAGTGTTCGCGAGGGGACAGATTGTGTTGGGTCAGGGTCAGATAAGCAGGAAAAGGGGGTGCTCACTGACGAGGCTCAGTGAGGTGACCGGCCACAGCGATGTCGGGAGGAAAGAGTGAACAAGAAGGTTTCAAGCATGATTATGCTTAGTGTGTTCAAAAGACAAGAAGGCCCAGGTAGTGTGGCTGGGGAGGCCTGAGGGCTGAGAGGAGGCCAGAGAGACAGGTGTAGGCTGAGGGACAGATCAGAGAACACTTAGGGTGCAGGAAGGCCTTGGAGAACTGGGACAGGACAAATTGCAAAGATTTGTCTGGAACCAACTCTCACTATTTGCTGAGGTTTGGCTAAAGGAGAGGAAGCAAGAGAGGTTCTTGCTAAGACTAGTGGGGTTTCCTTTGCGTCAGCAGTCCCCAGATTTAGGCCAGGGGGCTGAGTGGAGTTCATGAGGGAGGGGCCACTTTCTATTGTTTTCCTTAGAGAAGGCAGATTCCCAGATGGCACTGAATGGTCTTTTTTTTTTTTTTTTCCTGGAGAGGGCCCAGGAGGCCAAATATTTTGGGAACCTGATTTATAGACTAATCACACTCGTTTATGAGAACATTGGCCTTTTATATGATGGTAATAGGAGCAGCAACTAGACACTCAGTGCATGTTTCTCAGAGCTGTGGTAGCTGTCATCAGGGTTCGTAAGAATCCAGGCTGGGCCAGCATCGGTGCCATTGGGTCAGGAGCTAAAATCCCTGGGAGTGGCTTGGGCAGCTTGAAGAGTAAGGAATCCAGGCCCACTTGAAGAGGAACGGTTGTGCCTGGCTGCCAGAGAGCCTGTGCCGGGATTGGGGAACATGGTGCTGGAGGGGAGCTGTGGAGGATGGCAGTGGGCATTGGGGTGACTGGACTAAAAGGGGTCTCCCATAGAGGGGTGTGTGTCCTTGAGACCCTTTCCCAGAGGGGTGTGGGTGGCCAGAGTGGAGCATGTTGGGAGAGTTACTGATTAACTCTGGGCTCAGGTGTGTGTGCTGGTGTGTGGTGAGAGTGGCTGCTGGGGTTCGCAGGTCTGCTTCCCTGACCATGCAGGGAGATTTGAGGGGTGCTTAGTTAGCCTTGATGTGATGGGGCCACTGCCAGGCACCCTAGTCCCCTTTTTCTCTATGCCAGTACTTACATTGTCTGGATGTTTTGGTTTTTTATTTTTCACTTTTACCCCTAATAGATGGCTGCTAATATTGCTAAATCTTTTGAGAGGCTATGTAGTCTCATTAAGTGATACAAATGTATAATTTATGTATTTTAAATGAGGAGTTAGTTTATAATTAAATACATGGTTCAGCATATAATTGTAGCACATTGTTAATAGAATTAAATTACAGTTGGTTTCATTCTCACTTCATCCTATCTCCTTGGTGCCATAATTGCCCTCGTAGGTGAGGAAGGGAACAAGCGCTTCGAGAGGTTAAGTGACTTGTCCTGTGTTACAGTGCCTTGAAACGTTAATATTCTTGTATTCATCCTGACCTTTTTCTGTCCTGGTCATAGCAGGACGTCTATTCATGTTCATTCAGATAAAGTGAAATTAGGCAGCACTTGGTATAATATTGTGATAATACTTTTCCACTTGCAATATCGTTGCCTCTTTTTCACAAATGTCATGGTAATGAATGTGTCGTATTCAGTTGTGTGAATTTCCATAATTCTTTCCTATGGGACATTGACCTTTAATTTTTTGCTCTGATAAATTTTGTGGCAGATACTTGGCAATAAATCCTTCAAGTCATGCATAGTTCAGCCAAGAAGTTGATGGCTAAGTCAGGAGATAGACATGATTTCTAAAGTGTTTGAAGCCGACAAATAGTCTGCTAGAAAGATTATATCGAATTGGCCCTCCAGCTGGCAGGTGTCAAGTTGTCACTCATTTTCCCAACTCGCCAAGTGCCATGGGTAATCAGTGGCCGTGAAAGTCTGGTGGATGAAAACGCTGTTTGGGTTCTAATTTTATGTGCTCGTGGGTTAGCAGAGCAGATCTAGCCGCACTCCAGCCAGTCCTCCTGACCTGTGGCCCATCCCTTCTTGTCCCATCCTGTCCTGTGGTCCCTGCCCTCCTGCTCCCTGATGGTGGTTTTCTGTTTTGCAGTATTGCTGGGAGTCTGGTGTACTCCTACATCACTTTCTCCGAAGAGCAGCTGAGCAAACAGTCAGAGGCCAGTAACAAGCTGGACATTAGAGGAAAAGGAGCGGTCTGACGGGAGCCTGCTGGCCACGGAGGAGCAGTCCGGGACGCCGGCCCTTCTGCACACGCTGCGCGCTGTGGTCGCCAGGCCAAGACCATTTCTTTGCACTTGGACAATCCCAGGATCGATTGCTGCCTTTTTAGAGTTTATGATGAGAGAAAGTTATAATTTACTAGTGTAGATATGCCGTTTAATTACTTATTTATCAGACCGGAAAATGTACTGGCCTTTTAATTTATTTTCCTTCTGTGCTGCCAGTGAAACATCAGTGCTTTTGACACTATTCTGTCCCAGCACTGGATCTCTAGGTGTCCCTGAGAGCTGCGTGTGTGACTCGGACTTTGACTGGGGCTTTGCTAGTCAAGTCTTTGCTGTGGCTGGAGGCACTTTAGCCTTTCTTCAGTGTGAAGTGCAACCACGGGTCTGAAACTTCTTTCACTTTCCTTTCTTGGGTTGGGTTTCGAACCGTCCCCAGCAGTGCTCAGCAGCTATTCCCAGTGGTGCTGGGAAGCCATGTGGTGCTGGGCATCAAACTTGCATTCCCTCTTCATGCATAGCATGCCCTGCAGCCCGTTTAGCTCTCTCTCTGTTCCTGTTCTCTTACATAAGGGCCGCTTCTGCTTTGTAAGGTACCTGTGTGCATTTGCTAAAGTTGATAGTGCTCACCCTAAAGACTGGGCCTGACTGAGGGATGTGACTTAGCAGTCAAGTGTGTGTCTCTAATGCTAGAATGTTAGACTCTGGATTGGATCCCTGGCACTGAAGCACATTGATTTCCATTTGGTTTCCCAGGACCCTCAGGCTGAACAGAGAGAGACCTTTCTTGAAACTCTCCTCCTCAGTAGTCCGACTGTGATGAGGCGGCGAGGGCAGAGGGGCCTTTAGAGCCTCCATTCCTCAAGCCGATTCCTTCACTCGTGCGTGTAGTGAGTCAGTGCTGTGCTGAGGCTCAGGGTACTAGATTGCCTTGAAGCAGGTGGAACAAGCTCAGGTTGGACAGGGAACTGCGCTCTCCAGTGTGTTGGGGAGCTATGGCGGGGAGGAATTGGTGAGAGCCTTTGTTCAGCTCTTAGAACCTCCAGGCCTGTGACCTTTCCTTCTCCAAGTCCAACTATTGGGTGTGAGACCCTGTGCAGTGCAGTCGGAGGCCACCATTTTCATCCCTGAGCTTCCTTCCTCTGAGTTTGGGCACTGCTCCCTTCACTATGCTAATCTAAATGAAGAGGTCTCACCTTTCTGAAGGAGTTGGTCGTCAGGGAAAGGCATGGAGGCATTTCTTCCTTTCTTCCCACATGGGGTTAGAGCCAGCGCCTCCTTTTCCTGGTGATTTGAGCTCTCCCTCCTTCACACACCTACACCCTCCATCCCTAGGGCCCAGCTGAACATGCCAGCTTCTCAGGACTGATGTGGCCTTCTGGGAGAGCAAGTGAGGGAACAGTGCCTGGGGTGCCTTTGGGCAGGTGGACTGGAATGTGGTCTTATCATTTGGATCGGAGGCCTGCTTTGACTTAGGGGGGCGTGTTTGTCGGGCCAGTGGTACAGTCAGCACCAGGGAGGTGGGCCCCCTGTGCATTTCCTTTTTGTTGGCTATAGCTACACTTGGCTCAAGATATAGTAAGTATTCAGAGTGCTTGGTGGAAGCCTCAGGTAGTGAGGTTTTGTGGAAAGGAGAAGGAAGAGGTAGCCCCCTCTTCTGTCACCCACACAAAGAAGGGAACTCGGACACTCAAAGTCCTTTGTTTGCTGGGATTTCCCCTCAGGAAAGACTGTTGGTTCTGGGTAGATGTGGGGCTTCTGTGTTGGATTGCTTCTTGGGGCTCAGATGTTTCCTTGAGAATCCCCTGTGGATCTGATTTCTTTCCAGGTCTGTCAGAAAATGGCATCCTATTCTGATGCCCCTGAATTCCCAAATGGCTGCTGAACATGCTGAGTGGCAGGCCTCAGTAGGGCCACTTAGGACACCCCTCCTACATGTGTCCTGGGTTCCAGGCTTTCCCTTGGAGTTCCAGGCTCTCCCTTGGACAGAGACTGGATGAGCTTGCCAGACTTGGAGTTGGTGCTTATCGCGTATAGACGCTGACAGCATGTTCAAGCAACATCCTGAATGTCTCAGTTTGCCCAGTTCTAAGTTTCTTACAAGGCAAACTTTCTCCAACCTTGGAGTCTCCTCCTGGGAGAGAGGCCAGAGGGCATGAATTCCTCCCTTCCTCTTGCAGATGAGAGCTGGGGGAACAGAATTCTGTGGTGCGAGACTTCTGGCCCTGAGTTAGTTGCAGTTCAGAATGGCCCTTAGGTGCCCAGACACTGCCTGCTGCCCTGTTACCTTGAATCCTACGAACTCTTGACTTGGTGAGTTGATCTCACGTAGGACCCAGCTTCCATGTTGGTTTAGTTTATAAAGTGTTTCCACACGCTACAGAGGCCTAGCCTATGGGAGAATCCATGGAAGGTCTTGGTTGGGGTGTCCTGGAAATGATCGAGGCTGGCCTTGCCTTGCCTGATAATGCCCTTTCACTGAGCAGCTCTCGGTGTGTGGAACATCTTTCACCAGCATATGCTATACCCTGGGTAAAGTGTCAGACTACAGAATCAAGCCTCGAAGAAGAGAGGCCAGGGTGGGTCAGAACTGCTAGTGTGTCAGGGTGCGCCACCCTCAAACGCTAAGGAACCTCCTTTGTGACCTCAGGACATTCCTCACCCACCTGATTCTCTATTCAGATGGTCTTTTGAGTTTGGTTTCATTTGGTTTTCCTTAGAACCTACTTGCTCTAGTGGTTGCCATTTGTGCTACAGCTAGATTGTACCTGTTTTGTAGAACAAATAAAAATCACTCATATTCAGATGGTAAATTTTAAAGGAAGATAAAACTTGAATTTATCTTAGAGAAAGATGACATTTCAAGGCTAGAGAAAGAGAGAGCCCAATGGGTAGGGCATTTGCCTTGCTTGCAGCTGGCCTGGGTTCAATCCCAGCATCCCTTATGTTCCCTCAGAGCCCACCAAGAGTGATCCCTGAGCATTCCTGGGAACCAGGAGTGACCTTTGAGCATTTCTTAGTGTGGCCCCAAAACAACGATAACATTTCAGGATGGCAGTCTAGTTAAAAATGTCCATGTTGAACTAGAGAGCTAGGACAGGAGTTAAGGCATGGGGTTTGCATGTGGTTGACCTGAATTCAATCTTGGCACAACATATGGTTTCCCGAGCACTGCTAAGAGTGAGCTCAGAGCACAGAGCCTGGAGTCAGCTCTGAGCACTTGGACAGGGCTGAGTGTGGCCCCAAAACAAAGCAAAATGCCTCATGTTGATCACTTCTGGACGCTCCTTTCGGGCTGGCCCTTCCTGCCCTGGTGAAGCCTCATCCCACGCCGTGTCCTCATGGGCCTCTGTTGCCATCCCTGGCTTCTATCCTCACTGTTCAGGTGTCACATTCTCATGGTGGCACATGTTCTGATATGTTGGTTTTTTTATCTTTGTGTTTTGAAAATATTTTTTTAAGGAATCTACTGGTTAGATTTATCGTCTCACAAAAATGTCTTTAGAGATTATTTTGTTCATAATGTTTCTTGTGCTGATGACCACAGATGTTGGCCTATCACGATATTTTTTCAATACAGATTCTATTTACCTTTAGAGTTTTTAAAAGGTACCGAAAATGGAAATAATGTAAATCAGGTGACATAAACAGGACAATTATGTGCCTAAATATTTTTGTAAAGGTGTCCAATAAATACATTTTCCTGAACATGTGTATTGAGTTCTTCTGAGCGCACGTCTGATTCAGAGTCATTGGTCCTCCCATATGTTAGAGGATGCCCATCTTGGCTGGTTAAAACTCAGTAATAGTGATAGTGAAAACAGAGTGGTTGATGCTTTTGCCTTGCAGGCGGCCGACCCTGGCTCTATCCCCAGCATCCCATATGGGCCTCTGATCCTGCCACCCTGAGCACTGCTGGGGTGTGGTCCCCAAAACAAACAAAAGCAACAACTCTAATAGAGAAAATACTGTTTGCTCCCATGACATTCTGACATAATAAATATCTTTGTCTTTGTCCTTAGTTGTGGCACAGAGCTCTTAGGACAGGGGTCTTCAAACTACAGCCCGTGGGCCACATGCGGCCCGCAGAGGAGTCTGATCTGGCCCGCCAGCAGTGAGCCCTGTTTGGTTGCCAAGATACCTGCCAGCATATACACTCAGTGTATATCCAAATATCAGGAAACATGCACTCAAAATGGTAACCATCTTTGGTAGCACTTATGCCTGTGAACAGACTTTTTCAAGAATGAAACATCTGAAATCTCCAACCAGATCAAGGTTAACTGATGCCCACTTGCATCACTTGTTACTGCTGGCAGTGACAAATATGGAACCGGACAGTGACCATCTCATTAGCCAAAAGCAAGCCCACAGTTCCCATTGAAATACTGATGCATGATCTGTTTATTTATAAATGGTTTTCATTTTATTTATATAAGATATGTGCAGTGTGAGTAGGAATTAGTAGCTCATATAGTCCGGCCCTCCAGCTCTCTAAGGGACCGTAATCTGGCCCCCACTTTAAAAAGTTTGAAGACCCCTGTCTTAGGACTTCATAATTTTCTTTGAGAACTCTGGAAACATCTTTTACCATTTTAGTTTTGTCTCCACTGCACTGAATAGCACTAAAGTCATGGTTCCTAACAAGTCTCTGTTTAAAAAGTAAAAAAAAAAATTGAGGACTAGAGCAATAGCACAGTGGGTAGGTCATTTGCCTTATAAGCAACCAACCTGGATTCAATCCCCAGCATTCCATACAGTCCTCTGACCTCTGCCAGGAGTGATTTCTGAGTGCAGAAAGAGTCAGGA